>NC_047163.1:13363499-13690999 GCF_009819705.1 Hippoglossus hippoglossus | reverse complement strand
CTCCTGATCAGGGGGGAGGATTAAGGACATATTTGTTTCACTTTCTTAAACATTCAAAGATTTTCAGCCTTGTTATTGATATGTCAGAGAATTATGTGAATTTTGATGAAAAAATGCAGACATATTCAGGGGGTTGGTATTGATAAGTGTGTGCAATTTAAATGTGGTTGCATTGGGGTGTGGCTAGAAACCTGCTGTGTACTTTTGCTAAAAATCGACACCACATGTATGTTTCGTTCTTTCTTTATTGTCTTCCTTCCTCCGAAAACTCTTTTAGTAACTGCTGCATACAGTATATAAAACAGGGGACTGGTCCTCACTAGTGCCATATCTCCCTACTCCTTAGATCCTTGTGACCTGCTTTCTCAGGTAAATGAGAGCCTGAGGCAAATGTGTATTCCAGAGTAAGTTTCTGACCCTTTTACACGCTTCATTGAGTTTTTTCCCACGAAGAAGAAGAGGGCTGCATTCTGAATTGGAGTTTAGTCATTGCTCTTTTGTTTAATATCAAAGCCTAGACCTAGGCCGTATCTGCCAGAATTGTGATATGTAGTTACGTGAGTTATTTATTACTTATACTTATATAAGCTGCTATGTTCTACCGACCAGATTTTGCCTAAAAGGATCATTTGTATTTCTCAGTAAAATCAGGAGAGGGAATAGTATTGATTAAAAGATTTTTTTAATGATGGACATAGCATCTTTTTAATCGCATCCACCTATGATGATATAAAAAATAAAGATAAAAAACTGCTGTATATAATTTATAGCACAGAGGTTGATTAATTGTAATAAAACTACATACTAGCCCATCTCACATTTGTTTAGACAATCTTGGTTAAACTATTTAATTTTCTGTATGGCTAACATAAAATATTGTTAATAAAATAATTAAGCACAGTTTTTTCACTGCAGTTTGCTGCAATCTTAACAGGGTTGCACATATGCTGACCTTTTCCAAAAGCTTTTAAAAGGGCAGCCATCAATAACACTATATTCTCCAATCTCGGCTTAATTTATGACAAATGCTGTCAATAGTTTTGATGGCTTATATTTCCTCAGTCAAACAATAAATTGATAGATTTATATTCCGTTCTCTAATGTACTTATTGGCACTTATGCAAAGATGTGGTGGAGGGAAAACCCGCTGCAAGTTGGAATGTTGTTTTGTTTACATCTTAGCTCTGCTGCGATTGTACGTTCTTCAAACGTGACTCGTTTATTCTGGTATTAGTTTGTCTCGCAATGACCAGTGAGTGGGATACATCATTTATCCACGCATGAGTTGCTATTACGCCACAGCTCAGAGACAGGACATCGTCTTACTCACTGATGACTCAAGCTGTTTTCCATCATTGTCTTTTGTGGACATGGATTTGAAAATAGTGGAAGATTGCGTCAGAGATTGTTTTGTATATTGCAGTGCGATTGACCCACAGCTTGATGCTGGAGATATTTCATCAGTTTGTGGACAGATCTATGATTTTGTGGTCGTGCTTCAGCTTCTTTTTTTGGGTGGGGGGCTTGCTGGGTATGAGGTTGTGTTTGTTATATCTGTGAAGAACGAGATGTCTGTACACCAAATTCCTCCTGCATCAACAGACAGGTGAGCTTACTGATATGTTTTTGTGAAGTCTAGCAGAGAGGCCTCTGCACTGTACAGTAAGCAAATAAATGAAATAAGTACCAACCAACTATCCAATATGTGTTAAATAGTGTAAATGTTTGGCTATAGATATAGGATATATAAGGTATTATTTAATTTATTTATACATTTAAAGGGATAGTTCACCCAGAAAGGAAAATTCACTCATTATCTCCTCACCTTTGTGCCATCGGAGGGGTGGGTGAAGTGTTCGAGTACACAAAACACTCCAGGTATTTTTCACAATCTGGCTTGCCAAAGCACAGGTTTCACTGTAAGACCTTTTTATTTGAATTAACACTATGCAACTTTTTAACACTAAGATAGCAGCTATAAAACTACCTTGATGGTTCACTAACTTGAAACAGAGAGATTGGTGTCGCTCTTTACCCTGAATGCCTGTTCTTGCTCTATGCAACTTTGGTGAGCAGGTACAATCCAGATGACGCAGTTTAAAGGACCAGTATCTGTACTCAGTCAGAGCTCAACACATTGATAGGCCTTGATTTTCTCTACATGAAAACCTTCTAATCGCTCGGACAAGAGGCCTTACAGTATTATTCACCACGTGTGGCTGCAGAGGGCGCTGTTGCTCAGTTACATAGTGTTGCTTTATTTATATTAATGATAGTTCATTGTTACCGATGGTGTCTGCTTTTCTGTGTTTCCATGAACTGGAAGTGATGCGAGAGACAATGTGCAAGACAATGTGCAAGACATATACTCATAATACTAAAGACAACTTTCAATTATCAGTTCAGTTGTTTGGATGCAATGCAAACACGTAGACGTTTTTAAGAGCTGCTTCTTCTGTTGTAGTTACGAATCCTGGCTGCAGTTGCATTTGAGTAACTGCTACTACTACAATGCTACTGCATTGTGTATATTAAATAAAATTACACAAAAATCCAATTGTGGTTCAGATCTCCCTGAGGCAGTGTGATTCTCTCTGCTTAGCTGCATCTTGTATAAATAGCTAATGTGGATTTCTTTCAGAAAAAATGCTCAATGAGATGGATTAGAGGGTCAAGATCTCGGCATTAGTTGTCTCCTCAGCAACGAGCGAGGCCTGAAGTCCTATCTCATTAGTGCATTTCTTTACCCTTGTTACCACACATGCTTTCAGAGTGGCTCTAATGACATTAAGTGCTTCAGTTTTGTCACTGTAAGACAAAGTGTCCACTGTGGTCCACATCTCAGTTGGCAGCAGTTTTCAGTCACGACACTAATATACAGGAGCTGCTGGACTGTGGTTTGGGCTTATGTGTTGAATTGTTTGTAGGTATTGTATTTGCGGTGAGTGTATGTGCTCGCATGCGAATGTGTGAAGCTGCAGCACATCCAGGTGCAGTCTGTCTTTATTATACTGTGTGCGTATATATCAGTATGTCATAGCATAGTGTGCTTTTGCCTGTGCGGAGCAACCCGAGGAATCGATTATTGAGGGGGCCCTGAAAGCTCTGCTCGCCGGATGCAGCAGAAGAGCAGAATACATACTGTAGCAAGGGAGCGCCATCAGTTGCCCTGACAACACCAGTGCCTGTCAACACCTCCGTCTTAATAGTGACAAATTGTACTTATTACATCAGCGTTAATTCCCCCCGATCTCCCTCAGATGAAGATACTTAGCCCCGCGCTGATCAAATTGTGTCAGCATAATTACTGGGAACAGAACCCTATTAAAAACTAGGGCCTCAGACGCACTGTCCAGACTCATCCACAGGCCTATCACTCAACATGCATCTCTGCGTAGGAAGTAAAGGGGGGGGGGGAGGCAGGGAGATGGGGAAATAAGGGGGGGCAAGGAAAGAGGGAGGGAGAATGTTATTCCGAGGCAGCTGTATGCACAATGACTGCTGCATGGAGTCATCAACCTTTAACATTTTTTGACTGGTGCACTTTTGCTCCATTAGAGTAACGACTTCAAAAGCCCTCCAGCAGTAATGCAGGCACAGTCAAACTATACATTCAAACTTCTTCAACCAAAACTAAACATTGATAGAGGTGATGAATGGAGATATATTAGCAAGAAATGTACAAATTAATTCAAAAATGGAATTTTTTGTCAATAGCGAAGACATTTCAAGTGATCAAAGGGATTCCCTGCTGATGAGTCCCCAGTCTCAGTTGACTCCAGTTCCCCTCAGTTTTTAGTGTCTTTCAGCACGTTGTTTTGTTTTTCTGTCCTGCTCATAGACTGTATATAAAAATGGATGACAAATCTTCACTTGAACCCGTTGTACAAGATATAGGGGTGCTGCCATCTTGTGCCTTTGATCTCATTTGGAGCCAGACTTAATGCAGTGGTGATCATGGATATAGCATCAAACAACTAATTAAAAAACCAAACTGGAAAATATGACACTCAGATACACTTCCTTTTTAAAGAACTATCTAAAATGTGAGAAACCATTTTTGAGAAAAATGAACTTTACATTTACCTTGATTATTGATATATAAAAATATATGATGTATATTTATATATATAAAAGAAGATAGCTGTCGGTATTGTGTTTACTTTTTGTTTTCTACAGGTTATTGTAGTAAGTTTTTGCTCAAATTCTGACTTGGACATTTGTGGATTTTTTTTAACTGATTACAAATAATCATATGGTCATTATACATTTCCTATACACCTACGGTTCAAATATATAACACTAGAAAGATTTACACTTAAGATTATGAATATTGCCAAACTAGGATTCTACTTTCCCCCAGAGTGAGAGAGTGAAATCATTGTTTGTTGAACCAATCATCTGTTGGGAGAATGTGTTTTATTGGGGAGTCAGATGAGGAAACATGGGCCCCCGGGGGGGAGGGGGACTATACAAAAAACAAATGATCAAAATTTGAAATTTCATTAAAGCTTCAGCCTAGTTTTACAATAACTGCAATTACCATAAGCAATTTTCACAGCTCTATAGATATGGATTTAGCATTTCCAGTATCTCAACAGTGAATTAAGTCTCTCTCTCTCTCTCTCTCTTTCTCTCTCTTTCTCTTGTGTGTTGGTCCTGAATGGAATTCACAAATTAGTGTCGTCTGATGGAAATGTGCTAATTGCTGTTGTTAAGCTGCTGCAATAATTAGGTTATGATGGCAGACTGTTACACATGTTGGGTACACACACACACACACACACACACACACACACACACACACACACACACACACACACACACACACACACACACACACACACCCGAGCAGCCCAAAGCCAACATCCTCTTTCCAGTATGGTGGAAATAAAAGGCTTGATTTAATTACTCATTTTACTATCCATCTGTGAGTATTATTTTCCAGACATAGAGTCATACACACAGCGCAACAGTTGATAACAGTTTCTCCTGCTGTGGGTGAAAGATGTTTTTTAAATTACAGTACACTGTAATGTAGTAACACTAAATAGTAAATTAGTCTTTTTCTGGCCATTTGGCTGATCATAAGATGACAACGACAAAGCACAGAAGCAGGAAGGTAACGGTTGTTGGAATATGAGTATCTCCACATTTCCTTCTCTCTTGCTTTCACACTTAACTGGTAAAGTGGTTTATTATAACTGTGGTTTGAACCTCAGTGGTTTTAAATGAAATCTCAATCACCAGTGTTCACAGGAAGTGTAAAATGTATTTGAAAAACTTTTACTATGTTCTTCTGCGGGAAAAAAAAACATGTGGAAGCACATTGAACATGTTGCCCATTTTACAATGAATTCGGAAAAACATTGTGTATTGTCTCCACCAACATAAAAAACCTGCTCCAACTGTTGTTATTCTGATGCTGCCCTCTTGATGTTCTTGAATGCACAGGTCTGCTTAGCAACCTGCTGTTTAATGGCTCTGAGGTTCAGCAGAGATTACTGGATTGCTAACCTCATCAAAGACATCAACAACCCCCAGACTCTTTAACCTTGGAGACCCGACTCTCCTTTTCAGCAGTTTTTGTGATGTGTGTGTAGGTGCACACATGTGTGCATGCCTGCCTGCAGCCAAGCTCAGCAAGCTACTATACATTAATGCAAAATTAATCCTCTCTCCATGCGCCCTTGTACGAGGTTGGTCTCCCATCGTGACGTAAACTATCTCTTCACACAGGTGCAGAGCTCCTCTTCCCTAACAACAGCATTATCTTCTTGCATATCTCTGAAACTGTAGAAAAACTATATGAAGCTTATGTAGCCTCAGGCTATAGCTCTATGTCATTATTGACAACATGCATTGCAGTGCCATAATCTGTGAGTAATTCTTCCTTTTACAGTCTTTTCTCAAATTTTTATTTTCAGAGATATGTTTACAAAACTATATTTAAAATGTTATATATAATATATATATGTAATATATATTTTCACATTGTTTATAATAGTAAATATTTGCTTTCTCTGCAAGATAACATGTCTCTGTGACCACTAAACCTACAGCAATGTAGCAATCTGATGTGACAGGGAAAATACTCAGAAATAGCGGGGGTCCCATGATTTATTAAAATGACATCTTTCACTTGTTCAGTTGTTTATTAAATATGAATTGTTCATCTCGTGGCAGTTGGACATTTTTTGCATGGATTACAGTTCACAAATTATTTATGGTAAATGAAAACCCATTTCTAATTTAAAACAATGGTGGTATAACACTACCAGTCACTGCATTTCACTCCATCTGTCCTGCTGTTTGGAAATATACCTCTGAAAAAAGAAATATATATTTGAATACCTAACTGGAGTGTTTCAGATCAAATTAGTGCTTCATGATGTAGCTGTTAAACCTCAGAGCGTGTGTAAAGCCATGACAAAAACATGATTATAATAAAATGTATACTTGATTAGTAGACATTAGATAATTGAAATACTAGATTTAGGAATTTAAATATTCTTATGACACACATGCATGCTTTAAAAGAAAGATAAGTCTCTTTGTGATCCAACAGCCTTCTGTCACAATTTAAGGATTCCTAATGCAGCAACACAATAAAGGCAGGTTGTTGTAATGAAAATAAACAGAATTACAGATGACAGGCAGGCAGATAGAAAAAGAAACTCTGGGAAACAGTGGAACCGAGCAGAAGCTGGAGATAACACCGGGGAGGTGAACTGATGAAAAGGGAGAGAGGGGAAACAGGGGGATTAAATACACAACGGACGGAGATAATGAAACCCAGGTGAAATACATAAGGGCTGAGCAGGTGATCGCAAAGTTATGAAAAACTCTGGGCTTGTCCATCCACCTGACTGTCTGTCCGTCTGTCTGTCTCTGTCTATTTCCCCCCCTTGTCTATCAATATGTGTTAATCACCAGTAGTTTGGAAGGTGAGAGGGAGAGGGTGGCAACAGGGGTAAGAGTAGGTCTAGGAGTAGCTTGACCTGTGTCCGTAATATGTGATAAACATATATAAATTTATATAAAACAACAACAACAACGGCAGACGCACCAGGAAGGAAATATTTTAAAGTAAATCCTTAAAGTTCATGCATAAAGTCTCTCAACGGACAGATCTTCATTGGCAGTAATCCTCTATCCCCTGAATCTGTGCCTCAAATCAAACATCTCATCTTTACTTAAAATTATGTGAGGATGATTTAAACCAATTCCCATTATGTCCAGTGTCTTTTTTGACCTCTGTAGGATTTCTTAATTAACTTGTCGAAGTCTTTCTTACCGCTAAAAGATACATTTTAGGGTCAACATCGAGGTAAACGAAAATGTTTACTGGATGTGGGCGTTTGAGACTGCAGAATTTCATTGCAGTGTTCTGACACAGCCAAACACTGTTTTAGCATTCAGGACACAGAGGGAGAGACGGAGAGGGGGGAGACAGAGAGAGACCTAGCAGCAGAGAGAGAGGAGAAGCAGCAGAGGAAGTAGAATGAGCCAAACAGGAACACAGAGGTTTTTGAGGCTGAATAAGAGACAGATTCTCTTAGCATTCCAGCTCTGATGCCAAAACTTTCACTGAACCAAGGATGCCTTCTTCACCAGGGCTTCAATGGCAGCTCTGTCGTTTACTTGTACATCCTAAATCTATTCACACAGCAGGTGCATTGAGAGAAAGAGATTTTTATAGGTGACTTTTACAGGTGCTGAGGGCCTCTGGATTTATCCGGATTTTGATTGCATTAGTTTAAGTATTAGAAAAGTCTACATTTTCTTTTGGTGCAGTAATAATCTGCACTATATATTTGTTTCTTTGCCATCCCCAAAATATAAGAGGTTATTCATTTACCTTTCTACATTGAAAGTATAGAAAGCGTGATTTTGGTTTACCCATTGCCAGAGCAAAAATGAGAGCGAGAGAGAGCATTGGAAATCTACTGCCTCGCATGCTTGAAACCAAAGTGAGAGGGTCAGTTTTATCCCATGCTACTAATATGATGTCAGTGTGACTATCAACAAAACATTTTCTGATACATTTTTGTTGAGAACTGTGCACATCACGTGTAAAGAAAAGGCAAAACCGTGAGTAACTACTCTTCATGGTGACGCAGATCACAGCTCTGGTTGGTCACCTTGGTAGCATATATCGTCAATGTCTCTCAATAACGGCCTCAATCCCTTCAATTGTCGTGCCAGTCGTCTCTTCCAATGTCTTCTTTCTTTTCTGAATTGCAGTTATTTCAGACATGATCTTAAAACACAGTGAAAAAGAAACCCACAATTGAAGAGCGAGACAGACTAAACACACCAATTCAACACATTTGTAAAAATGGACCTTTATGCAGGAATTGTGGCTGCTCTTACCTCACGGCCACCAAAACGATAACCAAGACATTCTCCATGCAGGGAGTGTGTCACCACCCTTATCAATTTCCATTGTTTCCCCCACTGAGTTTTTAGAATCCTTGTGAAATTTTCGAGATTTCAAACTACCTACAACAACAGTGTTGAACATGCAACACACTCAAATAAGCCGACAATGGTGAAGACATGTAAATACGTATCTAATTGTTGGGGATGAATAGAATCAGACCACATTTGTTCAATGTCAATAGATGGATGAGCTGTGCAAAATGACCTTAGTTGATCTTCTAAGAAAATCTTCAACAAAATATAACAAGGTTGACGTTTATTACCATGCATTTTATTTTACAAAAAATACTGTTCATTCTTCATCAGGTTTTATTTTTGTATTATGACGCTCCTGTGTCACCAGAGAAGGTTGTATCCATTGATTTAAAGAGTGTTGCAGTAGTTTGACCATTAGCATGTCGTCTATTGATTTCAGAGTCATCGTGTTAATTAAATGCATCCAGGCGAGAGCCACGGTGTCCACGTTCACCCAGTGGTCTGCTGTGTGTAGTAGCTCAGCGTTTAAAGCACGGCACTTACAATACGCTACCAGGCATCGTTGGACATAGCGTGATTGTGTATTGTTTAAAAAATCGATAGTCAGACGGATTAACAAGTTATTTCTTGGTAAGATCTGCAGAATAGTCATGGTGCTCGTTCCAGCTTCTTTGCATGCTGCCACGCAGTCCTGAGGAGCTCTGCGGTGTAGAGTTCAGTCCTGCAATCTGACCGCAATCAAATCAGATTAAAGCTGCGATCTGACGTCCGGCCCCCTGCGCCCTGTTTCACCATGCAAAGTAGCCACGACTCTGAGCAGGCAGATATTAGTCTACAGCGTTCTCTCCTCTCATATTACCACCAAAGGAGTCAATGCAGTGTTTCCTCACACAGGTTTTTGCAGGATTGTATCAGCATCTGAGTCAAGATAAAAACAGTAAATTATATCTGAGATGAAGCTGTGAAGAGGTGTTGTATCCACTTTCAACAGCCCACACTATCATTTTAAGTAACATTTGTGCTGGTGCATTTAGTGCAGATACAGTGTACACTACAGAAAGCCCATGATAGACAGCTATCTGTTTTTAATTTAACTTTAATGTCTGGTCTGACCTAGGAGAGTTGAAGTGGGCCAGCGAAGTTACCACACAGACGTAGAGCGTTCATAAGCCCATTTATCATCACTCTGTCTCTGCTGACCCAACAAGAAGTGGGTCCCTCCTCACCGTCTGACTCACAGTGCACTGAGAGCCGGTCCCAACGTCCTCTTTAAACAATAACTTCTCTGACTCACCGACAGATGAGAGGAGTGTTTGCACTAAACATTTTAACCCATTAAATCCAGACGGTAAACTCACATGGTGTCGTATACGTTTTGTCATATTGTTTTTGTAATTCATCAAAAATAGTTATTCTTGTATTGCTAAAGTATCTAGTTTTTCTTATTTCCCTGTTTTGTTTGTTTGTACCGTGAATGCACATTGGCTTTATGCTATATGCTGATGTAAGGTCAAACAAAATTGACAAAGGCAATAAAGAGGAAACCATGATTCATCCATTCATCCATAAGTGTTGTGGGAGTGGACTGGAGCCAATCCCAGCTGACATTGGGCGACAGGCGGGGTACATCCTGATCAGGTCAAATACAAAAAAAATACTATATAAAATATTTTTTGGGGTAAAAATCACAATGTAAACAAAAATTTTGTTTACCAGAAATCTACACATAACATATGTAAGAGCAATCAACAGCTCAACAAGAAAGTCATTTCACAATTGAGTTTCGCATATTCTTTCTGTACTTTGCAGTTTTGTACCACGTATGTATTTGCATGCAGAGGAAATCCCTGTAGATCATTTGCGACACACATAATCCTCTTTTACAGTCAATTGATTTGGCATGACCAGTCGGGATAAAACAAATTGGAAGTTTATCACTAATTCATTCCAGTTACCGAGTCGCTGATTGTCACCTTAGATGTAACCAGCTCAGCTCTCATTTAAATCACAGCGTCTTGCGAGCGTCTGTTGGCAGGGAGTGCGCTGTGACACTCGCTCATCTGTACGTCGAGGCTTATTTAGCCTGCTGTGAGTGAGAGCCTGCTGCTTGTATTAGATTCTGTCTCTGGCAAAGTGGGGATGATTAGATAAAATGTGTTTGGAGGAGTGGAGCACTTTTTCACTTTACAGTGGCAGTGGCTGTGAAGGAATGGAGAGGAAGGGGCTCCACTTTCTGACAATAACACAGAAATGTCCGTCCAGAGGATTTTTTTAATGCATTTGGGAACACGTTTTAGTGTTTAACAGGGCATTGTGCATAATATCCTACTTGACATGCTGGTTTTGTGAAAAGCAATTGGTCCCAAATGCTAATGTATCATGTTCTGAGTGAGTTAAAGACAAAGCAGACAGATTAAGGGGAACGGGTCGCGAGGAACAGATACAATACTGTCCAATTCAACACAATAGCTCTCATTTCGAAATCCCCTCCCTCTGCCTGCACTTCATCCTGTCATAACAGAGCTCTGACATCTTAAAAGGCAGTGCAGGAGCATAGAGGTGCTTGAAGAGAAAATTGCAGCAGCTCACAGCGGCTGGAGTGAAATACCATTTTGTCTCACTCAAGATGGATTCCACAGTGAGATTTCAGAGGACCAGTACAGAATCAAAATGGAGAAGCCAGAAGGGAAGGGAGGAGAGAAAAAAGGGAACGAGGCAGTGTGTGTGTGTGTGTGTGTGTGTGTGTGTGTGTGTGTGTGTGTGTGTGTGTGTGTGTGTGTGTGTGTGTGTGTGTGTGTGTGTGTGGAGTGGACAGCTTCTGAGGAGATGTCTGAATTTTGTTTTTGCTGCAGCATGGTCGTATGTAGTCTTCGGGGATTCCACCTTTTCTTCCACATGTAGTACTTATTTATCGGTAAAATATTTCCCATCTTTCATATTTATCTTTCTTAACTGGTCACAGCCATGTGCGATTAGTTAAAATATACAGAAATGCAAAGCCATTCGAAAAAAATTAAAAATGAAATGGCATGAAAAACATAACTTCTCTGTGAAAATGTTTTTTTTTTATTATTTTTTTTTGCATCTGGCCTCCTCAACCTTTGAGAAGATTTCCTCCCACCAATCAAATCACATACTGGCATGCATACATGGCTACCGGCACCACACACGCACACACACACACACTGAGTACACACACACTGAGCACACAGTCACACCCTCTCTCTTTTCCACTTGCTGGTTGCCCATCTAACAGCCCTATATGTAAACCAGTGAAACCCCTTCAGGACATCAAATCTGTAGAATCTGTTGTCGGTTCTATCTAGGTCAATGCTTACAATAGCAGTGCTTTTTTTTTTCTCTCTCTCTCTCTTTCTCTCTTTGTGCCCCCCCCCCCCTCATTTGCTTAACCCCTCAAGGTTGATTTTTCATTGCAAGTATAAACATGAAAATGCATTTTAAATAGAAACACATTAAGCCTGCTTTGCTTCCTTCAAAGATATGAGTCTCAAGTGGAAAATTAAAGCATGTAGTGGTTTGATGTTAACATTAGTGTAGAGTGTAACGTTATATTCAGGTTGTCTCTTATCAATATCTCACTCAAACTCTTCTGTCAGACAGTTGTGTCGTATAATTCTAGACTGCAGCCCAAGAATCTATGATCTACAGGGGATGATGTTACGTGACTTAAGGGAGGTGGCGTCTAATTTGTTAACCCATACAGAAAAGAGAAACCTCCGTACTTGCCTGTCCATGCATTTTTCATAGGATCTTGAAATTTCTATTTGGAAGGCCTTCCTCACGGACAACAACAAATGCACCAGCAAACTGCAAATAGAAAATTGTGGAATTTCTCGTGTCAGAACGTCTTATGCTAATTTCTGGTTTTGTTTGACAGACCACCCACTTTTTTAAAAACATGAATTCAAAAGAACACGCCATACTGTACACGTTATAACTCTGGAACATCACAAGAAACCCCCACAGCTCCCCCTGTTCAAGTTAAATGAATTACCCACCGCTAATCTGGTTTAGCAGCTCCCACACAGCCCCAGTTTTCGCTCTACTTTTGGAGAAAATTGTGATATGACTGCCTTCAGATATGCGGTGCAATCAAAATCAAATATGCAGGGAGATATTTTTTTGCTAATCTAAGCAGTTGATCTTTTTTCAAACAATAATATAATTTTTTTTACCTCAATCACAAGCAAAACTTCAGCAGTGTTAGGGCCAACGTGCGTTTCTCCTCTTCTTAATATTCTACAGATGTAATTAAATAGTAGTTAGATGTACAGTTTAAGTGTTGGACCTTCATAAAAAGCCATTTTCTGCCCATTCATGCTTCACAGTATAAAAATGATCTTCCATAGAAGATGAATTGCTAGAGTTTGATAATTTATCACACTGAGCTCAATGCAGTTATATGGTTTTTCGTATAAGTTTGCATTATTGCACAGTGCCAAGTTTTCATATTGTTTTATGGTCCTCTTAATGTCACTAAAATAACACACACACACATACACACACACACACACACACACACACACACACACACAGAAATTAGAAACCTCTTTCAGGAATCAATCCCTAATTTAACACAACCCCTTACAATACTGTCACATCCAAGTCTTCTTTTATTAGCTCAGTCAGCAGGTAATTTACAATTAGTAAACTATGTTTATTGCGAAATATTGACAAAAATCAGAAGTGAGAAATGCTGAGGAGAAAACTTTTTATAAACTGTGCTGAACTCCATGCAATAATCTGTGATGTCAGGTGAACGTTATTTTTTTTTGTGACCCCGTCAACATTACCTGTAGTCTTGACAGGGCTGTTTACCTCAGGCCTTAAAGGCTTCCCTAAGCTGCCTCTATCTCAGCATTGCCCACCACTGCACACAGTGAAGACAATCTCCTGTAAATTGCTTTTTCGATCAGTTTTGACATCAATCTGCTCCCATGGGAAGTTGGGCATCCATGTGATGGCGGAGGGGAAGGTTTCATTCCTTATGGATGTTGACAACCCCACTCAAGCTGGTTTGATCTGGAGAATTAACATAATATTACCGCACACACAGACCTGGCTGTGACAGCTAAAGGGGGATTGGCTTTCAGATACCAGACATTGGCACCAGTAGTGTTTCTGCAACAGCAGAAGTCATAGACAAGACAATCAAAGCTGTTAGAGGTCAAATTTTTAATATGCAGTTCTGATTTTACCAACTTTTTTATATTTTTGAAATGTATGGATACATGATCTGGGAGATACAGATTTTACCCCATTTCTTCAATTATTTGTGAGTTAACAGTAGAAATCCATATCTCACTTTTACTTTGTTCACAAATAATAAGGTTGTGTATGCTGTGAGCTTGAAATCCATCAACACCCTATGGAGAAAGATCTTTCAGTTGTGCTGAAGTGAATAAATTCTTTATAATGCACAACATTTTTTTATTTTTATCTGGATAACAACAACATAACTGCTGTATTTCATATGTTTCCTCTTGTCTTTATCTGCTTCAGGACAAAGATATCTCATCCCATCCACGGGAGCCTTGTACATTCTGGACGTCCTGCCTGAGGATGGGCTGAATAACTACCGCTGCACCACACGCCACCGCTACACCGGCGAGACTCGTCAGAGCAACAGTGCACGTCTCATTGTGTCAGGTAAGCAATGGCTATTCCTACAGAGTACTGATTACAACAGCTAACTGTTTTTTTTATATTGTGGCTGAACCTGTAACAACAGTTGAATGATGAGACTTAAACACATGTTAAAAGTACAAGGTCTTTACTCACAGTCCAGGGGTTCATACACTCAATATCAGTTGAGCAAAGACAAACCAAAATCAAATCAAATCAAAGGTCATACACAGAGAGGCAACATGTAGAGAAATGTACACGGGTTGGCAATGGCAATATAGAAGAGAACTGAAGACTAAGGGCAAGGTTACACACAGGCGAATGTGAAGCGAATATCGCTGGTCGAGCATGAACTCCATGACAAGGAATGCTGAGGATTTGCTCTGCCACAGGAAACTGATTTTTTTTCGCCTCCTCACAAATGAGAGGTCAAGGTTTGCCACTGCCCATTTGCATATGTGTGATTTGGCCTTAAGAACAATTTATACAGAGTTAATATTAAAACAGGAAATGTAAAAAAATGCACGGAAACTAACAGGATGTTACAGATCCATGAGGCCTGATTCCATGTCAGCAATAATGGCTGCATCATGTTGTGGCAATACCAGCAAACTCCATATATGTTAATGTTAAGTCATATTTAGAGTTATGGCCAAGTCTATTGTCTGCTCAGTTTAGCTCCTAGTGTGATGGACAACTGTTCTACACATCAAATAAGTTTTAAAAAATCCATCCACCCATTATCTATACTGCCAATGCTTGTTGACATTGGGCGAGAGGCGAGGTACACCCCGGACAGGTTGCCAGCGTATCGCAGAGCCAACATATAAGCCAACAACCATTCATACTCTCCAATTGACCTAACCTCAATCTTTGGACTGTGGGAGGAAGCTGGAGTACCAGGAGAAAACCCACGCAGACACAGGGAGAACATGCAAACTCCACACAGAGAGAATCATCTTGCTGTGAACAGACCATATAGGGCCATTCAGTAACAAAACATTCATTGTATTACAGGTTGTTTCAGGCTGTAGATTATGTTGTATGCTGGTGAGTAATCACAGACAGACTGATGGATGGATAAACAAGATCCAATATATAGAACCTTCTCCACTTTCTTTGCCACAATAAAATCCTGTCTTGAACTGTAGCAACACAGTCTCTTTCTCTCTTCTCTCCCTTGCATAACAAAATATACAGTATATGGAACAGAATCTTGACCCACAAAAATCAATATTGGATTACACTATCAAGCTCCTGGCAACGCTCACCGCTAATTAACACTAAATTCTCTGCTCCATCTAGACCCCACCAATGCTGAGCCAGGCATCTTGGATGGCTTTGACCACAGAGAGGTGATGATTAATCATCGGGTGGAGCTGCCCTGTAAGGCCTCGGGCTACCCAACGCCCAAGTACCGCTGGCTGAAGGACAACAGCCCTCTGGAGCCTGACAGCCGCTTCCGCCAGACCATCACAGGGCTGCTGATCGAGAGCACGCAGCCCAGTGATTCTGGGACGTATGTGTGTGAAGTGTGGAACAGCTATGGCAATGCTGAAGTCATGGGGCGCCTGTATATAAAGCGTGAGTATTTTGTATAACATGACATGCAGTGTTTACTCCATCATCATAAACATGTCCAATAATTTTATTGGAATTTACACTGATTATTTCTTTGTAGGCTGATTAATTATTTTGTTGTTTTACCTTTATCGTTCTTTTTGAAATCCTTATCTATCCATGCTTGCCAAATTCAACCCTGCACTTTCTTCTCTATCTTCCCTTCTCTGTATGTTCCTCTCAGTCTTGCTGCAATAAATCAATGAATCACCTTTGAAAATAAAAATGTGTCTCTTATTTTGTGTCCTCAGAGCCTCTGAAGGCCGTGGTCAGCCCTCGCAAGGTGAAAGGCAGCGTGGGTAGCAAGGTGTCTCTGTCCTGTAGCGTGAGCGGCTCAGATGAGTACGAGCTGTCATGGTACCGCAACGGAGAGATCATCTACCCGGGCAACAGCGTTCGTTTCTCGGGGCTCAACAGGGAGAACCTCATCATGGAGGGCATGTCGAAGAGTGACGGTGGAGCTTACCAGTGCTTCGCTAGGAAGGGCAAGATGTCCGCCCAGGACTTTGTGCAAGTCATCCTAGAAGGTAAAAATGTGTGCATGTCATTTTTGGGGTGGAGCAGATGCTGAGCAAAAGCCACAGCATGGTAGCTTTCCTATGCATAATCAATGAGTTAGCAGACACAGGTTCAGGCCGTGAAGATCAATACTGGGTTTATGTGGTAATGACATTCTGTTGTGACTCTCTGCTGTAGGCTGCCATTAGTATGATAGTCCAGGACTTCACAAACACATGCAAAAACACAGGCACTCTCACACACTCTTGAATCCAATAGCTTACCTTGGCAGCGTTGCTCAGGCAACTGTCTCCTGTGGCCAGGGAGCTGTAAAAAGAAGATATTGATAATCTATAATCATGTGGAACAGACCTAGATTATCAGAGAGCAGCAGCAGGCAGACACAGACGTATCAAAAGACAACCAGACTGTGTTTGCGAGGAAAGCTCCTGGATTGCTGTTCATAATGTGTAGAGCTTCTGGCACAGTGTCCTGATACAAAACAAAATATAAAGGCTAAAAAAATGGTGAATTCTTTAAAAGACACAGAATTTTTCCTTTACTTTTGCTGGGTTAAGACTTCTTGATTATCTCACGAAAGCACGTTTATGACAAGAAATGATCGCTTATAACACATTATCTCTCAAAAAAAGAAATCCTGGTGTTCAGAAACTGTGACAAAATAAAAACAGTAATCTTGGAGCTGCCAACTAATCGGAGACTTCCTCAGTGTTCCTCAGGCTGATAATTATCATTAACATGTGATCAAAGTTTTACCATGGTTTCCTTCACCACTGTGTTCCTGTCCCTCACCGTGTCCCACCTTGTCCCCCACCACAGATGGCACTCCCAAGATCCTGTCCTCCTTCAGCGAGAAGGTGGTGAACCCGAACGAGCCCGTCTTCCTGGTCTGCAACGTGAAGGGCACACCGCCTCCCAGATGCAGCTGGTCCCTGGACGAAGACCCCGTCATCAAAGACAGCCACCACCACCTGGGCCACTACGAGACCCACGAGGGCCACGTGGTCAGCCAGCTCAATGTGACCCACACCCAGGTGCAGGACGGAGGGGTGTACCGGTGCACGTGCAGCAACTCGGCCGGGGGCGTGTACCACCAGGCTCGAATAAACGTAAGAGGTGCTTGTCAAATCAGCTCCTCCAAAAACAACAATACACATACCCGTCTGTCTCTGTGTGTGTCTATCTGTGTGTTGCCGTCCAGCTTGTTGTCTGGCATTCCTGGTGCATGAGTTCTGGTTGTTGTTTGGGTCCAAAACGGAAAATTGCATGAATCTTTTTTTTCCGATTTAGCCATTATTGCTGAGTAATTTCGGTTCTTTTTATTTGAAATCTTTGATCAAATTTACAAGTCCTTTTAGTTTCTTCTCCGCTAATTGATTTGGCCTCAAAGTAATGTTCTTTTTATGGGTTATTTACTTTTCCTCTGCTCCTTGTATAATTTTTAACATCACAGCTCCGTCGTTTTCTTTCCAAATTATAATTGCCTCTCTTACATGCCTGTATTTTTAGGCCAGATTAATTATCCCACTTAACTGCACACAAGCGGATCTCGATATAGGGTTACAAAATGGTCTGGTTTGTAAATAGCCAGAAGAAAAATATATTTCTTCTACTTGCGTGAATAAATTTATCTACGAGTTGCTGTGTGTCTGTGTGTGTGTCTGTGTGTATTTTCTCCGCAGTCAATTCAGTTCTTCACAATCAGATGTTAAAGTGAGTACTGTGTTTCCATTTTATGGGACACGGAATATATTATATGGGTGACCAGCAAGAGCCGACTTCTAAGTATCAGTAATACTTCAGTTTTTCTTCAAATATACAGCTTGGTATTTCACCTCCTTATACATAAAGTAAAGCTTAAAACAAACAACTAAAGCAACAACAGCTATGTTTAACATTTAAGTATTTTGGTGAAAGATATCATATTTGAAACTGAGGAAAGACATTTTCTGTTTTACTAGCAGCAGACCTCACCCTTTTAAATTTTAAATATTTCTGTAAAATCAGTGGTTCAGTGTCTAATCTGTGCCGATTTATTAAAAATTAACAGAAAACCCCCAAAACTTCATTGCACAAATCATCCTTGTCATTCAATGTCAACACCACGATCTTTGAAATGTCCATATGTCCGTATAGGTTCTTTTCTCATTCTCTGTCACTTTTTAGGCCGCGCCAGCATTCGTCCAATGAAAAACATCACAGCGGTTGCCGGGCGGGACGCCTTTATCCATTGCCGTGTGATTGGCTACCCTTACTACTCCATAAAGTGGTACAAAAATTCCGCACTGCTCCCCTTCAACCACCGGCAGCGAGCCTTCGAGAATAATGGCACACTGAAGCTGACCAACGTGCAGCAGGTGGACGCTGGCGAGTATAACTGCAAGGTGATGGTCCAACCCAACAAGATGGACTCTCAGAGTGTCCACCTCCGCGTACGAGGTGAGTCCCACAGATTTTTGCGGCAAAAGTTACGCTTACATAGCTTCTCAACGTTGAGAAGTTATTTATGTTTAATTTCCATTGCATCTATAGCAAATACAAGCAATGTTTTATTGGTAATTTACTGCAAAAGAAAGAGAGAGATTGACACAGAATCAGTGTTTTATTGCATCGTACAGTAGAAAGCAATGAATCCCACCAAGTGACTTGTTTGATGAACAAGTATTTAATGAGTTTCATGATGTATTTGATAAATAAAACTGTGCTGTCATTGAGATTTGTCCACTCAAGTGGTTGTTTCGATAAAATGAATATTTTGTAAGATGTGTTTTTGCTCTCTTGCTGAGATCACACTCTTTTCACACTATTGTCGTATTGATCTATTGGAAAGAGAGAAAATCATTTAATTTCCAAAAATATAGAACTATTATTTTAAACCGTCACAATTTTGACAACCGGTATGTGTTAAATGGTTTCTTGCCAATTATACGCATATGTTATGATATAATATGCTTAAATTTGATATAAAGCTTAAATTGGAGTCCCAGGCGCTCCTTCTCTCTACCCCCTGCCCACATATGCATGTCAAAATGGTCTCAGTGGAAAAGCCCATCACTAGATAGATGAATACATGCACACACTCACAGAAAGACAGAAGGGTATATAAATAGATCTCACCAGTCTTAATCTACTTGATATTCCTCAGTTAGTTAGTGCAGCTTATGAAGGCCGTATCAGAGATAGTAAAGAGCTGAGTGATGATCACCGCTGAGATCTTACAACCTGTAATAGATAACACTAAACTGGGCTTATCCATTATGCCCCATTTTCTTGCCTCCATACAGTATGTTAAGTTGTTGTCATTACATTATACTTCCCATGGAGCGAGGGAGGCAGAGGGTGGGAGAGAGTAGGAACGAAAAGAGAGTGATGATATAAAGCAACACTTCCCAGTGGTGCTATAGTGAGCGAGTGCATTTGTTAATTTACTCTGCTCATGCTTAAAATGCAGAAGTGTCTTTGGGGATCCCTGGAGTCCATTATCTCCACTTTGTTGTGAATTAAATAAGCTGCTAAAGTGCTGCTTATTTCACAGTTATTTGAACTCACTGGACACTCAAACACACAGATGACTGGTGTGATGGCTGGAGATTTCCCTGAGAATGGAGCACAGGCAATTTGAATACATCCTAATGTAGAACCGTGTGATTATATTATGCAGCCAGATTGACTTTGAGCAGTTGTTTTTTTTCTGGGTACTGCTCTAATCAGGATTTTGGATCATTGGATAAAATGGTTGATTGATGTAGTAGTCAGGTTCGCAGGTCTGCAAGGATTGTGTGTAGGGTAGTGATTTAATACTGTAGATGATTATTCCCCAAAACGAATGAGCCATCTCAAAGGCACATCCACCGCAACAGATTTTCTTTGGTTATGTGTTGTTTTGGTTGTTTTTTTTTTTATGACACAATCTTGGTGTAGTTAAAGGGCTAAATACAGAAAATCTGTTTAATCCCTTTTTTTCCCTCACTTCCCTGAACATTTTCATCCCTCCATGCTGGAACTTGCCAGTGACCGGAGGCATTGTGTTTTCAAGTTGTCCGTCCCTCGATCAGTCCCATTGTTGTGAACACGATAGCTCTATAACACCTTGAGGAAAATTCTTAAAATTTGGTACAAATGTTTAGTTGAGTTCACAGATTAACTGATTAGGTTTTAGAGGCCAAAGGTCAATGTTGCTGTGACAATACATAGCACATGTTTGCCTTGTGAACGTGATATCTCAGGAACACCTCAAAGGAATCCCTTCAAATTTGATACAAATGTTCTGTTGGATTCACAGATGAACTGATTAGAATTCAGTGGTCAAAGGTCAAGGTCACTGTAACCATACAAAACATGTTTTTGCCTCTTGAATGAGTTATCTTACGAACACCGCAAGAGAATCCTTTTAAATTTGGCAAAATTATTCACTTAGACTCATTGATTAACTGATTAGTTTTGGGTGGTCAAAGGTCAAGGTCACAGTGGCCTCACAAAACATGTTTTGGCCTCTTGAATGTCATATCTCATATTTTCTTCAAATTCTGACTAGTTGTCATTTGCAGTCAAAGATGAACTGGTTAGATTTCACTGGTCAAAGCTCAAAGGTCATTGTGACCTCATATTATTGCGAATGTCAGGAACACCTGGACGGTCTGAAACGGGACTGGTTGGTGGAGTCATACAACTGCAGGATGGTAATTCTAGCTCTCAATATTTCTCAAAACAATGTATAAATCTTGATGTAAAAGCTAATCAGACATATGTATGGTTTTGAGATGTATGAGTTAGTATGAATTGGTGCAGATCCACCTAATGATCCAGATCTGTTGTAAGAAGTTGTTTGGTCTCTTTAAAAGTTAGTTCTAGTTTGGGCTCATGTCTGTGCGCTTTTAGCTTTTCTTTGAAAGGACAAAATGTTCCAGTCTGAGAATGATGGGGAATTATTACAGACTGCTTTGCTATTCAGGTCTTTTATACTCCTTCAGTGACCTCTCTGAAGCACGATAGTCAGAAGATTGTAGGATTAAGCTGAAAAAAAAGTACACAGTACCGGCCAGGGAATCCTGGGAATTAAGATGGTCTTTTAAGGCAGAAATCACATTCAGTCTTTTTGTCACTTTCCTCTCCTTAACTCCTGCAGTCCCACCGTACATTCAGCCATTTGAGTTCCAGCGTTTTACCATTGGACAGCGTGTCTTCATCCCCTGCGTGGTCATGTCAGGCGACCGGCCACTAGACATCACTTGGCAGAAAGATGGACGGCCGATCCCCATCAGCCTAGGTGTGACTGTGGACAACATCGACTTCACCAGCTCACTGCGAATCTCCAACTTGACGCCCGACCACAACGGAAACTACACTTGCGTTGCCCGCAACGAGGCTGCTGCAGTGGAACACCAGAGTCAGCTCATTGTCAGAGGTAAGCAGAGACAGACCAGTTATCGAATGTAGTGGACTTCTATAATTGGTAATATGTGTACAAATTGTCATTTTAACCTTTCCATTCAGCTACTAACTCCAATAAATAGTTCCTTCTGTGTCACGGTTTAGTGTTTGGTTGTTGAGCCAATAGGGGATCTGTATTATAGACAACCACAATTTCAGGTATGACCATTAACTGCTCCTTCTTTCTGTGTTTGTGTCTATATACAGTTCCTCCTCAGTTTGTGGTTCAGCCTGAGGATCAAGATGGGATCTATGGGAAAACTGTGACTCTCAACTGCTCCGCTGAAGGTTACCCGCCACCCACCATCGTATGGGAGCACTCCAAAGGTACGTTAAGCATAGCACGCATTTCTGTGAACATTAGTAGTTCAGTATTTTATGCCTCTGCACCAGCGACAGCCAGTGGCAGGAGTCATGTTTTCCGGTTGTCTGTCCACCTGTCCGTACGTACGTCTGTCCCATTCCTGTGAACGCGATATCGCAAGAATGCCTTAAGGGAATTTCCTCAAATTTAGTACAAATATTAACTTGGACTTGGATCACTTGGATGATCTGATTAGATTTTGGTGGTCATGGTCAGATGACTTGTTTTGAACACAATATATCTGAGGCCTGTACTACAAAGCAGGATTTGCGGTAATCAGGGTTACCTCAGGTTTATTTCAGGGTTTTCAGTCCTACGAGGTCGTTCACTTCGTATCGGGGTAAATCCCCATGGTAACCTATGCTGAACGGCTAACCTGTACTAACCTAACCTGTAAGTACTGTTTTTGCAGGTAACTAGGTTCAGTTTGCCTCATCCACAGCAGAACACACACCCTGTGTGACTGTACAGACGTACAACACACACACACACACACACACACACACACACACACACACACACACACACACACACACACACACACACACACACACCCATCTGCTCTAAAAACATGGAGCAGACAGAGCGGAGCAGACAGACAGGCAGGAAGGCAGCAGGTGAGTTCAGCCACTTGAGCCGGGCAGATGAAGAGGGGCCCCAGGTGTTTGCTCCATCATCCATATAACCAGCGCTGAAAGCTTCACCGACAGAAGGACAACAACCAATGAGGAGTGGTGCGTGAGGGTGTGTTTGTGTGTGTACGTGCTTGGCCATGATCAAAGGACTGAAAGAATCAGATCTTTTTTTTAGCTCTTTGATGGGATTTGTGTGTACCAGTGTGCAGTGCATATGTGTGTGTATGCGCGCGCACATGTCTATGTCTGTGCATGTGTGTATGCATGTGCGTAGACAAGCAGGCCTTATGCTTGATTAGCACTGTCTGACAAATCCAGATCAGTATGACGAAATCAGGCAGAGCAGTGTGTGTGTATGCACTTATGTGATTTTGTGTATGAATGTACACTCATTCTCATAAACACTGACCTTCTCAGGACCACTAGAACTTAATGAGGACCAAATCCCGGTCCTAATGAGGCACAGCATCATTCCTGACATCCTGGTTAAGCTTGGGTAAAATTTTGGTTAGGAAGTCCTAGTTCCTTTTTACCCATTCACCTTTACTTTGTTACATGTTTCCTGTTTCTGGAATATCAGCCAGATATCCAATGTATCCCAGGTGGGTGGATTGGGAAGCTATCGCTTAATTTGCTGTAAACCAGAGTGCAGTTTGTTCGGAGAATGACTGTCTGGCATGCTTTTACTGCAATTGAAGTAGCTAAGAGCCAGATGAGTGTCGCTGGGAGATATGGAACAGTAAGTAAAGGTCAACTGCTATTAGCATAATGACTAGCACTATTTGGATATGCAAAATCCATAATTCAAGGAGGACACATCCCCCTTCCTCTCCATCTCTCTCTCTCTCAGAGCCAGGGGAGCAGGAACAAAGTCACCACTTGACCCTTTGCTGGCCACGGCCACTTGACTGCATTTTAATTAAAAAGCAAAAACCCACAGCTCACTAAATGGCCTAATCTCTACACGCTAACTTTAACACGAGCTAATGCAACGTCTGGCTCAGTTCACACATGTGTTTAATACTACATGAGCGAGGTGGAATACAGTGTTTTCATTATGATAAGAGGAGACGACTGAAGACCTCAGCATTAGAATTCAGTGTCTGTTACATTTCCCGCAGACTTAAGCAGCCATTGCAGATTGAGATATTGTATCGTTTAACTAGGAGTGATTATATAATTTTCTATTATTTATAAAGATATTAAGTACACACAGACAGAATATCTCATGGATGCCAAGTTCAATTATTGCTATGACGCTTCAGTAATGGATTTCAAATGTCAGTCGTATGAGATTTTTGACGATTAAGAATCAGCATCACTGTTCTTGTTCTAAAATCTATGCCTTCAGGATGAATCTGCCCTCGACTTTCAGGCATTAACTCTGTTTTGGCACTCTGACTTTCTCGGGAGTTTACCTTTCAGGAGCCAGGACATAACGTGTTAATTCTAGTACTGAGATCATGTGTTTTTGTTAACAGCACATCGAAACAGCGTATGCCCACATCACCGAATGCTTCCGAATCTTCGTATGCGCCTTCTACGGTTGTGGTACCTCTCTTTCACCCTAAGATATTTGGATTCTTTTTGGTTTTTTTCAGTTTTGCAACTGTCACGTTGGAAACATCTTCAACAAACCCACTTGCTTGCTGAGATCTCCTGCTGTTTTATCACATTAGCTCTGTTGAAACTAAGGGGATAGCCGGTGAAACTCCGCAGTGACTGACCCGGACATTCACTCAGTCATATACAGCCCCTCCAGATAATTTTAAGAGATTATCTGGAGTTCAGTGCATGTTTTAAATCAGCTTTAGAGATCAAAATGTGACTTGAGGCCATCTTTGTATGTGTTTTTTTCGGATCTATTCATTCAACTATCAAAAATTCAAAGAATAAACCCAGAGAGGTGATACAGAGGAAAAAAGAGTCTAGCTGCAGTGAACATCTTCGAATCTCACTGGCAGAGCCGAGCCCTGGATCCCTGCCCTCCTTCTGCGTGTCGTTCCTCTGCACCAATCTTCTGCCATGAGCGTGTCCATTCTGACTTCATCACCATTACCAGAAGCTGGGGCCGCTTCGCCCAGCTCAGCAGCTGTTTGGTGTTTTAAGGATTTAGGCTTGGTGTTAAGAAACATGTTTACAATCCTCCCTAAATCTGACAGGCTTTGTCACCAAATCTGTAAACACAGACGCACACCCCAATGAATGCAGGCACACACACACACACACACACACACACACACACACACACACACACACACACACACACACACATTGACACACTGCAGGTCAGTTTACTGCACTGTGATGTTTGAGCATCATACATATTTTTCTCTATTGAATTTTACACAGACTAAATGTAGAAATACATTTATATTTCTACATTTCTTTCTACTTTATGGACTGTATAAAATGTTGGATAGTATATATACAGTAAATATGTATTCATTGTTCACAATTTAAAATGTTTCTACACCATGTCTCTCTCTTACAACAGGTGCAGGTGTCCCCCAGTTTCAGCCCATCCTCCTAAACAGTGGCTCTCGTATCCAGCTGCTGAGCAACGGTTCGCTGCTGATCAAACACGTGCTGGAGGACGACAACGGCTTCTACCTGTGTAAGGTCAGCAACGACGTGGGAGCTGATGTCAGCAAGTCCATGTACCTCACCGTCAAAAGTAAGAGACAGCTGATGGGCCGCAATCAATGTGTATTTTAATGTGTGTGTTGGTGCAACAACAAGTAGATGTTAAAAATAGGATTCTTATCTGCTGGGAGTTACAGAGAGCTTCTCTTAAAGTAGATTAACATATATTTGTTAAAGAAAATGAAAAAGAGGGAGTGATGCAGATCGGCTGTATCAATAGACAAGCTGTGCAAATGAGGAACAAACAAAGTCAGAGTTTAACAGATCCTGGTTATAATCCAATCCGAAGCAAGCCCTCACTGGCCAAAGAAGCTAAGCAAAGCATTAAGAGGGTCACGATCCGACTCAACATGAGGTAAATTTGAAAACAGATTTTAATCAAAAGATCATTAGATGAAAGGAAACAATCCCTCGGTACATCTGTTGAAACAGTGGAGGCTAATGTCCGTGCTCACAGTATCACTAAAGGACCAGGAGTTATTGAGCATTTTTCTTAATGAACACATCTGTATGCAGACAGCTGTTCCTGGCGCATGTTTGCTCTTCCCACTGCTGCGTTCAGTGTCCCCGACCACAGGCCTGTTTTCAGTCTGCATTAGCATGTAGCTTCCCTATAGACCTAAGAGTGGCTCCTCATTTTCATGGTGCTCAGACACAAGTGGGGCTTATTTTCCCTTCGCTGCTGTTATCAAACTGGAGCACAAGGAGGCCTGACGATGGGCAGCCCTCTCTCTGTCTCTCTCTTCTTCTCCTCACCAGCCCCAAAGTCTGATAGTAAAACACAAGTATGAAAACATGTTGTGTGTAACTGTTTATAGAGTTATTTTACAATAGAAGAGGAAAATAATGACAGCAATCTAAGGTTTAGTAATCATCAGAGAACAGCTCAGCACAAGTAATCAAGAAGAAATAATACAAATAATGATTCAAGTTATAAAGTAAAATAAAATAATGTAAGGACATTGAACCGTTTTCTGTGATGTACAGTCATAATGGGTTTACTAGGAAGACAAGAAGGAGTGACACTGTGTCCAGTTCAAGCTTAATACTCAACATATTTTGCATTTCATACAAGACTGCTCCCCAGTATTTTTGTAACTTAGGGCAGGACCAGAGACAATGTGTCATTGTTGCATACATCAGAACATAAATAGAGTTACATGGCACACATGAATTTCAATGTAGAATCTGAATCTGATTGGATCCTTAAAGTTCCTCATCTAACCCTGATGTCTCTGTGGAAGGGCTGCACGAAAAATATCTTTAAGTCTTCTTCTACATAAATCCTTTTGTCTTTTTTAGCATTAATATCAGCTGGCTTGTCATGGATATTCATTTGTCACTGTAATTAAGACCTGCAGTGTACAAGGCTGAGAGCTGCCTCTGTGTGAGGCTGTCAGTGCTACAGCAGCACGCACAGAGACCATCACGCTCTCTCTATTTTCATAGGTCAGTTTACTGACTGTAGCACAGTTGCTATGCAGCGAGTTGACCTATGGCTGTACTAACCTTTTTTTTGCCTCCATTTTCTACCAAGCAGAGAACAAACACTGCGGCTGCCGCCACAGACGACTCTAGTAGCACATCGAACTCCACATATACAGTATCTTGTGTCATACAGTGAAAAATGTGGGTAATAAATTGGGGCTGCATTTGTCCATGATATGCCTGTGCTGTATCTACTGGACTCCATTATATCAATATGAGTCTTTCAGAGTCAAAGAGATGGTCGACCATAAACAAGTTAGGTGAGATGATATAGAGCAGTAATCCAATCAGCACGGAGCGATAATACAGCCCCCAATCTCCTCCCTACACAGTGTGTCTATGTGGTCTCCGTGGTATTTAAGGGGCACAGTAGTATATATATATATATATATATATATATATATATGCATAGTTTCGGATTCATTGGTCTTAATTGCCAGCTCATATTATCTACCAAAGTTGAGGAGTGTGTGTGTGTGTGTGTGTGTGTGTGTGTGTGTGTGTGTGTGTGTGTGTGTGTGTGTGTGTGTGTGTGTGTTTGTGTTTGTGGTTTGTGTGTGTGTGTTTGTGTGTGTGTGTGTGAGAGAGAGAGAGAGAGAGCGAGAGAGAGAGATGACCCAGCGTAGGCACCCTGCCGTTGCTTCAGGCTTCAGTTTCATGTTCTCCTCAACTCTATCAAAGGGAATTTCGACAGCTTCAGTTGTGAATAATGTAAGTTCACTTCACATAACTCGTAGTTTCATTAAGATGAACTGTAACATTATTTACAGCTTTTAATATTTATGTCCAAGACGTGTTCTTCCCCTTAAGATGAATTTACATTTCTTTCTAGTAATTTCATGAATTATGACTTAGTTTTCATACAAATATTTTTTTCTCAGCACAAGTTGAACATGATGGTACATACTAATCAAAGTCAGAGTATTCATGTCTGTTCAATCGATAACTATAGTTTATTGCTCGACGTAATTGTGCAAACTCCATGTATTATCTGTTCCTACTGCAGATAAAAATCGCCAAAATACATTTAAAATAACATTTTCTCTTCTTCTTCTTGTTTGGTTTATAACTATTGAATAATCCTGGCAAACCAGCACAGAGCCTCCTCTTCTAACCCCTGTGAATCCTTTCAGGAAATAAACAGATACACATTTGAAAGAATAGATCACAGCCTACAAATCCAGCCCTGGCAGTTTAGTGAAAAATGAAGGATTCGGTTTAATTCCTGCAATATTTCTGCAATACAGGTCAAACGTGTTAATGTCTTGCAAAAGAGCACCAGCTAAGTTATAAAATCAAGAAATATATGTGTTTTTGTTCCCTCATGCAGTCAACATACACTATTTTACAATACTGTTATTACCTCTGCTAAGGTTTTGTTTTCATTAGCGTATGTTTATACTGTTATTTAGCTGCATTACAAAAAAAATTCTAGGTGGATTATCACAACACTTGGTTGAAGGATGTGCTATGGGTCAAGGACAAACCCATTCAATTTTGGTGCGGATCCAGATCATGGATCTACAATTTCCCAACATTGCGAGATAGAGCATGTTTATACATTTTCAGCATATTTCCCAGGGAATTATTCATGGTCTTGATAAAAAAAATCGTTTATGGGACTGATATTTATAAGTGTGTAAGATTTAGTGCAGCTTGGCAGAATTTAAGTGGACTGTTGGGCCTTGGTGGAGGTATGCAGTTTTCAGATTCTAGTCTAGTAATGTTTTCAGCAGTAATACACAGATCTTTACTCTTCCATCTAAGTCATTAATTCAGAGATTATTGACGGGTTAGTGTTCACAGCTACAATAATTAGTAAGTCGTTCACATTACTGGAAACAGTTCGTTGGGTCTGTGATAATACTCTGTGCTGTCTGTCGTTTCCCTGCTGCCATTGGCTGCTCAGTCATTACGTGCAGGCTCAGCTGCTTGTCACTCATCAACAGATACAACATTTCATGCCCTTTAAACCCCAAACTGTAGTCGTGCACTCAAGATGCTTTCTGGAAAAGTGTACTTACCCGCATGAGTGGTTTGAAAAAGGGAGACTATAACTGTGCTCGTGTTCGCCAACACCGTCAAGCTCATTGCTCAGTGTTTGTGTATAATTACACATATCTCCTTATTTTTAAACACACAATATGTTCGTTATCATTTTACTGTCTGTATATTATTTGCGTTTGCAGTCACCTGTCTGTCTACACTTGTGAATCTGTGCACAGTGCATTGTGTACATTCTGCTTGCATGGTGTGTGTGTGTGTGTGTGTGTGTGTGTGTGTGTGTGTGTGTGTGTGTGTGTGTGTGTGTGTGTGTGTGTGTGTGCGTGCGTGCGTGCGTGCGTGCGTGCATGCGTGTGTGTGTTCTGCGTTGCTGGAAGTCTTGAGTGCATTTCTGCCTCATTTAAATCCGTCAATACTTCAATTAGAAGCGTTCGAAGTGGCTCAAGGGAAGAGCAGTCGGCATGTTTCTCTGCTTTATTTGCACTCTCTGCTTGTCCTTTTTTTCTACTTGTTTTTCCAGCAATGAGAGAAAGATTAAAAAGATAAATAACACATTATTTGTTTCCCTTTATACCCCTGCTCATGTGCTGGCAGCTGTGTGTGTCCCTCCATTGTCTAAATCCCCCATTGCCACAACAAAGTGTAAACATTTTTAACCATTTACAGATCATTTTTTTGTTGAATTTAATTTAAAGAAAAATGAGTAATACATCATATTTTTAAATCATTATACAGTAGTCTACACTGTTCTTCTGTTTTCTGTGCAGGCTCTGCTGTCCTCTATCAAAATCATAGTAAAAGTGATATAAAATAATTGTTCAACCTGTATGATAGCACAACCCTTTTCAGTGCGTTATATTAATAAATGTCTTTGTAATGTTTTAAATGTTACAAAGTATAGCACTTCGAACAATCCCTCGATACAATAAAGTGGGATTCAAGGATAACTCACCAGGTTTGCAGCTACTCGATCACTTTGCTGATTTCCTGATTTTTATTTGGATTTGCACCAAATTGCACACATTCATAAAAGTCTAAACATGCCTCATTCCTTTTTCATCAAGATCCATTTTTTCTTAGAGAAATCTATGAAAATGTTGAAAAAAAATATTCCTGGAACTTCTCCCTGATAAATATCCACCCCGACATTTGATGGAGTCTTCCCTGACACATTCCACATCTGTCCAGTAGTTTTTGCGTAATCCCGCTCTTACTGCCGTCACCTAGCAACAGAGCTACAGTTGGACATGACGAGAAAGTTTTAATGCCCCTAAGTTTTCTAACATGTTTCCCATTAGCTGTTTGTTTGAGTTGAAGCCTGAACCTTAAAATTAAAAGTGGAGGCATTGGGCTTCTCGTCACTTGCCGCCACCATTGTCTTTTTGAATGAATAAATCCTGGCATAAGTTCGCCCAAGAACGATCCACTCATACGAGCCTCCATTGCTTGGGTCTGAAAGGAAGCATTTGTTGGCCACATTTAAAGGAGCCTTAGAAGTGGTACAGCCTTGTTAACTACAACTGATAAAATCTGTTGGCAATTGTAGACGGCATCATTGATGGACGTGGAAATGAGAAACTGCTTCCGTCAACCTGTCTGAAATCGAGGAGTCGTTTTAAAATTGTAAAACTGAAATTGAAGAGTTCAATCGGTTATGGTTATCATTGTGAACCGCAGTATGTGCTGCCCATTGACAGGCCTACATCCAACTCGTGTTGTCTCCCCTCCTTTGCCCAGGTTTGAGTAGGGTTAGTTTGTAAGATTTTCCCCTGATCAATGAATCCACTACTTTTTAACATCTCTACCTCCTTTCACAAGTTCTTAGACCCTTCCACCACCAACGTAATTTGAAGTGAAGAAGTTTCAGTTCTATCTCCACCGGTGGTCCTATAGTTTTAACATGCATCATTTCCCGTCTGAAGATCTAAGAGCGAAGCCTCCTCCATGCTGAGTGACGGAAAGTCCACCTCTTTGTCTTTCTTACCCCACATTCATCCCCCCATACCTCCCTCTTTCTTCTCTGCTGCCTTTGTTCCCCCCCCCCCCCTCTACCCCCTCTCAGCTTTCTTTTTTTATCCCTCGTCTCCCCTCTTTCCACTCACACTTTTTCTCCTCTTCCCGCTTGTGTTTTATTACCAGGCCCCTGTAATATCACTGGATATTAAAAAATATACATCAACCGAGCAATTATGGCCTATCAAAAAGAATAGGTTTAGCCTGAGGCCTCACTCGTGCCGCACGGTGGATGCATAGAGATTAGATGAGGGGAAAGCGAGCAAGCAAGGATAGCCTCACCTCAGCTCGGTAACTGAAGCACAACCAAGATCGGAGAAGATTGAATAGAACACTGTAGATACTGCAGTCTCTGTCACATGCTTGATTCACACAAGTAGGTACACGCTATAAACACACACATGCACACACAAACATTCAAGGCCACATGCAGATTGACTCCAAATTTACTCTGATGCATCTACACACCCACGCAGACAAGCATGTGCTCATGTTTAAAAACTTACATGACAAATCTTCTCATGCACACATGATTTCATACAGAGCCATTCACACACAAAACACACACACACACACACACACACACACACACACACACACACAGCCTTGTATGTCATCATTGAGCACCCTTTCTTTCTTTCTGTCTTTTTTCTTTCAATTAGCACTCGCAGGCTTCGTCAATGTTAACTTACACTGCCAAGGCCTCGGATTTAAATAGAGAAAATAGCCCCTGTTAAGCAGCAATAACATTTAGAGAAGGAGCTGAGGAGACTCTTTTAATAGGACTCACTTAAAATTCATAGTTGCTATGCAAAATAAATCAGCGATTTCCTGCGCGGGGGCAGTGGGAAAGGGGATGATGGTGTGGGGAGCGAGGGAGAGGGATGGGCTGCGAGTGAATAAGAAATGAGGTTTAAACGTCGGCAGTCCCAAGTCTGACACGTTCCATCGTGTCGGGGGTGGGTGGGGGTTGAGGGAAATGCACACACACACACACACACACACACACACAAACAGAGGCCTATGTGCACGCAAACCCATGCAAGTAGCTCCCCCTTTTGATTTTTGTTGGCTGCTTTAAAGAGGAAAATGTGCTGTGAAGAAGAAAGAGACAGAAACATGCTGAAGGAGTCTGTGTGTTGGTGTTTATTTATGTGTGTGGGGTAAGAGGGATTTGTGTTTGTGTGTGTGCTCATTAACTCTCTTGATTTTAATTTACAGTATACAAATCAGTGCCTCACTGATGCAGCAATCACAGATGACAGATAAACTGGAAGCAGCATAAAGACATATGCAGTCTCTGCGCTGGATGGATTGTTGTGGTGCCCAAATGATGAATCTTCCTGACTTTGTTAATCTTTGACTTCTCTAGTGTCACCTTGTAATGACCTTGTGACCAAGTACTGCATGATGGAGCTTCTAGTATGATTGAAGACTCTAATGATGCTTTCACACTTACCTTGTTTGGTCCGGACTTCAGTCTTTTCAGTTCAGTGTCAACCAAAATGAAGGTGCCTCAGACCACGGGGTGGACAAATGGACCAAAATGTGTTGACACTTTTTTTGGATAGTTTGGACTTCAAGACCAATTGCTAGAAGTTAAGACAGCAGTAAAAATAGAAGAAGTAAAAGAAGCAGGAGCCCAAAGTGTTGCTAGTTTCTCCATAAATGGAGTTGCACAGTCTCAGAGGATTGTTTGAACAACAAGGAAGTTAATTCGGCGCCTTCAAAGTGTCGAGTACTGTGCCTGAAGTTGTTGATGTCGGTAGTAATAACATAACTATATTACAGTGGCAACCAAAATAACAAAATGAACTGGTTCATTCATTTTCTCCATTCAAACAGAAAAACTACTATTCGCTGCCTCATGTCCATCTACACACCAATCGATGTCATTTAGAGGTAGACGCATCCCAAATAGGTGATGACGACAGGACGTACAAATGTCATACAGAAGTCTTTAGTCCACTCCCGAAATTGCAATGTGAAACTAAAACTAACTGGATCAAACAATGTAACAAAGGTTGTGTCTCACAGCAAATGCCTCCTTCCACCCCTAGACTCAGCTAAAGACATTAACCTTGGGTGTCAAAATACCCGAAGTCTTGTTTTAACTCTCAAATATAGATCAGCCTTAAAAGAAAAAAGTGTAGCGATACAATGTAATTACATCTTTATACTGCATCAGTGAAAAAATAAATGATAAAAGAGCAAAGAGATAATCTGAAGCAGTTTTCACACGACAGAACGGGCGAGATTTAACACATCAGCACGATTCGCACACTGCCATGGCAAAAACCACCACTCACACAAGTAGAGTATAATATTAGTTATGATTTCAAGTACTTGACTTTAATTGTCAGTAATTGACTCGTGGTTGTCCAACCTACCTGGCCCTCTGAGTACCAGACTGTGGTCTTTGTTAAGCCAAAACAAATTATCATAAAGTTATCCACAAATACTGTTTGACTCAGAGGAACTCAGTGTGTGTATGTGTGTGGAAGCATGTTTACAATTCTTGTGCATGTGTATCCCCATGACTCTTTCTTACCCTGTCAGTATTTCTACAGTATCTTTATATCTGTTGGTATTTGTGTATTTCTGAATGTGCAATGTGTGCGTTGTCCTTTGTGCGTTGGAATGCGAGTGTGCCTGTGTGACACAACAGCGTGGCCAGCGGACTTGTCTGCTGTGTATGAATAATCAAAGTGGTCTCTCTCTCTCATCATTAAATCATCACTGTCCTGGTGGGAGCCTGAGGAGGGAGAGAGATGGAGAGAGAGAGGGAGAGAGAGAGAGGGATCATAGTTAGCGCTGCAGGGGTACATGCTCTCTCTCTCTTCTCCGTCGTGTAGTGTGGCTGAGATGTGTCATGAGCACAAGTCTTCTCTGCTCTCTGTGCTCGCCCACTTAGCTCTCCCAGACACCGCCGCTCTCATGCACACACTTTCATACATATGCACTCCGAGTAAAACACATCCACGCAGACACATTATTCAGGAGTGTACAGACATGCACACACACACACAGCGACTCCAACTCACACACCGCATCTTCTCCTGGTAAGAGGAGGCCTCCAACCACTGCTCCACCGGTACCTGCCATTTTCAGAGACACAGTGGATTCACTACAAGCCTGTTAACTCTACAGTAGATACAGCATGTGGTCCTGAAAACTGCTCTGTCTAATGTAGATGATAAGTCAATCAGCCACTCCACAGAAAATGTGCAACACTTTAAAGCTGCTCAGATCAATATTTTCATATAAATAATGCAACTGCTGTGTGTAATGTAACTTCACAGAGAACCACCTGAGTCTGCAGTTCCTCTCGGCTCTGCAGGGAGTTTTAGCGTCTTTCAGCTGATTGTTTTGATTTATATTCACCGCGCAATAGCTTCACTATACACTGTACCTGCTCAACATTAATCATCTGACAGACAAGGGGAAAATCATGGGAAATCTCAACAGAGGTTTTTCAGTCTAGTCGGACATTTAATAGATGAAACAACAACTACTAAATAGATAAATAAATACAGAACTAGAGGGGCAATCGGAGAGCACATACTGCCACCAAGGCTAACACCCAACCATGCCATGTTCAAGTTAAAGAAAATAAATCCCTCTGCACCAAAATTGTATTGGTTGTTCCGCAGGTCATGCCCCACTTCATGGATTCGGTTGAGTAGTTACGTGCGTTATATTGCTAACTAACAAACAAATGCAGACAAAAACTAAAATGAAAATAGTAAAATAACTAGATAACTAACTTAATGTTTTATTTATTTCTAACTAATGAAATGATTTATTTTTAACCTTTTGGTGGAGGTATAAGACAACAAATATCAAACTAGATTATTATAGAAGCCATTGTAATTTCACTTTATTCTGCATTTTTCCAAAAGGAATATTATCTTGGATTTCTTGATGTTGAAACATGTTTTTTTCTGATACTGTAGTGCAGGATTGGCTGCCTTTTAAAATGTTCAATGTTTCTTTCTTTTCTTTGTGCAGTTTAAAGTGTGATTCTTGCACAAAAGTGAAAACTGTAATTCTTTCTAAGACACAGCAGATTGAAGTGACATTTTTTGCATGGAGTTTTGAATAGATTTTCATAATACTTCGATCACACAAATTCGATTGTAGGATCACAAAACTGTGAGCAAATAGTTTTACCTGCAGTATAACTCTGTGTCCTGCATGTCCACACTGACAAAGATTAGCATATTGATTCACTCTGCTCAGAGCTGCTGGAGTTAATATGATATAATCCAATTTGGGGGCTTCACACTTTAAAGATCATTACACTTACAATAGCACCTGAACGTCTCAGTGTGATAATCAGGATTCTGATTCATGCAAGTAGAGAGAAAAGGACACAATGAAAGAAAGTGTGAGTAAGAGAATGGTGTGAGTGTGAGTACAGACTGAGTAGTCTGGGTGAGAGACGTTCTCAACAAGTCATTCTGCTGAACAACGCACGCACACACACACACACACACACACACACACACACACACACACACACACACACACACACACACACACACACACACACACACACAGGGGCTAAATGTGTTGCTAATGAGCCTGGTGTGTGGTTACAGCAGAGAGCCAGACCGGCTCCACGCTCAGACCGATGGGAGTTCAGTCAGGAGTCACCACTTTCTTCTCCGTTTCCTCCGCCTCATCCTCAGAAAGCAACACGTTACACTGCTTGCTGTTATTATCAAAGCAGGCTTCTACCTGAAGGGCTCCTCTTCTATCTCACAGCATCACAGGAGACAAGGAGTGTCAAACATGACGTTCGCGATGGTCCCTGGAGTGTTGAAATAGTTATCATAATTGTAAGAGGAAAAAAAGAGAAGGTGTCTTACTCTGTATAAGATCAGACGTAAGAGAATGTGTTAATTTTGGACCAAAAAAAGAACTGGCACAGTAAAACCATTTCTTTTTAAAGAATAGCAAGTAGCTCCTGAAAATGTTATTTTTGATATCACTCTACTGATATATTTAGCGGCATGTGTGCATAGATGGATTCATTTTAACTGATATAACCATGTTTTTTTTTCTCCTTAGATTTTTGAGATTTTTTTTTATTCAGCACAGATTCAACAAATACATAGAAAACTGACATATAATAATATACAGTGCAGAGGAAGGCAGAAAACCCAGTGGTCTTATTTTAAAACCTCACAAAATTAGAAAATACAACATTAACATGCAGAAAATAATATGACTATAAAGATAGTCAGCAGATTTACAATAACACATATAGCCTTATAAAAACAAAAATTATAACATTTTATTTGTATAGCCCATATTCACAAATCTCAATTTACCTCATAGGGCCTAACAAGGTGCGACCTCAGAGATGAACGGAGCAGCAATGACAATGTGTTATGTTCGATGTTTTGCCGATAATGATAGTATGTGTGAGTAGGCATATTATATATCTAAGCAATCTAGTTGTAATCATAATCCACAATCAGAAGCCACCACAATCCAAAAATGGATAAAAGATCTATTTCAACTGATATCATTGTCTATTCTCTTTCTTTCTCCCTATCCTCCCTCTTGCTACTCTCTTGCCACCTTGGCCTTTCTGTCTCCTCCATCCAGTCCCGGCCATGATCACCTCCTACCCCAACACCACCCTGGCCACGCATGGCGAGGAGAAGAAGATGAGCTGCATCGCTCACGGAGAGAAGCCCATTATGGTGCGCTGGGAGAAAGAGGAACGCATCATCAACCCCGAGACCAGCCGATACGTGGTCACCGTCAAAGAAGTGGCTGACGAAGTCATTTCCACGCTGGTGGTGGGTGCTCAACTTTCACCATAAATCAAACGCCACCGTGAATCTAATTTTTTTCCAGTCGTTTTAATCTATTCAGACAGATGGGAAGCAGAGAGGAAGAGTTTGGGAGGAAGGGCAGAGGAAATTCTTGCTGAAATTCACATTCACAAGTAGATTCAAGTGGAGCATGAAATATTAAAGAGCTACCTTCCAGTTCAATTTAATGCTGATTAAAACACAGCATGAACGAGTACATGTGTAATGCAGGATAAGGAATATGTGCCTTGAGATAATTGAGTAGTTAAGTGTCCCACATGGTTTAGGGTGGAGGTTTCTCTCTCTCTCTGAAGAAGTTGAGCACACTGCTCCTCCTCCACTTTGAAAAACCACTCAAGATGAAATGTAATTTTAGATTTTTTTTTTTTACACTGATAGTAGAACTCTCTGACCACCTGATAGCTTTGAATGTGGTGTGTGTGTCTGTGTAGATTATGCCTACAGTTCGTGAGGACTCCGGCTTCTTCTCCTGTCATGCCATCAACTCGTTCGGCGAGGACCGGGGCATCATACAGCTGACGGTGCAAGGTAAGCTCCGCTGCACCTCACACTCACTGCAGCTCATGTTGGGAAAGGACATGTTAAGAAAAAGACTAAATTCCCTCAGGAAGTTGAAAAGATTTCGTAATTTGTTGTGTAATTCAATAATTTACTAACTTAATAGCCACATGGTGTCATCACTCTCTGTAGTCAAACCCAATCCCTCACTGGGGAAATCACAGACAGAATGAAACCAATACATCTGTCTGGTCTGCCTGCCGTCCAGTTCTATTTCAGGACCTCTCTCTCTCTCTCTCTCTCTCTCTCTCTCTCTCTCTCTCTCTCTCTCTCTCTCTCCCTCTCTCTCTCTCTCTCTCTCTCTCTCTCTCTCTCTCTCTCTCTTTCTTTCTCTCTCTCTCCCACTGTGTTTTTCGGCCTCTCTCTCACTCTCGGCTGTGTTTACATGTTGCATCAGAGCCGCCCGACCCTCCAGAGGTGGAGATCCGGGAGGTTAAGGATCGAACCATAGCTCTGCGCTGGACGATGGGTTTTGACGGGAACAGCCCCATCACAGGATATGATATTGAGTGCAAGAACAAATCAGGTAGACATAAGTACATCGAGCGCAAGTTCAGGCGACAGAGTCAACAAGAAATGCATAAATGTTGTAATCCATCTCTGACACTCCATCCAACCTCTCTCTCTCTCTTTCTCCCTCTGTTTCTTCTAGCTTCTTGGCTTTCAGCCCAGGTAACCAAAGATGTGTCACCGCAGCTCAACCAGGCCACTATCATCGACCTGCACCCTTCCTCCACTTACAACATCCGCATGGTCGCCAAGAACATAATCGGCAACAGCAACCCTAGCAACGAGCTCACCATAACTACTGATGAAGCAGGTTAGTTAGTTCAACTTAGTAAGTTGTCAAACTATGGTGCAGATGAAATACATTTTCCTGAAAATGAAACTCCACTATCTCTCAATCACAATATTTTATAGTGTTGATTTAGCTCCAATACTATATAAAATTATGACCAGAATTTATTTTAATACTTAGAATTTATACTTTGACCGAGTCCTGTTTTGGAATGAAACGCCTCAGATATAGTGTCCATTGCCTCCTGGCCCTCAAACCTGTTGAGTCCACTTTCACTTAATGATTTTATGATAGTTTTAAATGGAGATCATCATCTTTTATATCAGGGCAAACAGATCAGGTCACTCTTGCTTTTAGTCTTAATTCTATTGCTCGTTAACGATCGCCCCTCAGTCATACCAGCACATTAATAAGACCCATTTTAGCAGATTCATCGCTGAAATAAAGTCATAAACTTCAGATTAAGTAAAACATATATCATCTGTCACATTACAAAGGTTTAAGTTGATGATGTTGCAAGTTTCTCCTTATTGTTGAGGTAGAAACTTCAGTGTATGAAGATGCATTCTTAACTCAACAGCACCATCTAGTGGAACTGAACTAGATCAAATGTAACACTCTTTCTATGGCAGAACATCTCTCCACTTTTAACAGTAACATGCAGTAATGTAGAGTGATGGGCTTCGTTCACAGCTCCTGACGGTCCACCACAAGATGTCATACTGGAGTCCACGTCCCCGCAGAGCATCAAAGTCTCCTGGAAGGTACAGTCCACAGAGATCATATTAGGAGCTCAGGCTGATTTCATGATGTAGATGGGGTTAGGGTTAACTCCAACCCTTACCCTCAGGCAGGTTTTCTATTAGTTTCAAAAACAGCATTTGGACTTTTATATTTAAATTATGCAGCTACAAATGCTATCAGATATTGCTGTTTATTTTATTGTATTTACATATGTGTAAGACAGTGGGGATTTTCATTTTAGATAATTAAAAAATAAGAAAAGATATCAAAGCAGCTGATTAACATGATTAAGATGTTATTGAGCATTAGGACAACCATATGTGTTTGAGTTATGGTCATCTAACTATTTTCTCATTTCACAGCCTCCACATAAACACCTGCAGAACGGCGTGATCCGCGGTTTCCAGGTGGGCTACAGGGAGTACAGCCCAGGCGGCAGCCACCAGTTCACCATCATCAGCTTGGACACGACAGGAGACACCACGGAGAGCATCCTGCTGGACAACCTGAAGAAGTTCACTCAGTACAGTGTGGTGGTGCAGGCTGCAAACAGGGCGGGCACCGGGCCGTCGTCACAGCAGGTGGTCACCAAAACTCTGGAGGATGGTAAGTAGCACATGTGAATTAATACTGGATATATAACACCTATATAAAGTCTATTTATTCAAGCTTGAAGTAACCCTGTGTTTTTCGTATGATCCACCTGCTGTATGAGTTTGAATAAAGAACTGATTTACTGCAAGGCCTTCACACCCTGGTAGAGATGTGGGGCTTCATATTTTTGTGAAAAGGCTGCCATCTGCTGGACATGTTTTGAACTACATCACATGAATAACTGCTTTATATTATCTTGCCTCAACCCTATTTTGAGTCATTGTAATGAAATAATGAATATAATTTTTTTAATATTTGATTGAGCTAAATTCAACAGATTCATTAAAACACCAGAAGTTTCTAACACTGTTCGTAAGTTATGTAGGGAATTATAATAATTTGATAACATGATTATATCTAATTTGAGTGAACGGTTCGACAATTACTGGTATTGCCACAAAAAAAAAAAAAGTCTATTGATCTTCTACTCTTACACTTTTTCCCCCTCTTGTCTCTTTCAGTGCCTTCTCGGCCTCCTGAAAATGTCCTGGCAGTGGCCAAGTCTCCAGAAGTCATCTCACTGTCCTGGATTCCGCTGCCCAGAGAGGCTCTCAACGGAAACCTGCAGGGCTACAGAGTCATCTACTGGGCCAACCTGCCCGATGGAGGTACTCACATCCACACACCCTATCACCATTTAAGTCACCAGACTGTCGTTAATGCTCTATTTGCTGATTGTGATGGTCCTCTCACTAGGGGAGGCTGTGGTATTGACATAATCTAATATATAGTGTTGCAGAGGTGCTGCTATCTGAATATTTCAGTGTTGTGTGTCAGATTTTTCTTATTTCATGAAATCATGTTTTCAATATTTTTAGATATTAGCAACTTATTTCTTAATAAATGACAACAGCAGCTTCATTTTTATTGAGGCACAATTGTAGTTCAGTTGCCTCTTCATGTCCTTTATATTGATCCTGTTTGTGAGACGCAGATGATGTGATTTTCAAATGCAAATTATTTGCTCTTCAATTAATAATTTTTTAACTCAGGTAGTGTTACAGTTTCTCTTTGGAATTGATTTATAATAGTAATTAAATAATTAACATACATAATTTGAGCCAGTTTTAACATTAGATTGGTGTTTTTTCTAATGCAGATTTACAAAAGGTCTTCACTGTATTGCACAGATGGTATCGGTGGTTCCTGTGTTTTCCACATGATTGCATATCTTGCAATATAGCAATAATCCAACCTGCAGTGGCGTGTCTCCATCAATAATTCACAATGCAATAAGTGAAGGCAGGCCCATTGCCTCAGCTCTGAGTGACAGGACATAAGAAGGATGGAGGCGAGGGGAACAGAAATCAGAGCAAAAGTGAAGAGCAGAAGCCTTTAATACCCGTTTTATTGCACTGAAACATCATTATGCAGCCGAATGCTCGACATACATTATCTTTACTGTACAATCAGAACATTTTAGTTGATTTATTACACGAGATTTGTGAAATTCCAGCTTTAATCACAGGGAAACCGTTTTTTCATTACGTTGCAATGCTGAATGAACTATTATTGGTATTAGTGTTCTTAATTATGGCAGCAAGCTGCACCAAACCAGCACACTGTATAATTTGTGTTACCCAGTCTTATTAACGTATCTTGTCTCTTTTGTCAGAGCTGGGAGAGATCAGGAATGTGACGACCAATCAGCCATCTCTGGAGCTGGACGGCTTGGAGAAGTACACCAACTACAGCATCCAGGTGTTAGCCTTCACCAACGCTGGAGATGGTGTCCGCAGCGAACAGATCTACGTGCGCACAAAAGAGGACGGTATGAGAGACATGATCAGACACATATTGGTTTCTAGATAGATGCTACTGAAGAACACTGGACATTATACTCAAAGGTATATGATGCTGTAGCTTTGGGGAGGATAAAAATGTGTAAACTTATTCATGATACATTTCATGATCTTATCAAGACATTTTAACTTGAATGGTTCTCACCAAGGCCCGACTGCCCCCTTATGAAACCTCATTTAAATTCACTAGATCTGGATTTTTATATATATCTACACACAATTGCACACACTAATATGAATAATAGTAGTTTTTGCAAAATTCTGCTAAAAATCAAGCAGATGCAGATGAAAGCTTCTTCTTGGTGTAATGATTTTATCCTCTACTATTATTTAGTAAATACTATATTTATGTTTATCTGCATCTCCTGAACCTTGCTGTGTTTTCTTCTTCCTCAGTGCCCGGTCCTCCAGCAGGGGTGAAGGCTGCCGCCTCCAGCAGCTCGGTGGTGTTTGTCTCCTGGCTGCCTCCACTCAAACTCAACGGTATCATCAGGAAATACATCGTCTTCTGCTCGAACCTGCATCCCATGGTATTAGCATTTGTATGCCAAAAGATCGTCAGTGTTTTCAGGGATTCTGATCCTTAATAACTAATAATAAAGATACTTTCATTTGCTGAAAATATGCCTGCTTTTTTGTTCACAGCTGCATTTCTACACTCGGGACAAAGCTGTTGCCCAATGATACATTAATCTCTCCTCTCTCTAAACTTTACAGGTGATGAGTGAGTTCGAGGCGTCTCCAGATGCGTATTTCTACAGGATCCCAAACTTGGCTCGGAACCGACAGTACAGTATCTGGGTGGTGGCTGTGACTGCTGCCGGTCATGGCAACAACAGTGAGAAGATCACAGTGGAGCCTCTGGCCAAAGGTAAACAGCTGGGCGAACAATATCCTTTCATATATTTTATATTCACATTGTTTTCTACGCTTGATCATCATTCAAAGCATAATTGGTCATATTAGCATATGAGAACTTCATGAAACAAACAACATCTTTGTACCATTGAGATTTTGTATTGGGATATTTGGCACAATATGAATATGACACCTAATTGGGGAAAAAAATCTAAAAAACCATAAGGAATATTTTTTTATTTGGACAATTGAAAACTTGTTTCTTACTTTTCTGACAAAAGCTTCATCCATTCAGACCACTCATAAAGTTTATGTGTTTGTGTGGATTTTAGCTCCCTCCAGGATTCTGACCTTCAATGGGACAGTGACGACTCCCTGGATGAAAGATATCGTTCTGCCATGCAAGGCTGTCGGAGACCCTCCCCCTACCATCAAGTGGCTGAAGGGAAAGTAAGTGAAAGTGCTGCTGCTCAGCACAGATATGATATAACACTATCAGCGATACTCTGAATATGCAGCATTTTGTTATCTGTAGAAATGTCTAAGCTACTTTTCATTTATTTTCTCCAGCACCAATGGGACTCCTACCCCTGTCCTGGTGGACGGCCGTCGCAGTGTCCATGGCAACGGCAGCTTCCTCATCCGCACAGTGAAAGCAGAGGATTCTGGCAACTACAGCTGTGTGGCCAGCAACAACTGGGGGTCAGATGAGATCACACTTAATCTACAGGTCCAAGGCAAGTAGTCACAGCATAGAGGCACTGCACAGTGAGGCAGACAATGAAACAAGACAAAAATAAAACAGAAAAGAAACATTTTAGAGAAGTCTTAATTCAGGAAAGAGTAATAAAGTCATTATGTCTCGGAGAGAGCGTAGCATATGGATAACTTCCCTGAGAGGACCAATCCAAACATTGACCTTATGTCACACACACTCATTATGTTGCATTCTCTGACTCCACAAGAGAAAGTTCCACTGTGGTCCAAAAGCTATTAAAGAATGTAGTGCCAGTTTGGCCGAGAGTGTGATCTGAAAGAAAGTTCCGTATTGCCTCTTAAAACTGAGGTTTTCAATCTGGGCCGGGAGATCGAGGCAATTTAACACAAATACTATCTTTGTTTGTCCTCGTATCCACAGTCCCTCCTGACCAGCCTCGCCTCACTGTTACCAAGACGACCACCACATCAATCACATTGTCATGGATACCTGGAGACAACGGAGGGAGTTCAATCAGAGGTGAGAGTGACACACACACACACACACACACACACACCCAAACACACTCACACCAACACACACACACACACAAACACACTGTTGTCTTTGTCTAGTTATGAGGACACTCATTAACAAATGTATCTGTATGTAATCCCTAGCCCCTTACCCCAACCATAAACATCACAACCATAGACTGTATACAAAGATGGACGACATGACAGCTACCAAAACTGAAGCCTAAGCATCTCACTCGCCCCCTAAAGGCTGGCTGCAGTATAGGTCATAAATCCCGCCTGGGCAACTTTACGTCATGATTGACAACTGAGTCTGACTCATAATGACTAACTCTTGCTCAAAATGAACAAAATTCCACGGTTCGTATTTAATCTTCGTTTAAGCTTCTTTTCTGGATAGTGGGAGGAAGTGGAGACATGTTGTCTATCTTTATATACAGTCTATGATCACAACTAAATACATAGCCCTAACTTATATCCTAACCATAACATACTGTACACCTGATTCTAATCTATACCCTATAACCATGTCTTAGCCCTCCAACAAGTTCTGAGGACCAGCCACAATGTTTTCACAATCATGGTTTTGAACCAAAAATTGTCCTCACAACCAAAGAACAACATGCACACACACATAAAACAAATTGATTTGAGACAATGGACAGTGCCATTCCAGCTGTATGGGATGTACACATGCACAAATATGCTGTGCACATGTATGTAACTCCATACATTATCCTTCATATAGAAACAATCACCTCCCCTCAGATGCCTGTTATAACCAATGTCACCTCCTCCTTCACGCTAACATCCCTGTACTTGTTCCTGTTTCTCATTATCCGCTGGTGAGGTCGAATATTCAGCTCCTAAAAGGCAGATTAAAAAGCAGCGGTGAAGATTAGGTGTGTTTAAGTGGAAGATTAAAGTGCTCCATCTTACAGGAAGCACAATCACAGTCAGACTATTTGTGGTGATTTATCATTGCTTCCAATCACGGCCGAGGCTCCTGTCTTCAGAGTTGTAGTCACTATTAAAGCTGTCCACGATAGCTTCTCTGTGATATTTGTTTGTCTTCCCTGCTCACAGCATCATCCATCAGCAAAACACACAAACACACACACACACACACACACACACACACACACACACACACACACACACACACACACCTCAGCTTGTGGTTTACTATTTTTAGCCAGGCTTGCAGCTTGCTCTGTGGAGGTTGGTGCCGACTCTCACTCCAACACTTTGTCCAGATAACTATAACTAGATTAGATGAACTGCCATGAAATGCATGGTATCTTAATTTAGGGATCCCTGGCTTTTCATGAAGAGCCACCAACAGGTCAAAGACTGTATTCATTACTTATAAGTAAAACTAATGACTGTAATGTTGTGAGCAGCTGTAAAAGAGTGTGATTAATTTCAATGAGTTACTTTTCTACTGTTCAGATATGAAGTTCAATGAAAGTCAGAGTTTTTAAAGCATTTATTCAACTTTAGGTTGTTATCTTGGTTGGTTGACTTGAGCTGATGTGAGATGGTTTTTGCTCTTCAGACAATTTCACGCTATACATTCAGATAATGCAGTCCTACAAAACTGGAATAAATATTTTGGAAAAAAAAAATCTGCTCTCATTATTACCACCACTCTGATTTTGATCAGAATGGTATTAAAAAGTCAGAAATATGATACGTGGCCTCTTCCAAAACCGTGCTGCTGCTGCAGGAGGGGGGGGGGGGGGCTAATTTAATCTGCCTGTTCTGATTGGATCAATGAACCAGTTCTCCTCTCATTATTAATCACTTTTAAATATAAAAAACTGCTGTAGTTAAAAACAGACTCAACACTGGCTTAGCTCTGCTGAATATTGAGTTGAGCATAATAAGCCGTGTCTGACATCTTAAATGACCAGTGTGTTTCTCTTTATCTTGAGACAAACTGTATTTCTACAGAGCTCTGTGTATAAACTTTTCATCCGAACACATTGAACAACAGGAAACACACATAAAGTTAATATGTTAATGAAATTGGAATAGTTACTTTTCGGATCTGCCTCCACTCATGTTTTTCTCCTCTCACCCTCTCCGCTCCCCTCCCCAGGCTACATCCTGCAGTATTCAGAAGACAACAGCGAGCAGTGGGGCAGTTTTCCCATCAGTCCCAGCGAGCGTTCGTACCGTCTGGAAAACCTCAAGTGTGGCACCTGGTACAAATTCACCCTGACGGCCCAGAATGCAGTGGGACCAGGGCGCATCAGTGAGATCATCGAAGCGAAGACCCATGGGAAAGGTAGGAAGTGACACACTAGAGTGCTGCCATTACGACTCATTATATTGTGTGAGATGATTCAGCCCAGCTACATTTGGGAGTCATGTTCCTATAACTATATTACAGTTTGTGTTTATTAACTCTAGATGTAGAATTAATTAAATTTATCCAAACAACTCCCAAAATCTCAAAACTCATCCAAAACCCACAAAATATAGAAAAATTCAGAGTTTAAAAAAATCTATTCACAGTCATTTTACTTGTATGCGCCTTTAGAAGATATTGTTTTAGTCGACATTGAAAGTTTGTGATCTTGAACTGTTACATGATCATGTCTGTATCATGTTCCGGAGTTTCGAGCTTTTCTCTTGTGTCGACCTCTTCCTCAGAACCCCAGTTTGCCAAAGAACACGAACTCTTCACCAGCATCAACTCCACCAGGGCCAGGCTCAACCTGGTCGGCTGGAACAACGGCGGCTGCCCGATCACCTCCTTCATACTGGAGTACCGAGCGGTGGACTCGTCCACCTGGACCACGGCCCAGCGCACATCACTGACCAAGAGCTACATCCTGTACGACTTGCAGGAGGCGACCTGGTACGAGCTGCAGATGAAGGTCACAAACAGCGCCGGCTCATCAGAGAAGAGGAACATCTTTGCTACTCTCAATGCTGACGGAAGTGAGTTTGGATAAAACTGTTTCCCTCAGAGCTGCACACATATCAAAAACCATGGGATCAGGGTAGAATAGTATTGTTCAGGATCAGGAGCGAATGACTATGACACTGATTATGTAAAAATTGTGCCTTCAAACTGAAAGTGTAGCCAAACATGACCCCAACAATTGTAAAGACCAATGACATAAGTTTGGAGTTGTTTTATGTCCCATCTCATTCAAGGTGTTGTGACACAGGGTTACAGTAGAGGGCCAATGGTGCATGATATACTCAAACACTTTACTGAAGTAAAAGTACAAATTAATACTAAATAAATAAATAAATAAAGTAAAAGTACCACAATAACTTGTCTATGAGTAAAAGTAATTAAGCACTTCCTTTTAAATATACTTTAATTATTAAAAATAAAAATACTTGAGTATAACTTATTCCCAAATACAACTACATCATTTACTGTATATTTTGTTTAATACAAGAATAGTACAAACTTGTATATGTCTTTTAAATATGGTCATGGATAGTATCAAATGACAAAATCTTGGCAGAGCTTCTTCTAAATTCCACTTCAGGTGTTTCTTCACCAGTGCTTCTGCTGTTGCTGCTGCAGGAGGTGGGGTCTAATGTTAAGTGCCAGCTCTGATTGGATCAGATCAGATCATGATCATGATCAGATCATGTGAACATGTGAACATGTGACACAATGCATTGTAAAAATGTAGCAGAGTAGAAAGTACAGATATTTGCTGATACATGTAGTGGAGTAAAAGTGAAAATTACCTGAAAATTAATCCACTTAAGTAAAGTACAGATACATGACAAATGTACTTAAGTATAGTAATGAAGTAAATGTACTTTGTTACGTCACAACACTGTTGAAGTGAGAAATTAAACACAGCTCTTGCTAATAACAAAAGCAACAACAGCTCAAACGATTTCACACCATTTACTTCAAAACTTTGGGACACCGGTGTTGAAGCTTCCAGTGCTATTCAGCAGTTCTGCTGACAGTACATTATGAGCTTTAAGATTATTGAAATCATACCGTGGTGTAAGCCTTTGAACAAATTGACAGGTATACTGACGGCTCAGTTGAGGGAGAAAACTGGGACTTGAGATTCTCCGCGGGCCATGATGTTGCTTTATTTGCCACAGGCTACAGAGTGTGTCAATCACACACAAAGGAAACATATAAGCTGTAGAGGAGGAGAGGAGGTGGTGAGAGCTCTGCACTCCAGACTATTCATTAATTTCCTTTGAAGGGTTTTTGCTGAGACGTGTAAGCTGCCTGTCAGTGTGTGTGTGTGTGTGTGTGTGTGTGTGTGTGTGTGTGTGTGTGTGTGTGTGTGTGTGTGTGTGTGTGTGTGTGTGTGTGTGTGTGTGTGTGTGTGTGTGTGTGTGTGTGTGTGTGTGTGTGTGTGTGTGTGTGTGTGTGTGTGTGTGGACGCTACAGTTAGTTAGACAGAGGTTCTATAGCCCAGGAGACAGCATATATTCAGTCTCCTATAAACCCACTGCCCCAACGGGCTTTTCTACTCTACTGACCGAGGAAATGAAATTATATTTTAATGTTGAATGTAATGAAAAGGCAGGCATGAGGGAACTTCCACAAATTCCAAAGCAGTTAGAGAGCCTGTTTCTGCTGACAACATAAGAATCAATAAAAGCTGGGTTAGGTTTTTGCACTGAGCATCTGGGAGCCATCTCTGTGGTGTTTGCAAGTTTTAGGGTCAGGTGAAGTGGAAACTTAGATTCAGGGTTTCTGCAGTTTAAGACATTTTTTAGACTGAAATAAATTCAATTAAAAGACCTGAGTCATGTATGATGGATACTTAATAACTTGATAATTACTTATACTTCCTCATAATAAGATAAGTTGAAGTAGCTTAGTAGAGAATAACCCTCGAAACAGCACGTTATCTCACAATCTACAGACAGAGACAGTAGGTATCCATATTCAGGTAAATTCTGACCAGTGTGTTTGTAATTGCTTCCATGTTGGTTTTGTTTGTAGTTTTATTACAGTCTGCTAATATAGGTAAGAAATGCAACACACAGAGACATTAAATGTTATTATGGGATTTGTAGACCTGGTTCTAGAGCCTGCACACAAAAACTTATATCCATCTTTGTTTTTCTACATTGTTATTTAGGTGTTGCACATCGTTATTTGGTCCTACATTTCATTAGAGTCTTGTGGATCTGAACAATTTTTTACATAAAGCATAAAGTACATAAAAAATACATTTGAATGAGGCTCTTGGTGTCATTTTTAATACTGATGTATTTTTTTCCCTTGTAGGTACCATCCCTCCCTTGCTGAAGACAGGAGATCCCATCTCAGACAACATGTCAGGCAGCGGAGGTCTGAAGATGGTGGTGACCATCACCTCTATTCTGGTGGTGGTCGTGCTGGTCTTCATCATGCTCATGGTGCTAAAGAGGAGGCGAAGGGAGCAGAGGCTCAAGAGACTCAGAGGTGAGTTGTAGATTATAGTTCATTTTGTATCAATGTCTGTTAACACATTCAGGATGTGAATATGCAGAATCTGTAGGCGAGGGACAAGATATTGGGGCCCATGATGACCATTGCTTTTGAATTAATCTGAATTCATATGAGGATAATTATTAACAGAGATTATCCAAAATATGGTCTGAACCTAAAACACCTACAAGAAGAATCAATGTTGTGTTTTGTTTGGAGAAACATTCGACTTGTTGATAAAAGAAACAAATCAGACTGTAAATAGCGTGAGACGAACAACAGACGGACTCTTGGCACAGAAATCGGTTGTCTACACCGGAAGCCACAACATATTGACATATTGACAGCGTTGACATCAGAGGCTAATTTGACATCAAACGATAGGCGATGGACTCACCACATTCACTTTATCTGGAAAAAAATGTTCCAGAGGTTCACCAACATTATGTTTTCATGTATTGTGTACACATGATTAACTCCCAGAGCACGAATACACACTGTATGCGCACATCTTGACACACCTACACTTTAGTCTAACGTGCACGTCAACACGCCTACAGGCATGCAGACAAATGAACATCAGTTTATTTACAGTTTCATGCATCTGAACCAGTTCGGTGTTTGTCTCTTCAGGTCAAACACCTCCACGCTCTTGCTTCCAACTCTCCTGACGAACTGTCATTGCCTCTTTGTAAGAGGAGTTGTCAGTGAATGTACAGTGTTTCCACTGCTGTAGCTTATCAACTGAGACAGAACTATTATGGTATTAACAACCTCTTTGCTGACTTCACAGATGCCAAGAGCCTGGCAGAAATGCTGATGAGGTATGTATGCTTAATTTTAATTTATGCTTGTTGCTTTCCTTTAAGCACCAGACATAAATCACACTTTAGCCTGGAGTCGCAGTAGCTATCAGTAAAAATCAAATATATTGCACACAGGATACACTGTCCCTCCTGCCTCCTTACAGCTACTTATCAACTTAAATGGGACTGAATTAGCATTTGTGCGATACAATGAAAAAAGAAAATCATGAAAACTAATGAATTCTTCCTCATGAATCTGCTCAGTAAAAACACGCGGACGCCAGACACAGTGAACAAGCAGCAGCAGACGTTAAGAATGCACATCGACATCCCCAGAGCCCAGCTCCTGATCGAGGAGAGGGACACCATGGAGACAATCGGTAAGACACTTCAAACAAGACCCTGTGCTAATCATTCACTCATAACGATTCAGCCATGACTGATATAATAGCTTCATCCAACGAAGAGGTTATGTTTTCCCCCCAAGTCGGTTTGTTGTTATGCCTCCATACCAGCGACAGCCAGTGGCCGTAGACATTATGTTTTCAGGGTTGTCAGTCCATACGTCCAATTCTTGTGAACACAATATCCCAATAACGCCGTGAGAGAATTTCTTAAAAGATGACCTGATCAGGTTTTAGGATTACGCAAACATTACAAAATCGATTTCCACCACACTAAGTGGAGGTTCTGGGGAACGGGCCTGAGAAGAACTCATGTGTTTTGGTGTGGATGCAGATTATGGGCCAGATCCAGTATTTTTAATATTTTCCTTATTTTTAGAAGTATGTGCTCTACTGAGAGCCACAGACAGTCTAGTTTTTTGTCACTGTCTCTTTCTTCCCTCCTTTCCTTTCCTTACATCATTTTGTTTCTTTCTGCTGTTTGTCCCATAGATGACAGGTCCACCGTGCTGTTGACAGACAATGACTTCGGGGAGACGAATAAGCAGAAATCCTCCACGGTGACCCACACGGTCCACTACCAGTCTCTGTCCCAGGCCACCGGGCCACTGGTGGACGTGTCCGATGCCAGGCCTGGAACCAGTGAGTCCCACCACCGTCAGTGCTCAACATTTACTTCTTTCAATACTAATATTGTTATTAAACTAGTCATGTGTTACTAATAATAATGTTAATTGTGTGATATTTGGTTACTCAGTCATGAATCTTGTACTGTTGAATGACACTGTAAAAAACGGATATTTGTCTCAGCAGCATAAATCAAATACACTGTACATGTATTTGAATAACATGCAGGGCTAATAGAAAAACCACAGACTGCTATCATACACTATGTGAGCCTCTTTCCAGCAGTGAGATTACAAAGACCCAGCAGACGTGCTGCAGAGCGAACTCTCGGCCTCTAGTGTTTGAGCTCCACTGAAGCAGAACTGATGAAGAGTAGCGATCTCCCTGCTGCTTCTTGACATGTCCTCACCTGATTGTGCACACAAAGACACACACACACACACACACACACACACACACACACACACACACACACACACAAAGACAAACACACACAGTGTGGTTTACTAAAATTACTTTTATGCAGACAATGCATGTATTGTACACCACTTTTTTCTCCTATCTTCTCTCCAATTAGTAATGTTAAATCTTTTTTGTTTTAATACTTATCGACATGCAGCACAAAATATAAAATATCAGTTTAAAAATCAAATATCACCAGAAAAAAAACCCTGCTTTCTTCCATTAATATATTATACTTTTTAGATGTGATTCATATCTGTTATCATCATATGTACCACACCATACACTATTTAAAGATGGTAAATAAATCCCGCCTCCTCCATGTCAGTGGATGGGATGTGGACCAAATTAAAAAGTCAAAGTGCATTTCAAATAAATTGTTTTCGAAGATGGTTCATTCTAGGTATTTCTTCTTTATCACACTGATGTTGAAGTGTGGTTTTATACAGTTAGTTTGGTTTTAATTGGTAATGTTATAAAAACAAGGTGAAACACACACACACTTACATACACAAACACTAACATTCATCACAATCACACACACACATGCATTTACACACAAGCAGACAGTCATGTGATTGGTTCATTTAACCTGGCCAGTGGGGCATGACTTCCATTTGCTGACTCGGTCCCTTTTTTCCCTGCTGCTGTTAGACAAACACCTCCATCACTTCATCCCTCCATCCTCGCTGATGGAATTACTGTCTGACCTACTACAATTACCTGCACCATTCTTCTCTGTGCAGCTCCAACCCAGAGCATTTTCTAAAGGCTCTTTCTCTGCTGTAGCCCAGTGGTGCATACAACAGCAGCCTGTCTGGGTCCAGGCTGAATATAATACTATCTGTGTGTCTGTGTAGAGACAGTTGGAGCTTAAGATTGATGATAATGTTGCTGCCTGGCCCTGTGAGATTGTAGTGTTCAGTGTTCACAGAGAGGGGTGGAAGCAACACAGCAACACAGCAGGGAAAAATATATAACCCTTACTTCTGCTACAAATCATGTAGTTCTGGGTTACAGAAGAAAAATTCAACATTAACTTTGTCATGCAACAGACAAGAAGGAAATTCTTAAATTCATGTTTATTCCATGTTTAGACCCCGCTGCTGGAGGCAAATTTGTCCTTGTGGGCTCGTTTTTCTTTGTTTGATTCCATCGCTAAACAATAATGTCTTTTCATTGACTTTTGAGTAATTTAGAAATAGTCTCTTATTCCCCTTTTCTATTAAAAACTGGTCTGACTCACCTGACTGGTCTACAGATTATTGGGACCAATGAGACCAATAAGACCAAAACAGAGCTTGTGTCATGTGTAGTCTGCAAAGAATGGCGTACAGAGTGGCGTACAGAGTGGCATACAGAGTGACGTACACAGTGGCGTACACAGTGGCGTACACAGTGGCGTACACAGTGGCGTACACAGTGGCGTACACAGTGGCGTACAGAGTGGCGTACAGAGTGGCGTACACAGTGGCGTACAGAGTGGCGTACAGAGTGGCGTACAGAGTGGCGTACAGAGTGGCGTACAGAGTGGCGTACAGAGTGGCGTACACAGTGGCGTACACAGTGGCGTACAGAGTGGCGTACAGAGTGGCGTACAGAGTGGCGTACACAGTGGCGTACACAGTGGCGTACACAGTGGCGTACACAGTGGCGTACACAGTGGCGTACACAGTGGCGTACACAGTGGCGTACACAGTGGCGTACACAGTGGCGTACACAGTGGCGTACACAGTGGCGTACACAGTGGCGTACACAGTGGCGTACAGAGTGGCGTACAGAGTGGCGTACACAGTGGCGTACACAGTGGCGTACACAGTGGCGTACACAGTGGCGTACAGAGTGGCGTACAGAGTGGCGTAAAGAGTGGCGTACAGAGTGGCGTATAGAGTTCTCTTTACAGACAAATTTAAAATAATGCTCTATGTAATATCAAATTTCTGATACACAGTCACTCTCTCAGTATGCTTATTAATGAGGTACTGATTAAATGTTTGATTCAGGCACTAATATCTATTTATTCACAGAACAGAAGCTTCAGATCCCATATTAAGTGGAATAATTCTAAATATTTTAACATATAAACTCTTAGTATAAGAATTTCATGAATGTAAAATTGAGTTTGCTGTCGAATCAAAGCAGAATATTCCAGGCAAACTAAAGAGCTGTTTAATGTTGTGTCAGATGGCTTTGATTCACATTGATTTAATAAAAATAGATGGAGTGTTTTTTTCCCCTCCTCACAAACAATATGCTCTTCTCACTAGATCCCACTGCCAGACGCACTGCCAAAGCCGGTCCTGCCGCAGCACGGAGCCGCTATGCCAGCCAGTGGACCCTCAACCGGCCACACCCCACCAGCTCCTCGCACACCCTGACCACTGACTGGAGACTCCCCACGCCACGGGCCACTGGCTCTGTGGATAAGGAGAGCGACAGCTACAGTGTCAGCCCCTCACAGGACACCGGTAAAGTGGAGCAGGGAGATCATCACAGCTTTCTAGTGACATCCTTTTTGAAATTATTGTTTTAAATTAATGTTAGAAAGTTGCGGGATGTGACAGAAACCATGTCGCTTTTGTGAGACTGTCAAGTGTGAAGGCTGCATGACTCTAGTGACATGACCTTTTCGGCCAAAGTTTTCTCATTTGAAAGTGAAAGTTTGGGGCGCATCCTTGGCTGAAGCTTCCAGGGTGTGAATCCAACTTAAGCCCACACTTTTTTTTTTATTTCTCCATACTCTTTATTAAATCTATCACTGTACAGTATGAATTCATAATGAGAAAATGAGGTCATATACCACTAAATACAGTTCTGTTTCTTTCTATGTTTTTAAAAAGTCTAGTACTGCACTCTATGCTGTATTTCTAAAACAACACTTACGCCTGTGTCTCATAATGTGTGACCTGTAACCCTCAGATCGTGCACGGAGCAGCATGGTATCAACAGAGAGCGCATCCTCCACCTATGAGGAGCTGGCCAGAGCCTATGAGCACGCAAAGATGGAGGAGCAGCTCCGCCACGCCAAGTTCACCATTACTGAGTGCTTCATCTCTGACACCTCATCAGAGCAGATGACAGCAGGGACCAACGACTACACTGACAGCCTGACTTCCAGCACGCCGTCCGAGTCGGGCATCTGCCGCTTTACCGCTTCGCCGCCCAAACCTCAGGATGTCAGCCGGGTCATGAACATGGCCGCGCCCAAGGCACACAGACCTGGTGAGGAAGTGGACTTTACACACGAAACACAAACACAACTCATTCAACTCATCTTGTTTCACCTGCAAACATTCAGGACTCCCTCCTTATCTTCAACAGTTAATCCAAAAATCTCTACTGCAGCTTTTAGTTTGGGATCATTTTTAGTGCATGGTCACCACAGAACAGCAGCAGCAGTAGTAATAGTAAAAGTACGGTACAAATAGCTGTAGACAAAAACTGCATTTCCTACTATTGTGTTTTGCCATTTTGTACAGACACAGTGAGTGAAAAGGTGCAGATTTTTAGGGAACTGACTCGTGACTATGCTTTTAATGTGCGAGAGCCTAAATTTCTGACATGTCATAAAATCATAGCGTACTGTGAATCTGAAAACCGGTCCGACTCTAAAATGGCTGGCATGACTCAAAAATCGTGTCAAAATCAGGCTCAGGTCGCACAGTGTAGGCCGGCTTCAGAAAAACCTTTTTTGGTTTCATCCTTTTTCTCGTGGTAGCATCATTTCAGAAAGAGACTAGACCGGGTCACTTTTCTGTGAACGCACCCCATTAACTCAGCAGAAACAGCCTTTTTGATTATCACCTTGGTCAAGCACTATTGTATTTCCACTTAGATCAGCTTTCAGTCATCGTTTACATCCTGCAAGCCTTTAGGCAGCTGCTTTATACAGTGTTTTCTCATTAAAACATTGTATGGTACATTAGACTTTGGGGAAGCTGTTTTTTTTCTGGCAGTAGCTGCTTGTTTTTCTCCAACCTTTACAGCAAGAACAAAGTATACAAGCCCATCACACATCATGAACATGGATTATGAGATGCACTTTCTCCAGAAGCACCCCAGGGATGCCTTTTATTGGAAGAAAATGTTTTTTTTGGCTTGTAAAAGATGTTATTTGAACTACGTGAAGGCTCCGTCTTGTGCATTACATCTGCAGTTTGAGGAGGCCGTGCTGTGCTGCTGTGCTCTCCCCTCTCAGGTCGTAGTCTTACCTTACATGACCCTCCGCTCGCCCGGGCAGACCTGCAGATCGGTTACAAGCTCTAGCAGAACATGCTGACTCGCTGCTGACCACACGCAGACATTTAAAAACACAGAAACCTTTTTCTCCCTGGCACATGTACACAACACATCCATCATTCCATGTGCTGCCATGGATCGGATAACAACAGAGATAATTAGCGTTGTTGGAGGTGTCCTGTCTTAGCACCAGAAATGTACGTCTGCGTGTGCATCCCAGGATCCTCAGTTTGACCAGACAAGAGTCGAGCCCATCAGATCCCTTCTTATATTTCGAGTCTCATTATGTTGCGAACGTTTGTGCACGGGAGGGCAGACTCGTATGACCCGTTCGCCAGGCAGAGAGGGCAACTAAAGGCCGTCTGTCAACCTGATCTGAAGCGAATGTCACTCAGGACAAAACAGCACTTTACCGCTACAATGGAGGCTGTTCAGTGTAACACCAGCCTCTGAGCCTGTCAGGCTTTGCTGAGTGCTGGACTCTGGTGTCAGTTACATTCGGTGGGTCAGTATGGGCTGCATCGCCTCTACAGTTTTCTGGGTTGTGTTTAGATATTGTACAAAAGAAACAAGATGAACCCATATGAAAGTCTGGTTAAGGCAGGAACATTTGATGTACATTTCTCACATTATCAATGAGTCAGACCTAAAAGTGTATTATACATATTGACATTAGAGTATTGGCATTTTCAGCTTTTATTGCCATGTCTTAAGTTGCGTATTTCTGCTGACTCCACTGTTAAATAGACGAAGATAAGAGTGACATTTTTCTAGGAGGCATACAGTTACTGCTATATCTCTTACTATATGCTATAGTATATAATATAGTTTATAGTATATAATATAGTATAGTTTTAGTATATAAACTACTAAATACCTGCTATTACCATATGATGCATCAAAGCAGAATTAACAACCAGATGTATGTGGACATGGGGAGCTCACTTACCTTATCAGTGCAGCGTATATCACAGTTTCACAGTTATGGCCAATAATGAATCGTGTGTCACATTTTGTAGTCAGAGATATTAAGGAGGTTGGAGATGCACTAAATACATTCTCACCAAATATGTAAATTCTATGTGGAGCATATTACAGTGGTAATCCTTTGAAACTCAGACCCAGTGTGGGTCAGTTTGACTGACAGCTGGTGACTAACCCAGCTTCAACCCCATCTCCGTCTCTGTTACACCTGACTGACCTGAACTGACCTCACCTCACTCACCTCACAAGGTCAAAGGCAGAAGGACTCTCTCGCTCTCATTACATTTAGATGGACGGACATGGTTTAAGGTTAGGGTAACGTTGGGTTTAGGTTAGACAAGTAGTAATTATGGTTACGTCTCCGGGAAATTAATATCAGTCAATAAAATGTCCTCTGAAGTGTTTATATTACTGGACAATCTTTTCAGGCTGATGAATTTTCCAACCACATTTCTACCGAGCTCCCACGGTAACACTTAAATCTATATTTAATTCAATTAACACTCTGAGCCATTCATCATCGCCGCTGGCACTAATAGGGCTTATTATAAAACACAGTGAATTATTCATTCTTCCTGTGAACCTACAAATCCATTCTCCAAGGTCACACGCTGGACTCCATCTGCATACAGCGTTGTATGTGCTGGCTGTGAGAGCGTGTTTGTCTTCACTCAGTACACTGTGTGCACGTGTGGGCCGTGTACATGTGAACGGGATGGCACGTGTGGGAGCGAGAGGGCGTGTTGAAAAGTGATTTCAGCGGCGAATCGTACACCTGTAAACGACTGTTGATCTCTGGTTCTCTGAAAGATGAGTGTGAGGACGAGACGCTTCAGCGTGCATTAACAAATACAGACCAGATCTGGCAACCCAACACCGCTCTGTGACGGGCTAATTTGCTCTCTTATATACTGTAACCCAAGCAGTAACAGAGAAACAATAGCAGAGGAGGAACCATAAACTCACTGAACCACATCAAAGTGCCTCTTCCTTGTATGTAACACCTCAGACAATCACTGAAAGATTGAGGCGATAGCGTTTAATCTTGGTTTATCACTCAGTAAGAGTATTAAATCTGACCTGGTTTGTTTTGCTGCGGGCATTATCACGTGTGCTCTTTTCAAGTAAGACTCCAGCTCCTCTCCTCAACTTAACTTTTCAGCACGGAGAAGTTTTAATTTGGTGTATACACAGAACTTCCTGGTAGCAGAGGCGAGGTCCATCGTTCAGCTCCATCGCAGTAAGAAAAGATAACTCACATCATCACATCGGGCCCTGAGAAGAATAGCAAAGATAACATTGTAATGTTCAGCTTCCTATTACATTATGTTCTGCACCGGCTATAAAATCAAATAGATTCACACTTGGAGGAGATTGGATTTACATTCAAATAACAGTGATTTCAGTCCTGATCCCAGAGGGGCCGGAGGTGAGCAAATGTAACAGCGAGAATGTGAGGAGATAAATATGGAATTTTATTTTTAGCTCTCTATGCAGTTAATTTAAACAGATGAGGAATAATATAGAGTCTGTGGAGACAAGTCAGACCTGCTGAGAGCGTGTGCAAACAGTGGGGATCTTAGAGACCTGTCCCACTATCTCTGGGGACAAGCAGACGCTTCCTGCAGCCTCCACATCAACCCTGTGACTCCCTGTTAAATGTCACATTAATTATAAAATTGCAGTGCTCACTTTCAAGGACTTCAAGGTAGGCTTAGTAATTTTTTTAGACACTTTAACTACATTTTTGTAAATCCTCACCATGTCCCGATAGCGATCAATATATAAAGTTGTCTGAAAAAATCAAAATGAAGAAATATCTGTGTGTGGGCCTTGCAGGACGCGACCGATTATTTCATTGGGACCAAGGGAATCTAGCTTTTCCAGGATTACCAACCCTAGCTTTAAATGTCTTTGCACCCAAATTAACCTAAGCTTTGCGTAAGGAGCCCTGGTTACTCCCAGGTCTCACCTTATAAAGGGCGACAGAGATTTTGCTTTCAGAGCCTTTACATTATTGAGTTCACTCCCCATTGCACTTAAACACACCTATTCACCAGCTTCTTTTAAATCTTCTAAACAATTGTTTAAACCTTTCTTTTTATGAAAGCTATTACAAATAGTTGACATTGGCTCGTATTTAAACAGACTAATCCTCTACTTTATTGCTCTATTTTTTCTGCTCATGTTCCATTGTTTTCTTCTCATTGTTTCTTCCTTGCAGAGCACTTAGTAACATTGTTAAAAAAAGTGCTACATAAATCAATTGTTGTTTATTACAGTCAAATGATAATTTTATATAGTATTTATTGTGCCGGTCTTTGGAAATCTGTCCGAGCAACAAAATATCTGAGTGCACGTGCACAGCTTTTTGAGTGTGAGTGCAGGGTTTTGTTTCCTTGTTTCCAGCAGCATGCAGCTGTTTTTAGCAATGAAAACTCCAATAATCCCTTTTAAACGGCCAATAATAATCAGTCTGTTTTCATGCTAGTCCAACAACCTGTGATAACATCACTGTGCATGGACACTGTAATTGAACTAATCCTTAATTGTCCCCTGCTTCTCGCCTGTGTGTTCCATCTCAGGGGGAGAGCTGGTCCACTTGCCGCCTTATCTCCGCATGGACTTCCTGTTGAACCGTGGCGTGCCACTGGCAGCCCGAGGTGGAGGAGTGAGCAGCAGCAGTGGCAGCAGCAGCAGTGGAGGAGGAGCAGGAGGTGGAGGAGGAGGTGGTGGTGGTGGTGGAGGAGGAGGAGCGGGAGCAAGCGGAGGTGGTGTTGGTGCTTCAGGGGACGCAAGAGTCGGGGCAGGAGGAGCAGGAGGAGCAATGGGCCAGACCTGCCTGGAGCCCCAGAGGAGCCGCACCCTGAAGAGGCCACCTCCCATGGAACCCACCCCCATGGAAGTGCCCTCGCCCAGGGAGGTGCAGCAGTGGCAACCAGGAACTGCCTCCACCCTCCCCCACAGGGATGTCCGGGAGAGGGGAGAGGCCCGGGGCGAGGTCCGGGCGGACGTCCCCTCCTCAGGAGACCTTGCCCAAGCACAGGCTGCCAAGCTCAGCACCTCCCAGGAGTCACTGCTGGACTCCAGAGGACACCTGAAACAGAGCAACAACCCCTATGCCAAGTCTTACACTCTGGTATAACACTGGGACGCACAGCGGACTAAACTGCAGACACACCGGAGGAGGACGGACAAGAGACAGACGACAGGCACAGGACAAACAGTTTTCCACAACAGAAATTGTTGTATATAGAGCCGTTTCTGACATGCGTCTGAAGTGGATGCTTTTCTTTGAGTGTGTCTTTCTTTCTTTCTTTCTTTCTTTCACTCTTTTCTTTCTTCCCTCTGTCGCTCTTCTCTGTTGCTTTCACACTTTTCTTCATTCTCTCACACCTCGCGCCTCTTCTGATGAATTTTCTCTCACAGGTTTTATTTTCTACTTGAGTATTCTTTTATTCTAAAGTGACAACATATGAGGATTGCCAAAATGATTTATTTAAAATTTGAGAAAGAGAAAAAATACTATTGAATTTATATCAAGGACAATTATAGTCATTATTATTATTACTATTATTATTATATAAAAACAGAAAATATCTAAAAAACAAGAAGGGAAACAGGAGGAGGACATTGCTTTCTTAATTTATTTTTATTTTATTGTGGCAGTGTGATGAAATCTGTGATTGGGTAACCGAGGGGGTTTTTAGCACTACGAGGAGCCAATAGGAGGAGAAGGAGAAGAAGAAGAGCGATGCCGGACACGAGCGCCAATGCTGACCAATCGTAACGTTTTTCAACCTTTCTGATGACTGCATGGCGACTGATCAAATGACAATTATTAGGAATGGCTGGAAATCCAAAAAAAAAAGAGAATTTTTGTCACACTATGAAATTATACAATGTGAATATATATAAAGAGATCACTTTTATTTGTGGATATTACGGGGAAAATGATTTGGTTAATAAAGTCCTTAGTCATGTTTGCACATATCTGACTTTGATTCATGTGTCGAGACAAATGTCCCTCCCTCTTCTTGACTGTTCGTCCTGTTTTCTACCCTCTACACCAGTGGTTCTTAAATGGGGGGGCTGTGGGACACTGCCAGGGGGTCTGTGAAAAGTTTCCGTATTCAACCATTAAAATTATTATGATATATGGGTAGTCTGTGTTGACATGGTAAACAAATATTTTATATACAGATATAATATCTTTCTAAGACATCTCTATTATGTTGGTTTCTTACATAACTAAGTAGAAGTATTTGAGTGCGTCCCCAGGATGTTTTCAATCTTCTAGGTGGGGGGGTCCTTGTCCTCTGCTCTACACTGCATTCATCTTACACCTAATATTGAGACGTGTCCTTTTTAGAGAAGCACCCACCCCCACACCATAATTATTTTTATTATCATAATAATAAACAAAGTGCATACACGTGAATAAAGGTAAAGTGCAAACCTCCACCACCATCACAGGTACATCTTACACACATTTATACATTCCAGCCTTCAACCAAACCTCCAAAACCACAAAGCTTTTGGCAGAAAAGTTAGTGGCATGGGGCCACATTGGAAGTTTTCCCGACGGTGGTGTCACTGCTGTCTCCTGTATGTTGCTAATCAGAGAATTTAACACGGTTCTCACAAGTTTGCCGTTGCTCCGGACTAAGATCATCCGCCAGTGTTTGTCAGAGGCCCCCTCTCGGCTCAGGCTCCCAGGTAACTGCCTGTTACCTCTTTGCGACACCCCTGGTTGTGGTTGGTAAAACCTCAACCTGGTCAACGGTTGATCTTTGCATAAAAAAGCCCAAAAATATATATGTAAACATGATTTTCTGTTTCATACATATTTTTGCTTTAATTCCATCTCATGACTAATCTCATGATCCCTCAGGTTAGTGCTGCATCTGATTCGTTTTGAGGATTAGCCCTGTTCTGTTGAAGTCTTTGGATCAAAGTACTTCAGCCTTCCCGTTGACACTGTGTTACTTTTTTACTCTTCTTTTCCTCCCTTCAAACTCACTAGCTCGCTTCATTCTTATGTGAATATAACACAAATCGAACTAAATGTATTGATCTGAGGAAACACGATACGAAGCCAAAACAATCGATTGTCACACATTAGTGTTAGTAGCCTAAAGGTCGTCCTCGTGTCAAACTGCGGACTCTCCTTCCCGAAGGTTACGGGTCAAAGGGTCAAACCACTAAAAGGGCAACTGTGGCAACCCGATATATTTATGACATGTGACCCCACAACTAAATTTAACACTAAAGAAAAAAGTCATTGATTAAGCATCACAAGTTTCATATTGTCAAATTTGTGGCCTTATTTTACACAGACAAATGTGTTGATGGGAAACTCCACAGATTCTGAAAGTCATTTTTACTGATTATGGAAAGTACGTAGCCTGTTAAAAATGCCGTCTGTGGCTCTGGAGGAACTTCTCAAGTTTGGGAAAACAACCCTGATGATGACGTGTGTGTTGGGCTCGGATTCTCCTCAGGAGGCACTTAGGTGAAAAGATGAAGGCATTTATCAGGAGGGGAGAGAGAATCCATGCAGAGCTGCATTGTGGGAAACTGTTTTGGAGCCGAGGCACTTAAAGTCACAGTTTTGATGCCTTTTTCTACATTTATTGAACGTCTCCCATCTCTGTGGACATGCAGTGCTAAACTGTGAAGTACTAAATTATATGTACAAGGGAAATACATGTAATTTAGAGATTAAATAAATGTATTTCTGTTTACATACTTTACTCTTCCAACACAAGAGTAATTTTTATTATTTAAAACAACAAAAAGGTGTCAAAACAAAACGTGAATTCAGTTACAAGCTTTAAAGATGACTCCTTTGAAGGGATAATCGTAAAGAGGTATTGCCAGTAAGAAGAGGAAATATTTTCTATATCAACGAAATACACAAACTGACATCAAGCACACACACACACACACACACACACAAAAACCCTTGGCATGACACAAACATGAACCAGATGGCTAAAATGGCATTTGGGACTTGTCTGCATTGATGCAGTTGTATCTGATCAACAGATGGCGCTGTGCAGTCACTGAATTGAGCCCATTTGCTGCAGCTTGTGAGACGGTGGAAGGAAATGGTTCAGCACCAAAACTATTTGTGACAACCTGGAGAGAGACATCAAGGACAACTTTAGTAGTCTGTTCCAGTGTGTGTGTTTGTCTGTGTGTGTGTGTGTGTGTGTGTGTGTGTGTGTGTGTGTGTGTGTGTGTGTGTGTGTGTGTGTGTGTGTGTGCGTGGCATTGACATCAGTGCAGCACCCTGAACACAGTGAATTATTCATGCCAGCACTGACACTGGGACCCTGGATCAGGATTACACTGTCACACTGATCGCCACGGCACAGGAGAATGCGAATGAGACAGCAAGCAGAGGCAGGGGAAAGACTGCATGCACAGACACACACACACACACACACATACACACAAACGGTGGGCAGTCGATCCCAATACTACATGATTGAAGACTTCAGAGATCCTAACACCACAGAGAACCTTGGGCTAAAACAGTTGAGCCTGTTTGTTTTGATGCAAAACTGGATCCTACAGAGGAGACTGTATCTTCTTCCAGTTGTCTATAACTGCATTTAGTTTTTTTTTTGTTAGGAAAAATACACAGTATTTTCATGGAGTATTTCTACATATTTTAGGGAGCACTGCACATTGAGCATAATAGTCAGAGACTGTGGGATATCATGAAGGGTCTGGGTATAATCTCCCACTGTTCCTTGGTTAGAAAATGTAGTACAAAGTCACAGTAGGACACAAAAGACCACAACCGTTTCTGTCAACTTGTCTTAGTCAGTTCGGGAAAATACAAAATATTCCGTTTGAAAAACTCCAAACAGACATCAGGTAAAACCTTCATCCATCTGTTGTTGATATATGGAAATGAAATTCTCCCCGAGGAAATCATCAGAAAAACCTCATTTGCATCGTAGCTGTGACACAACATTTGCAATACGCTAGTTTGTTAGAACAGAACAAATAACGAGGTACAAGTCTGAACTATCGGACGAAGGCACTATGGTTTATATGGTTTATTGTTGGTGGTTGTTGTAACTGAGAGGACACACACACACACAAACACACGTACACACAAACACACACACAATTTAACTTAAAACATGACCTCACCTTAAAATTGGATGATTAATGTCATAGTGACTTTTTGTCCCCATAAGGAAGTTAAGTCCAAATAATTTGAAAGTGTTACACAAACAAAGTAGCTAAGAATCCTATTCTTACAATTTCCATCATTTACTTTCATTTGATTTCATTTTAAAAACTGTCTTAAGTGGGCTACTTTTAGCTAACTACCATTTATCCCATAGACTGTAAACAAAGATGGACGACTCGTCTCCACTTCCTCCCTGGATCCAAAATGAAGCCAAAATGTCCTGGATACAAACTCTGCCATCTTATGCATTTGGATCGTGAGTCAGTCGCAGCTGTCAATCATGAGATTTAAATCTATTTTTATAGCAGCAAATAACTAATCAAAACCAAACTTACTGTAAAACAAGCACTTTCACATACGTCAATGTGATAACAACAACCTAAAGAGACAGAAACCATCTATGAGAAGAAAATTATTTATTAAGTTTAAGTTGACATTTTATTTTGGTGCATGTCCCACTAACATGGAGGAGGTGGGATTAATGACCTTTACTGCAGCCGACCACCAGGTTGCGATCAAGACACTTTGGCAAGCAGTCATCTCGTCCATCTGTGTATACTGTACAGTCTGTGAGTTGTAGATTTGAGTGAACATTTGTTTTACCCATTCATTCTTAATTTAAGCTCTCTTTTAACTTATCTGTTACATTTAGCCATTTCAACCACGTCCATTTCTTTAAACTTCAGCTGTTTGTCAACTAAACACGACAATTTCACATCTATTTACCTTTTGGTTATTTAACCTTTTATCAAGTGGATATTTAAGTGGATATATACTGCACGTATAAACTATCCCTTTCTCCGAAATATTATCTGTGGTACAAAAACTCTTAAGGAACTCCTTGTATAAGATAGTGAAGATTTTCATTAGGATGTTTTCTTTTAACTGTCCACCGAGGACGCCATAACGTAAAGTGCACTGCCAGACAGTAGAAGCACCCTCCCATCTGGGCTTCATAATGAGGTGCCTGAAGACTTGGCAGGAGACAGGAGGGCAATTTAGAAAGCATGAAACGGAAAGACTTCCCCCCTGAGTTCGCACATCACATCCTCACTCCTCTCCCCGTGCCCTCACAGGCCCTCTTCTCCTCCGCTTCCTTCACGTTGTGCTTCACTATGTTTATCTCTCCTTTGGATTATTTCTCTTCTCTGCTCTGTTTCGACCTCCCTCCCTCTTCTCTTACGGCCTCAGATTGATCCAGCAGCTCGCCCGTCCCTGTCCTCGGTGAAGGACTCGCCAAGCACAGGTTGTTTCTGGCGACAAAATGTTCTCCCATTATGTTTCTTTTGTAAAACAGGGCAACCTGACATTTTCACAGCTGCAAACTGATCCGTAGAACACCACACTTACGTATCCCATGGATGTATTCTCAGCATGGAGTTAAATCTAATGCGTATCACACAGTATTAACAAATCAAACAGATAAATTAAAAATGACATTTAGCTTTTTATGAGTTACTGCTGCAGAAGTTGGGATTTGAGATTGGTGGTTCGTAAAGTAATTCACTTCTCTTCAACTCAGGCTCTCTGTGAGCTCTCTGTTTTATCTCCATGTCTCAGTAGGGTACAGATTGATGTGGCCTACACACAAATAATAAACAGAAAATACGGGTCATTTCTCTAAGGCAGCACAGAGATTTTATTATGATTTATTTAAAATGGCTGCAGTCGAACGTTCATTTCCAGTTACATTCTGGAGATTCAAATACATTAAACCCAGTTCAAGAAAGCCAACAGGCAAATCTTCTCCCTCATGTGACCTGTGTTAATGACCATTAATAAATGATAGAGTCTTGTTAAGAAGGTCGAGGTACAGTGGGGGGTTTAATTATATGTAATTGGTCGTAGATAATCGGATACAGAACAGGAGTTATTGGATGTGTTATATCACAGAATGATATTGTAAGCTTGACATATTATCTTTTAATCTTTAACAAAGCTGTGTGAGGAGCAGGCCGCTGGTACGACCGGCAACGGGGGTTCGAATCTCACAGGAGCTGCTGTGTTCACTTTCCGTATTATAACGTATTTAACTTGATGTTTTCCTCCCGTCACTAATCAGATCTGAGCTCCAGCTGCATGACGCTGGTATCACAGGACATGTGGTTATTTTCAGACTTTTCAGCAGGAGTGTAACAGACAAACCAGATTACAGCAAATCTTTGCCGTGTTGCATCATGTTACATCATTGTCATCATTCAGCAGTGATGGATTGCAGAAGACACATGTTGTCTGCTCAGTGTGACAGACTGAGTCTAAAGAGACTTCTCATCTGCTAGACTATACAACCGTGTGTGTGTGTGTGTGTGAGTGTGTGTTTGTGTGTGTGTGTGAGTGTGAGTGTGTGTCCTCCCAGAAACAACAACCAACAAAAATAAATCAAAGTCCTATGGGCAAAATTGTCAACCCCCCAATCTTATGTTTTGGGATGGTTTCTTTTTCATTCAATCATTATTAGCATCTCTCTCTCTCTCTCTCTCTCTCTCTCTCTCTCTCTTTCTACTTCCTGACTTTGTTTGAGTTTCCTGCTCCTGTGATTGGCTGCACCTGACCTTTAATCTGTCTCACCTGAATTCAATGAGCCCTTTGTCTATAAAGTCTCTTTGCTCCTCACTCGTTCTTCTGGGTGCAACAAGACGAGTTCCCCAAGACTGCTCTTTTTACTCTTTAGGTTCTGAGTCAGAAAAACTGTTATATCCTATTATATGTTCCTCACTTGATTTCCTGCAAGGCTACTGACTGGTCTTCACATTGGATTCCCATTAAATTCAGACTTCATTTTAAAGGTCCATGGACAGACACCTCATGGCATCTCAATCAATAATCAATCAATTCCCAGGATGTTCAATTGTAACTTAACACATCAACCAAATGGCAGTACAATATTGATTAAAATAATACGTTTTTTTTACTTAATGGAAATGAGTGTCATTGTTGAAAGTATTTATACACAAGGAAATGTCTGATTTAGATGACGGGAGCAGCCATGACTGTTCAAATGGAGGAGTTATTGCCAGAAATGGATACCTTCAATAAGAAGCTATAAACAAATATAATTAAAATGGCCTTTGTGTAGTTTTTTGTGTGTGCAAAAGCTTTGTCTGTTTCTTTTGTTTAATTTGAACAGCTGTACTCTTGTGGAGCTCTGTTCGACTTGCTCTGTGAAAGGTGCTACATTGAATAAACCTCCCTCACGTGCAGATTGGGTCAGATGGCTATAGCTGGAGGCTGGCAGGGTAGAAAACCCAAAATCCTTCAAAGTTCAAATGCATCATCAAAAGTTTGAAAATGGCGCAGAATCGTGACACTATATTTCAAGGAAACAGAAAATGTTGTGACCTTTGAGTCCTACTGTGAGTCTGTGTTGGGTTTTCTAACCATTGATGGGGGAATTGTTAAAGCTTATACTCTGAAACATCCTGACGATTCATGATATCGCACAGTCTCTGACATAATATGCGGTGCTTCCTTAAAATATGTAGATACATTCTAAGACAATATTGTATCTTTTTGCCCACAAAAAAATTCAATTCACTTCAAATCAAGAAGACACAGCGTCCTCTATAGGACCCAGTTTTACATCCAAACTGTTCTCCGACACTAAACCCAGCAGAGTGATGGCATGCAGAGTGATTTTAGTCCACAGAGGCTCAACAGCATCAGGCAGCTCCTGTAACGATTGTAGCCCAAGGTGTTCCGTTGTGTGAGGATCTGTGAAGCCTTCAACGATTCGGGATTGTCTGCCCACTGTCTGTCAGCTGGAGGGAACCTGAAGCTCTCCTGAAAAGGCTCCAGAAACGTCTTATTGACCCTTATGTGACTACTTTTCCTCAACTTACCGGACCATCTGTTCACTGAGTTAATCTTTGTTCAAGATTCGAAGAAAACATGAAGTGAGTTATTACCACAGGCCTTGGATCAGTATACATAAACTCAAAGATGTGAGTGGAGCTGACAGGCCCTGAAAACAGTTACCTATATGCATCATTATACAGTACACAGCCATTCTGTGTGGAGTGGCCGTGGCTCAGGAGATAAAGAGGGTTGTCCACTAACCAGAAGGTCGGGGTTCAATCGCTGGCTCCTCCACTTTGCATTCCAAAGAGTCCTGGGGCAAGATACTGAATCCTGAAGGATGTGCTTGATAAGACTGGAAGAGCTCCATAAAATACAGTTTATTACAGATAGTTTTCATTCATAATGCAGCAGAAATAAAAGATTAAAAAAAATCTAGGTGAAAGTTTATATACCGTATGGTCTGATGACAATATATCATTAGTCCTGTGAGTCTTGCAGCTGAAAATGTGAGGTTTCATTAAAGAGGAAGAAAAGCGGTTAAAAATAGCGCCTGCTTTCTGAGGTTACTTCACAATCACAAGGTTAATAGAGCAGCAGTTCTGCCAGCGGCTGTACGGTTTCTAGGACAGTGTTTAAATATGAGGACGAGAAAATATTCCACTAAGCACAAGAAGACAGGGGGAGGATATGTTTTTGGACAGCGTTGTCCCTTAAAGGTTTCCTGGACATTATCACTTTTCTTCGAGCTCAGATTCTTTCACGTATCACGTTATCACCCTGCAGCATACATGTTTACGATCACACCCTTTCAACATCGTCCTCACAATCTGACAGGGGACATTGAGTCACTTTGTTCAGTGAAACGACAGCCACCGAGGAGGAGATGATCTTTTTGTTTTGTCCTGTAGGCTGCAGAGACTGGAGCAGTCTCTACTGAAGGCCACAGACCATTAGCAGGGTTATCATTCAATCACTCTTTGACAATGACAATATAAAGAAAGTATTAGCATTTAGCAAGAAGATTATTCTGTCCTAGTAATCCTTCTGCAAACAAAAAGCTTTAATCATTTGACTAATAACATGATAAATATATATACACTGTGTATACTGTTGATGTACAGAGCTGTTTGCTCAGGAGCCTGTGGTGGGTTTCCAGGACTTCCTGCTCAGGCTGTTTATATGGATCTATGGTGAGGTCTCCGATAGCTTACAGCAAACAAAACGTAACTGGCGAGAGTGATGAACAAAAGAGGGTTCAGGCTGTATTGAGTTATGCTAGTGAGACAATTCTGTATCTGTCAAGCTGCCATCAGACATGCACTGAACTCTGGAGAATGTCCTAAAGAGCCCAAGTGAGAATACAGCAGGAGACAAAAAACAAAGAATACAAATATCTGAGAATAAAAAAGATGAGCCATACACGCAGATAAGGCGTCGAGGGAGTTTTTGGTGATAAGGGCCAACACCGGTGTTGATGTGCTGTAAACAAGAACACGTGATCCCTGCAGCGGAATTAAAAGCATTATGTCATGCTGCACCACCCCTCACCTGAACGCTCCAGAGATTTCTGTGATGTCGTGAACGCGTCTGAGCGGAGAATCTCCTGCTGTGGGGTTCTTGTATGAAAGGCAAACTCCAGAGAAAGTCCAGACCCAATATTGCAGGCATCCTCTAGAGTTCATATCTGCAATATGTTCTAATAATGTAGTTAGTACTGGAAAACACATCTAATGAGTACATTGAGTTGAATTTGTTGTCATGATTCTGCCCCTGTCTGGAGCCTTTGTTTTGATGTGGACCTTTGATTTATGTCTTTGTGGATCTCTTGTTGGACTTCATATTGTGTTTATGGTCTTGTTCTCTTCCTGGATTTGTGTCCCTGTTTGAATCTTTTAAGCTCATTACTCCCGGTTTTATTTTGCTCTTACCCACGTTTGTTTCAGTTCAGTTCATTTCCTACCATTTTCTGTTTTCCCTGTTGTTTTTTATACCCTATATAGTGCACTCATTGTTTCTCATAATGCATCATGAAAAATTGCTTATCGACCATGATGCATTGCGTTCACAGCGGAGAGACAAGAGGAGACTAATGTAAATACGAGCAGAGCATCACAGCACAAACTGAGGCAAACAAGTTTATTTCTACATTTAAAGATGTTCATTCAAAAATAATAAGTGTAAAATAAACATTTCAAATTTATTGTGGGATTGTCTACCGGCCGACATTATCGTTGTTGTACGTCATGATCCTACAACAATGACGTCATTACAGGTGCAGAGGAAAATGCACAGAATATAATTCTCTTTTGTTCAGAGTCAGTTCATCTCATCAGTTCGTCTCAGCTTTTTATTTCCCGTTGAGTTATTGATCAAATTAGTTTTTTGTCCCTGCTTCAAGTCTCCTCTTCCTTCCTGACTGTCGTACCTGTTCACCTTCTCGTTACTCAAAATGAAGACTGTTCATTGGATCTGAAACTGGCTTCATTTCGCTCTTGACATAAAATGAATCTTATGATGACACAACTTATTGCAAAGTTGGCGCAATATGTCTTAAACTTACCACTATTTTCCCAAATAACCCATTGATGCATAAATAATTTCAGATTTAGTAAAAACAGAGAAGCTGTAAAAGCATCAACCTCTGGAGCAACTTGTCAGGTAAAGAACTATCCATCATTCTTACACATTTATGAAGGTAAGACTTTGAAAACTTTGAATTGACTTAAAACTCCAGTCGTTAATGTGAGAGACTGAAATGAAGAGCAGAACAAAAAAGTGTCTCATGTGAAATCATTAAAATCATCTCCCCAGGCTGTCTGTCTTCAAGATCTTTTTATCTGCCTTGTTCTCGGCCACGAGGAGCAACTTTTGATTGAATCCATCATCACCTGTCTCGTCACTGCAGGAGATTTATCACAGGTAGAAAAAAACACGTCAAAGGAATCGGATCATCCAGACACAGAATGCAGCATGAAGCCGACAGAGAGATGTGCAGACGCTGATGAACTCAAATGATTTTTTGAAAGCTCCTACAATTGCTGTGTGATCAGTTGGTGTATGATGAAGTGAAAGTCTTTTCCACTGGAAGTATCAGTCGTGTGCACACACTGTTATGTTTGACAGTGAATTTCCTCACGCCTGGCACACACACACACACACACACACACACACAAACACACACACACACACACACTGGTTCATATCCATGTTACTGTTAGTGTGACAGTCTCCTAATGACTAATGTAAGTTTAATGAGTCAAACCCAGTGGAATCATCCGTCTCCACGTCCGCAGGGACCGTGAGCTTTCGGTCTTACAGGAAATAGCAGCAACTCTAACCAACCAATCACACGAGACCAGAAGCCAAGGATGCATGAGTCTCTATTTTACTGTGAAACCTGTAAATACACTGATTTGATAGAAATGTGTTCAAATGCACATATAAGTGGACGAGTGCAGCAGCGTGTGAGCCAATCACAAAAGTGTCAGTTTTCATAAGAACATGGATGATTAATTATTATCAGTAACCACATAGTGTGAAATTGATTTTCACTAGCTGTCCTGATACGAGAAAATAAAACAGTAATATGACATAAATGCAGAATTATATTTTTTTCAAAGGAATATGCCAAAGATAATTTGGAGTATACGTTCACCAAACCCCTCAATATATCAGTATCTCCAGTGGGGTTGAACTCTGCTGGATTCACAGACACGACATGAATGATGGCGGTTCTGTTGTGTGTACAGCACAAGGAATGGTGTCTCTGTTGACTTTTAAAACCCCCTCTCCAAACATGAACCTCAAAATAGCACAACTGTGTCTGGAGATCATGGCGCCGTAATCTAGTTCTTCTTCTAGCGGAGACAAATGCACCTTCCAGCCAAAACCTCCGGGGTCAGATTGAGCCCCCAGAGGTGATGACGCACTTCACTGTCAACTTGTCGAGCAGAGAAGAAAGACTTCATCTTCAAAATCATTATTTTATTTTATTTGCACACAAACACAAAGTCTTTAGAGGACTGTTATTCTCTGCGGGCCTTATGATGACTTGGCAGGATGCTTTTTAGCATCTGGGTGGAAAATAGAAGAAGAAAGAAAACAAACAAGGAGCTGCAGTGAGCTGTTTGTTTCCATGGGACACTAACATTCACTGGAAATCCAAAGGTTACTGAAGACAGAGAGAAGACAATGACATTAAATCTGCTTTGAACTTCTTTATTATCAGGAAATTAAAGGCCTTTACACACTAGAGGTTTTTTTCATGTGATTTATTTGTGGGTTTATGAATGTTTTTCATTGAGCGATATTGTGGCTTTTTTTTCAGACAATTCTTTTTACCCAAGGTTTTGCTTCTGACATGATCACATCTAACCAATCAGAATGCATGTTGTTGACTGTCAAATTTTTTAAGCATTAGTAGAAGAAGAAGAACAACTCCTTAATCTAATCAGTCTGAAATAAAGTTTCTTTGTAGAATTGAATATACAGTATTTGTCTTAAGACATTTTTGTCTTTAAAAGGACGAGTGCCTGTTTGGATTGGGCTGTTTGTTTGGCCTGTGGTGATACTGGTTGCAATTTTCTATTTGAACTGTACAGGTGACCTGCAGTAATTGAGTCAGTCCACAGAACCATGAAGCTGCACCACCGCTGCTGCACAAAGAGCTGTTCACCTGCTTTATTCAAAGTCCAGTGAAGCTTGACTCAGCACAAAGAATCCTGAACTGGAGAATCAGTTGTTGTTGCCATTGTTATGAACCCAGTCGTTGTTGAGAATGCGCTGTTGATGTGATTGTCACTTAAATGGATTCATACATTATAAAACACTGGGGAGTGTTTTTTGTAGTTTTTCCTCACTCTGGTCGAGGGTTAACTCATTTTGAGCATTTTGAGCAGAAATTCAGACGCTAACGTGAAACCTAACGGGTGCTGAAAATGTCCCTGATCCGTCTGTTTTGTGCTCTAAACCATCTGTCTCTGGACATCAGGGAGACGGGTGCACTTGTCTTGACAATTTAATCCCCCCAGGCTTACAGGGCTGATCTGCAGTGGGGATCAATTCCCCGGGGTGCAGAGGTCTTCACTGACCTTGTTTTAATACAGTTCATTCAGTGAGCCTCTCTGCTGCAGTATCATCATCCCGCTCATGTGCAATTTCTTCTTATCCTCTGACAGTTTAACTCCTGACATGACCGACACCCTGCAGTGTCGTGTAAAGGGCAAAACAACCTTTTCTAGATCAGGTTATAGTCATGTAGAATATGTCTGTCTGTTCAACTGCTGCTTCAGTGTTTAGGAGCAGAAATCTTGTGAAGGGTGAAACTGTTTGCAAACCTCAAACCTACTTTGTTATTAGGAAGCTCACAGTACAATTAAATTTGTAATATTATTTTTAGACTGTATATGTGACACTTTCAAAAACCTTGGTGTCATAAAATACAACCTGGCTCTGTGAGGCAGATGGAAATGTTGTTAGTTATGTATTTGTACATAAACCGAAGACAAATCAAATAATTTGACCTGATTGTAAAAGTAAAAATAAAGTTATTTCAATTTATCTTGTGGGGAACTTAAATGTCAGAACTTAATATTCATGGAAATCCATCCAACAGCTTTTAATACATTTCAACTTATGTTGACACTAGAGGAGAAACCAGAGATTGCCACTGACATCTTCTGGGTTTCATGAATGCTTGTGTGGAAGATGAAGACTGAATGATGGTGTATCACATAATAAGTGAATGTTTTACCATGTTGTGATGCTGGTTGAAAAAGGGGGGGCTCACCAGAGGCGGTAGAAGGACTCCACTGGACACCAAAAGTACTTAGATGCGTTTAATTCTTTACAAATTTTTAACAAATGTACTCACTGTGGTATATACATGATGGTACAATAGTACAAAATAGTACATCCAATAGTTTGTTTGTGTTGTGGGATGGGAAACATCTAAATGTTCACTTTTACCACATGCGCAGCTCAGAATAGAAATGAGCTGTGGGCTGAGTAAGGTGCTCACTTTGGTCCTGTTCCTGCATTTTATGTTCTTAAAATACTTTTAACATTAAGGTCAATGCAGTATCAGTTGTTTTGAGACAGATGTTTGATTTCAGCAGAGTGTCTCCATGCAGATAGGAGTCATTTGCACGGATGTCAGTGTGCACTGTAGTTTTACCAAGTTGGAACCCACCATGATGTCCCCTGCTGGTTTGTAAACTGCCATTTTAATACTGTCCTGGGTTCGGTGTTTTGTCCAGCTCCATCTTGTTTTTTTGAAACGAGTAGTGACCATATTTGGAGGAGCGAAGGGTGAGCTTGCACTCCCACCTGCACCTGAGACCTGCACCCACTGAACAGTGCTAGCTGGGAATCCACGCCCCAACACATAGCAGGTTGTATCATCTATTTTACTCTAAATGGAACCATAAAAAATGTTATGTATTATTGCATTGGCTTCATTTTATAGACCCCAAGTCTATGTCCATTTTTATACACAGTCACAGTTTTACAAGCGTGTGTAACTAACTGTTGTAATATATATAACATGGTAAATATGTTGTAGTTATTGTTAGGAAGTTGGCCAGTCAGCAGGGGAGTAAACTGTGAGGGGAGGAATCCATGTTTAAACTAGTTTCCCCTTTTGCTGTTGTTCACAGCCAGGTTGTGGTTACACTGTTTCATATTGTCATTTGAACTTACTCAGAGGTTGGAGATGGTGTAGCTTGGAAATGGATAAAACCGTATTCAGTAATAATTCAGAAATAATGCAAGGTTTTATATATTGTGACACGTTGCTCCTCCGTTTGGTACTGCCTGCTCGCTGTCCAGTGGTGGTGACACCAACTTGCTAGAAAATCAAATAATGCATTATGCTAATAATGACATAAATGTGTCATTCTCTGACGTGGTTTCTTTGAAATACTGGACCTTCAGGTTGAAGCAAACAGTATTTCTCCCTGAGCTGGTGTGTGTGCTCACGTGTTTCCTCATGCAGACTAATGAGCAGGACCACATAGTGTGTCTGAGCAGTAAACTGGATAATGATGGAAGCTCTGTGCTGCTGTGATCGACTGTAAAAAGGAGGAAAGCTTGTTGGTGACAGCTGCTTCACCGACAGTCATTTACACAGAGCTGAAGGAAAGTCAAAGTACGGAGCGACAGACAAGATGCAGTTATACTAATGTAGCCTCTTTTTTTTTAAGACTCAAGCTTCATAAAACAAAACAAAGACCGAAGACAGCCTTTTTGAAATGATGACATATGAACCTGTTAGACTAAAATATACAGTGTTCATGTAGGTGTGTGCTGTCGGGTTGTTGTTCTGAAATGCCTGAAGCTAAGAACAGCTCAGTGGGAATCAGTCAGTTAGCCTGGCTCTACGTGGAGAAGGTCATCAAGCTGAGGAGGGAATAGATTCAGCCCAGCTCATTCTTGAGAGCCTTCTATTTATAGTTTGTTATAAGAATATACACACACTATGAGGAGCACCGCACTAACGCTGGGTTCAGCCTCCGTTTGCTCTGCAACACACTCGATGCTTGGATCCCACAAGATGTCGGAGACTCAGCTCCACGTTGACTTAACTGCCAGTCTACTGTATTATCATATCGCAAAGGTTTTCCAATGGATTCACACCCGGTGGACTGGGTGGTCAGTTGGTTAGATTTGGTAGTTTTGGTTTCATATTGCAATTTAAGGAGTAAAACTAAAGACCTTTTGTGAAATGTGTACGTCCTGTCGTCATCTACTACCTTTACATGGGTTGCGTTCACCTATACTTCGACATTGATTGGTTAGTAGATGGGCGTGTGTCTGACGTCAGCGTGTTGTCGGTTCTGTAGGTCTTTCCGTTTGAAATAAGGAAATGGATGAACCAGTTCATATCGTTATTTTTGCCTCAGATATATGTTTTGAGTGGAACGTGATGTTGACTTCTGCTGTTGTAGCCCATCATCCTACAGGTTCAACATAAAATTGCATTCCACAGGCTGTATATATAGATGGACGACGTGTCTCCTCTTCTTCCCACTATCAGGAAACCAAGCTAAAATATCCCAGATACAAAAGCTGCCATCTTGTGCATCTGGAGCCAGAGTCTGCTCAGTAACAATTGGAGGGTGGAGCCAAGGCACATGCTCGACCAATCACGAGTCAGTCTCAGCTGTCAATCATGATGTTTCACCCTGTTTTAATAGCATCAAATAACTAATTAAAAGCAAACCTATTGAAAAAGAGCTCTTAAACCAAATTCATTGTGATCAGAACTACCTAAAATGACAGAAACCATTTTGGTGAAAAATGTGTTTAACGTTGAATATGTGGTGTATTCAGAGATGTTTGTCTGCTCACCCCAAGTTTAAAAGAGTGGTTACTGTGGCAGCTCATTGGATGATATTTTCTATCTGAATAGAAACTGTTTATCAGACAATGGTCTCTAACAAGGCAATTTATCCCATCATGCAATGCACTTGTGGCGTTGACAGGTAGAAAAGGGGCGGCGAGACGGGAGGAGGGCAGCACGAACAGCCTCTCTCTCTCTCTACTCCTTATTCTTATATATATATTATCTGAATCATGGTGAGGATAAAGACAGACAACAGACAACAATGTCAATGCAGAGAAAATGTGCTGAGTAGTGTCCGTCCCTATATAGTGAGTAAGGGGTAGTGAAGGAATTTTTATAGTGTATGAATATGCAGGTGTACAGGTTGTTAGATGCGGGTACAGCTGTCCCTTCAGACACGCTGCAGATATTCCGCAGCCACATTGGACATGTAGCTCGAGGTATTGTCAAATATTTGCTATTACATGCACCGCACACAGGTTTCACACTGAGTCTTATTTATTCAACGTATATTGATTCACAGCTTGATATTACCATGCGGGTAAGAAAAAATGCCTCTGGGTGAAATGCTCTGTTCATGATGGAAAGCTCCAAGTTTTCTAAAAACAACCCTCTATCTATCATCAGCGTTTGCTCCATCAGGTCACACAGGTACAGGTAGTTTTAGGAAATGTAGCAAAACAGAGAGAAGGTGCAGACTGGGACTATGAGACTGGGAGAAGTACAAAAACATATTCTAACACAAACACCAGCTATAGACTGTATTATGTAAGGAACACATGTTAGGACAGAATCCAGATCTCTATACCTTTATTACTTATTTATTGATACAGCAGTCAAATAATAAATAATAGTAATTATTATAATAGGAAATTGAAAAGTTCACAGACATATCATATGATTAACAAGCTATTGCATTCTCTACCCCCCGACCCCATCACGACCCCTGGAGTTCCAACAGGTATGAATTTGTTTACATGCAAATGTCACACCATCTTCACTGTGCCGTCACTCCCACCCGCCCTCTCCACACACAGTGGCAGAGCGACGTGGCGCTCACTAGGACTTCTCGACGCGTTTCTTCTTCTGGAACTTCCTGAACTGGGACTGGATGGCGACCGCGGCCTTCTCAGTATCCGGGTTTTCCATGTCAATGTCAAAGTCCTCCGGGACGTCCGTCTTGGACGCATCTGGAAGCAAAAGGAAAAGATGCATGTGAATCACAGCAGTGTACCTTGAGTCGTCAGAGACATATTTCCAAGTCAGGTGAATTGTCATTTGCTAAACCTGCCCAATCTCAGTTTAGAAACCTCACGTTTCTGGGCAGTGACGCTCACAGTAGTAGGTCTAATGCTTTTTAATCCTTTCAAAAGCATCCAGTGCATAATTAAGTCCCAATTCACAATTTAAGGGAAGCACTTAACTGGAAATGTTTCAAATTCAACTGGAGACTGAATTACGTAGCTCCTGAGGAACCTCACGTTTACTCTGCTTAATTATCTTGCTACAATCAGTTTCCATTTTAACTGGCAAAATCAACGGTTGGCCACTAGCAATAAAAATCTACATTTGCCGGTCTGCTAAACTGCGACTATATGCGGTTTATAACATTTCTCTTAAATTAGACAAACTAATCACTGCTTTGAAAGAAAAAAAAAAGAATCCTTCTTGACATCAATACCGTCACAATAAACCAGTATCTCTCCATTTGTGAGTTTGAAAACGTTAACGTGTTGTTACACAGTAAAATGTCCTCTAACATTTCTGATAAACCTCAGCTCTGATTATGGAGCAAAGCTCCGGAGGGGGAGCCTGAGCTTTTGACCAGGTCAGAAGCCAAAGCATGAATTGATCTGCTGCTCTTAATCCTCCAAGGAGCTCAGCCAACACTGACCATGAGTAAATGAGTGTAATCCCAGTGAAAACTGATTCAGGCTGATCCCACCAGACAATAAGGAAAAGAAGAGGGGTTTTATCTCCTGGTCAATGAAGTCATGACTGTTATCAGGTCATTGAATCGGCACATGCATGCATTTAAATGTACTATGTGCAATGACAATAAAGTTGAATCTAATCCAAACATGTATGGTATATCCGTCCCATACATAATGAGAAAGTAGGGTTCTACTAAATCTATTTGCAGATCGAAGAGGCTGTTATCATCCATTTATTTCTACATATGAGCTGCAGCCAAGTAGGTTTACATGTTGAATTTAATGGAAACATTGAAATCTTCATCATTATTCGTACATTATTTCTGTAAAATATTTTGCTATGAAAATGTAAAATATACAAATGGTCCCCGGATCATTTGCATTGATTATCTATGTAAAAGAAAAGAGTAGCAATTAAGGTAGAAAACAGACTCATCAGTTATGGTGTTAGTGATTTTACTCGATGTATTGATTAAAACGTCGCCTGGTTTTAACTGTGTGGTACCACAGAGACATGCTGCTGAGGAGAGCAGCAGAGCTCAGGGCAGTAATGAAGCAGGGACACTCAGGACCTGTCTGAGGCCATGACAAGGTAACATTTACCTGAGCAGGTTTTAATGTCTGCGACAGCTTCTGTTACCGAGTGTAACAGCCAAGAATCCTGTTCCTCTGCTCTACTGTTTCTGCAGTGTACACAAAGGCTCGATGACAAAACGTATAAACTGTAGCTAACACACGTTTCATTGCAGTATCAGTTTAGACAAAAGTGACTGAAATTAAACTGATCAGTTAATTGTTTTACCCTTTTTTTTTGTTTTCAGAAGAGCTAATTGTGTCTCTACAAGGCCCAGTGTGGGTGCTATTCCATTTCTCAGCCTTTTAACACTCCTGCAAAGGATTGATCTGAGAAAGCAGCATGACAGACAGCGAGAGAGGGGCTGGATGGTGGTAGTGGTTGGTGGGGGGGGGGCTTTCCTAAAGCAGAGAGGTCACTCATGTATTGACTGTGCAGCTAATCCTCTGGGTTCCCCTGGGACTGAGCTTGAGTACCTCTCTCTCTGCTCGAGGAGGAAAAACTAACTGCTGCGTCAAGCCCAGTTCTGAATGCTGCATTAATTGATATTGAGTTTTGTGATGCTCTACTGCCTGCTGTTTTCACCCCAGCAGCATTTTAGCAACTGAGCTGAGTCCTCTGCCGCGTCGATACCACACATGCTCATCATCTTTGTACGACGAGATGGTGACTTAGATTGTCAGAGTGAAGAGTGACAGCCGAGGCAGGATGTGATCTGCAAATCAATATTTATTCATTACCTGCAGAAACGTGACATCAAGTCTTTTTTTTTCCCTCCAAAATATATATGAAATATTTAATTTCTCTGTATATATGACAGGGACAGAGCATTTAATGAACATTTGCATAATGGAGACTCACGTAGACCACTGTGGTCTCTTCATAACTTCATTTCCTGTTTTATTTGTTAAGTGTTCTCCTTATGCATTTCAGTTAGCTCTACTTCCTGCTAGTGTTCAGTTTCTCTGTTCACCTGTTTTCAATGATCCAATCTGACGTCCTTGTATTTATACCACCTGTGGTTCACTTCCTGTTTGCCAGATTGTCTTTGTTCTCAATAACAGACAAATGATTCTATTTTTGGTGTGTGTTTTATTTTGTTAAATATAGTTTTTGTTACCTTCTTTGGACTTTCTGATCCTTGCCTGCTGCTCATCTGCCTTGTTGGACTGTCGTTTTTGGTCATTGCATTATTCCACAACTTTAAAACTCATTTAATGGTTTCTGTTCTCCTGGAGATTAAATCTTGTGTTTTGGCATTCACGGTATATCAAATGCAGACACCAGTATACAAATACACAAATAGAACAGATGGAACAGATGATGCCAATCAGCTAATGCAAGGACAACTTCCCTGCTCTGCCTGAACTAATGCTGCATGCTAGGCTACATCTGCGTCTGTCTGGAGGGGGAATGCAGCAGGGAGGTGGATTTCATCAGCACTAATGAAAAAAGGTCTCGACAATGCCTTGTTTTCAGGAATGCCTCAGTTTTCCACCACAATTTTCTTGTTTCAATCAACCACTGCAGCACCAACTCGCTTTTGATTTTTCACAATAATCTCCACACCCTGAAAATATGTATTACTTGCGCATCCGTCTAGTTTTCATCCAGCTCAAAGCACAGACACGTAGGTTATAACTTGGAGATGTTCCCTCAGTGCTGTTCTGGATCATGTTGTGGAGTGAGTTCCCAGTAAAGAGAAGAAAAATCTGGTGCGATTTATTTATTGTGCTGGTGTGTGGTTGTCGATGGAAGCGAAGGTTACATGCTTCTACGTCTGAAGATATTCATTTCCCTCAGCCCTGACTCTCCTGCTGTTCACAGCTTTAGTTGGTATAGGCCTATGTGACATGATAAGGACATCTTTGAATCGCCGTCTTTCATAATGTCTTAAAAGCTGCTCTGAAGCCCAGTTAAAGCTGAGATGTCTTATTGATTTCACTGCTTAAAACCAGTTGAGCCACAGGAGCTGAGGGATTTTTTTTTTAAGCAGAGGACAGGACAAGAAGGACTGTTAGACCTTGAGACAAGAGAGACAGATTGTGGAAAGTAGACAGAAACTAAGTATTTAAAGAAGTTTTACACAGTGTATGGACGTCTCTTGGTGCTTAGGACATTTCATTGTCTACAATGTAGCCTATACAGACACCTGATGCTGTGAATCAAGCTATTGAGAACCAAAATATGCACCACGCTTTTGTTTATTTAAAAAAATATTATCTTATTGTTATAACATTTCCTAGTTCAATATTTTGATATCATTTTCCACATCATTCTTTTCTAAAAGCTGTTTTTACATTGCTAAAAAAGAATGTCAAGGGGCCCTAACCTCCTGTCCCGTATGTAGTCTTTTTTTGACTAAACTAGTCACTAACAATAAATTAGACAATTTAAGATTTCTGAATTTAATTAGTTTTTTTTTCGGTTCACAATGTGCTTGAACAAGGAACATTTTTCAAAATAATATTACTATTATGACATAGATTTTTCCTGACAGATTTGACTCAGATTTCATAACACTTGTCATTACATTAAAGTATAAGTATAAGACATCCACCATGTAAAGCTGAAGGATCTGGCATCTTGTACTGTATGTTCCAAAGGACATACTGTATGAGTGTGTGCACTGAATGTAAGCTGTGTGTGTGTGTGGTCCAGGTACTTATCATGTTGTGGACACCTAAATCTGTTTCCACATTCAAATTATGGGGACAAAATTAAGTGCCCCATAATGTAAATCATCAAATCTTAAGGTAGAGATGTGTCTTAGGTTGGGTTTAGGTTAAGTTTAAAGTAAGGGTCAGGGTTAGCCAAGTGGTAAATATGGTTAAGGTTAGAGTTGGACTCTAGGAAATCAATGTTAGTCAATGTTATGTCCTCTGAAGTATTGCAAGTGTGTGTGTGTCTGACTTCCTGTCAGTGTGGGTTTGCCTCCAGTTGAAAGTCACTGTGTGAAAGTCAGGAAAATATCAGCAGCCCCGGAGGCCTTTAAACACCTGAGGTTCAGCAAAGCATGAGAGAAACCCCGGCGATCAATATTCAAATCCACAGGAAGGACCAGTTTTGTATTGATTGGTGCTGTGTGCTATAGTTTTTCAGAGTGTGTGTGTGTGTGTGTGTGTGTGTGTCAACATTTACTTTGCTTTGGGGAGGAAGCGTCTGTGTAACCTACTCGAACGTGGTTGTACGTTCAGAAACAAGCAGAAAATGTGGGATGTTCAAAGACCTGCAGAGAAAATGTTTGGTTTCAGCTCTTTCTTTCAGCCCTGAATGTTTCTGAAACAGAGATATGATGTGCGATTACTAACAATATTTGACGGAAAAAGACAGATTCATTGCTGCTATAATTGAGTACAGTAGATCTAATTAAAACGTGTGCAGAAAATGGGCCATCCTCACTTTGAGAACCTGTCGCAGGCTAATTATAAAAGGATGACTTTCATCTGAAAGGTGAAATTACGCCTGTGCCTGTTTGAAACGAGGGGGGGAGGGAGATGCTGTCGGCGCCACAGTTTCCACATTGTTCTTTGACAATGCTCTGAGCGCTGAACATTTACATAAGCAAGTGGAGCAGGTTTCATCTGTAACGTGCTGCATGAATAAGCAGATGATTATTTCACATCTTAACAAGTCTCATCCTCCGCTGCTCCTGCTGCAGCGTGGTCTGTGTGTACAGTGTGACGTAGAGCTGTAGTAAGCCTGCGATGCCCCAGCTGTTGGAGTGACAGGGGCAGTCTGTGATGGACTCAGGAGGTCAGTGAACATACGGTTCATATGTTCCCAATACACAACATCTGGACTCCAACCATGTCAACACATGTTACAGGAGACGACTAAAAGGCTTCTGAGGGGCAAAGGAGTGTGTGAGGGTTTTAAACCAAGGGTGGAAAGTACATTTACTGAGGTACTCAAAGTACAGCTTTGAGGTATTTGTACTTTCCTTGGTTATTTCTATTTTGGGATATTTTCTACTGCAACTGAGGATAAGCCAAGGAGGTTATGTTTTCATCTGTGTTTGTTTGTTGTTTGTTAGCACAAAAACTAATGGACAGATTACTACGACACCTAGTGAAAGGATGTAGAGGTCATTGAGGAACCCATTCAATTTGGATGCAGATCGGGATCAGGGGGCGGGTCCATGTATCTTTTAACCTTTTCTTTAACATTAGCAAATTTTTGATATTTTCAGGGAGTAAGGGATCTTGATGGAAAAAAATCAGGCATATCAACACCCTGTCACTGTTTTTAAAAGACTTTTGATTCTTTTTTGTGAAACCTTTTGATATTCAGTCATCTCCTTGTGTTTGGACTGTTTTGTATATTTTTATGCCAAAGAGGTCATGTTTTCATCTGTGCTTGGTTGGCTTGTAAGCAAGATTACACAAAAACAACAGAACAGATTACCACAGAACTTGGTGGGAGGATGTTGTATGTACATGTCAGGAAAGAATACATTCAATTCTAGTGCAGATCCAAATCAGGGGGCAAATCTAGGATTTCTATTCACTTTCTGTGTGCAAGCTGGTGCAGATCCAAGGTGTTTCTTTTACTTTCCTTGTTTCTCTTCCTGTCTTTGTCTGATTTTCATGTTCCTGTTGTAATGGGTCTTCTCTCCAGAATTGAATTATCTCTGCCTCCTTTTATTAAAGTCTCTGTGCTCATCACCCTCCTCTGTCAGGGAAAGTGTTACCAGTCCTGGACTTTTCCTCTTAATTAGTTTCTGTTTGTTGGTGTTTGGACTTTTAGTTGCTAGTTGGTCTGCTTTAATTAAATTCCTCACACCATGCCTGTCTTGCTGTTTGGTCTGAGATGTGACGGTGAATACTGGAAATACTTTAATAGCTTTGGAACATAGGAATATCTGAACTCAGCTAATATTATATATTCACTTTGATATACAGCTACACATCATTAACTCAATAAAAAAAAAGTTGTGTTATACATAGGTCGGCTGATGAAATGTTTCCAAGTTAATTAATTCATTATTTCACTCAGATGCTTGTTCTCTTTTCAGGTCAATAGAACTCAACACTTCCTGTCCTATTTTTCAAATTAAAAGCTTCCAAGTGATGAGTTAATGAAGAACTTGTAACACATTGTACTGGTATTTGGTGATTGAAAACATGTCTGTTAAAAAAGTAAACTCAGTGGTGATTGAGACATAATTATGTTGTTGCACTGAATTAATTAGTTTGTGAAAATGTACTATTATAATGACTTTGTAAAGAAAACAGGTCAACAGAGAGAGTTTTAAGGTGGCATTAAAACAAAGGCAGATAAGGAAACAAGATGAATCTGTTTTTCTATTTCTTTTATTGATAAAGAAGAAACATAATAAGCAAAGCAGGGCTTGTCTGTCTGACTGTCTCCACTACAGTTTGTATTTTGTGTCTTCAGGATGCAGGAAAGCAGAACAAGTCTGATTCAATTGCATCCACTTGATAAACATTCAGTCTTGTGCCCTTATCTTTACAATAAACCCTTCCACCCCAAAGCCTCCCTGTCTGTCTCTGCTGTTATCAGGTAAACAGCTGCAGCATCACTGGGGTGTGTCCCTGTCACATGTACCTGGTTCAAAATGAGCTCCGATGAATACGAATAAAAGTCTCGATGGCCGCCCTTGAGCTCGTGAGAGTTTGTTTCTAAAGACTGCTCTGCTGTGTGCCAGGGTGCAGCGAGTGGGCGAGAGTCAATAGCGGGGCTACTCCCTCCTCGCCCACTCAAACCGCACTCTCTCACTCTCTCTCTCTCTCTCTCTCGCTCTCCCAGTGTACTGAGGGACAGAATTCAGACATGCTCGGAAAGCAGTTTTTCCAGGTATCACATTAATTGTCAAGGTCAGACAACAAAGGAGTTGTGTGTGTGTGTGTGTGTGTGCGTGTGTGCGTGCGTGCGTGCTGCTGCCTGTGTATTTCCTCCCTATTAAGTGACCAGAGAGGTGGACCTGAGTGCTACAGGCGGTGAGAAATGAGTCTCCTGAAACACGGTGCTTCATCTCCATCTGCTGCTCCAGGTAAACTGGATCCCATTAATTGCTGCTGGTGAATGATGATGCTGAACCGTGAATCTGTTTAAAAGCCCGATTAATTGTCTTTCTTTTTTTAAATAAGGTCAGGGGTCACCTGAGATGGTTAAAAGCTCCTTTAAAGCACAAATGATGCTGCAGTTTTTTTCTAGCTTCTTTTCGAAGCAGGTTACTGGCTACGAAGGTATTGGTGAAAACAACTGAGCAGCTGGGACAGAGAATTTATATCTGTTTAAATAAAATGTTTCACTTGTGTATCATTAAATTCGAAGTCATAAAAAGATTTTTTTCTATCCCACAAAAGAAGTTACTTTCCACAAATCTCACAAATTCAACACAAGTTACACCTTCTCAAATGTTTCATTACAGCCGCACAAATCCTATATGGTACAAATGACAACTCCAAGAAAACTCCTCCTCTCGCATTCTTTGCGACAGCTGCTGCAGTAAATATGGTACAAAACACATTTATACACTTGTGACAAACAATGTGAAGTCATGGAAAATTGTGCACATCCGCTTATCTGTATGTCAGTGAGAGTTGCGAAAGTGATTGGTGTGTCTGCAGAGACAGGGTGGGGTGGGATTTGTTGAAAGATCAGAACCTCATTGGTCAATAAAACGAGATCTTCCTATTTGAGTTTTACTATTTGGTTTTATTTGCTGATTTAGACTCATCTGTACCTCAGACTGCAGCCAAGTAACTTGTTACTATTTGAGATCGGCTTCTTATAGGTGAAATTGGAGGATAGAATAAAATCTGAATATTTTAAATAGCTTTTTTGACCTTGGTGGCCTTCAAAGGTCGGTCAATTTTCAAAGTGCTGCCCTAACACTGATCCCCTGAGGTCCGCTGGTCCCTCTCCACAGGCTCAAAGGGCAAAACGCATGATTTCATCTCCATGTTAAAGGTTGCATTACAAACTTGTATTTGACAGCTGTTATATATACATCACTAACTCTAGACTGTAACCTTGAATCTGAGCCACAGTTGAATACAAAAAGCAAGCTCATCCCCACGGTTCCAGTCTTTCAGTTGATTATAAAATCTTTAGGAAATGAAATACATTTATGCAAAAATATTTTCATCACAGAAGAGTCTGCACAACATTAAACTCAATCTACACCACACCACTCCTTCAGATGGGGGTGAAAGCAGGGAAGATATAAGTTTTCTCATTGGAAGTTTTTATGCGCCTCCCTGTGATAGGTTTAGTGACAGAAAGCTCAACAATAAACATGATTTGTAATGCAGTCTGTAGTTGAGCTGATCTTTATTTCCCTCAGGACTGAGCCGATATGGGCCGTCTATCTCTGTTCAGGGAGGCAGACACAGAAGCTGAGGATCATCTCAATTCTGTCTCCTGAAGTTAGTTTACCTGGCTGAGTCAGGACATTAAAGATCAAGTGATTCATGAGAACACTGCTTAAAACCTCTAACACACTAGTCAGTATTAGGGATTGTGATTTGCTATAAGTCTGAACGTGTGCTAAACATTCCTGCAGCACTTTGTATTTTAGTTTTTTTGTGAATAATTACTGACAAACAATCTGAATCCATGGTTGAGCTCTTGCTCTTGAAGCTTCTGATCCAATCGTGACTCCAGTGTCTCATATACACTGTGTGTTAGATACACCAACAGATCGTTGTGAACTCATTCAAATGCTTAAGTGTCAGATCATGATTGAATCTGACAGAAAGCCCTGAGGTCAGGTACTCTGTGTGTGTGTGTGTGTGTGTGTGTGTGTGTGTGTGTGTGTGTGTGTGTGTGTGTGTGTGTGTGTGTGTGGACTCTGATGGCAGCGAGCCTTCAGATCCTGTAACCATCAATCTTGTGCCATGTGCCTTTTAAAGCTCATCTCAAATAAATGTTCTGTAAAGTGTGGTCCACTTAAGGCTCATTCATGCTCAACGTTAGATACGGAAACGAAAACGGACGGAGCCCTCTGTCCGTACTCTGTGTGGATTGTGTCTAAATTTGTGCACATATTCTGAAAGCTTTCTCATACGGACGAAACAGATGAAATGAAGCATGACTTTTACCCTGTTCTCCAGACGTCTTGTTGTTGCCAGCAGTTGCTCCAGATCCTTGTCTCTGCAATGCAAAAACAGCACAACAGAAAAATTTAGATTTTTTTCCCCTATTACATTCTTCTCAAAAGGAAATCCACCACACTTGAGCACAACAATTTCACACAATCCTGCCATCGTTTCCCAATAACTTACATATGTGATGCTATTTATAAGCTCTTTCCTCATGATTTAACTGGCATGTTCTACTGAAAGCTCCACTCTGGAGTCTTAAAGCCCATTTTACACAACCTGTTCTTTAGGCTATAACAAGTATGAACACAGATGTTGGCAGTTAAGTTAACCGAATCAAAAACTCCTCAAGAGTCTGAAGCAACGCCATTCCATCGAAGGTCACACACAGGGACAGTGACTTGCTGCCAGCTTGTTTGGGTCAGTGTAAAGAAGGAAAGATTGCATAACAAGGGGTCTTCAACATGGCGTGATCTCTGTTTCTGTGTTCTGAGGGGGACCCTGCAGGCTGGGAGTCCTGTGACAGTGGAAAAGGTTGAAGACAATATACAGTATGACCAGGAGTGACAGGGCACCCGAGGTGTCGCTTCTGACTCTGACATGGCACCGTGACATGAAAAGAGGTCAGAAAAAAACTAACATGAAGCAAAGCAAATGACTGACTCATTGACTTTGGGTTTTATTGTGCTTATTTTTCAAAATCAAGAGTTATGTAAGATATTTTCATAAAAATGCTTTTGTTTTGCGTTTTTCAGAACGTCAGATTAAAATGGACATTTAAAAATAAGTAACATGAAGCTTTTCAAAATAAGATTAAAGAAAAAGAGCAATAAACAATGTCTTTATTATTAAATAAAATATTAAGGCAGTAACACAGTGAAATCAGACTTAAAGGATGGGTAAAATCCATCTAAAGTCCTTTTAAACATCTTGATGTATGGCAATATTCATAAAAAATGCTTTGGTATCAATATATACTACTATAAAATATACATGTATATCAGATACTCGTATAATATTTGAATATTTTTCAATTAAGACGAGTTTAAGCTTAAAATAGCAGAAGACTCGGCTTCCCAGTTCTGAGATTTCATACTTATTATGCGGTGTTAGTTCTCCTTGGCCATATGGCCACGGTCTCACTCCACATCACAAGACACAGAGGTGTAAAAATGGGCAGATTGATGCATGTAAATGAGAAAACCACCTACTGTGCCAAAGTACCCAGCTTCTCCTCCACTGAAGAACACAGTCTCACCAGGTACTCGACACTCTCCTGCTCAACGAATGACTTTTCTGATCCGATGTTGCATAATGATAAAAAGCTGCACTTAGCTGATATAACATTATCATTATACGCTTACTTATTAATGCCGTAACATTTATCTAAATGTCAGCTATCATGATCCTAAATCCATTTATTTGCCAAGCTTTGCAACAAACGCACACATTTATCTTTTATTAAACTTCAAATTGAAACCAATCTCCAGAGAAATGAGGCATAGAGCGCTTGTATTAATGTATGTATTCCCTCTTTCTTCTGACATGTGATTTTATCAGTGTGCAGCTCGAAATAGACACGGGGGGAGAGTTTCACGTCATAATGAGATTTCCACTGGCTGACTAACAACGTGAACGCTAAATATACGTATGATGTCAATGACTTTAAGACCTTTTGAAAATAACTTACTCATCTAAATTTTTACATCCTTGGTGATTCATTTTAAAGTTGCCATTAAGCACGCTGAGATAAAATCCCCCTATTTGCGGTGAGACGTCTGCAGGGTTCAGGCAGGTGTCGACAGCATTAGAGGCGTGAAAAGGGTAAAGCGGATATTGCACGACAGAGGAGTACAGGAGTGACACTCCATCACAATGATCAGATTAGGAAAAGCTATTCTTAGAAGCATACAATAGTCCTGCTTTTAATATGCAGCAGAGCAGGAGAGAGGAGGGATATCACAGGACATGATGAAGGAGCCAAAGGAAGGATAGCAAGGATGGATCTAGGGAAGGAAGGAGCTGGCGAACAATTACATCATAAGCTTATATTATTTATCACTAATACTAATAATCACATTTCTTTAATTAATATTGAGCATGGTATGTCTTTGCAGTCACCATCCATCGATAGAAAACTCATTTGCATCAGGTAATTTCCACCAAGGAGGTTGTGTTTTCATCTGTGTTTGTTTGTTTGTTTGCAGAATTACACAAACACTGCTCGCTTGGTGGAATGATGAGGCATCTGTCAGGGAAAAACCTATTTCATTTGAGGCGGATCAGGGCAGGAATCTGTTTTTCACTTACTTAAACATTGGAAGTTTTTTCTTTTTGTAAATTCCTAAAGAAATAATAGAAAGATCTTGATGAATTCATATTTAGAAGAGTGATATCTATGACTGTGTGTAATGTAGTCTGTAGGCTGTATTGAATTTAAGGGAATTTATGGCACTTTCTAAATAAAATGGTAGTTGAAAGACTTAAAATTAAAGACATAAAGACTTGATTTCTTTCAATTAACAAAGTAAAACATTTTAGGATATATGCTTTTTCTCTTTCGGGCACAGAATCAGACGAGAAGATTGATACCATACATGTATGTGTTAATTAAATATAGACAAGGTACAGCCAGTACCTGTTAGCTTAGCTTAGCATAAAGACTGGAACCCGGTGGAAACAGCTAGCCTGGCTCAAACCAAAGATACCAAAAATTCTGGTAGGAGTATTTCCTAAAATGTTGATCTACTACTTTAATCAAATAATTGTCACATTATTCCAACAGTTCCAGTTTATTTGTGCTTGATGTAGGTAACGTGTCAAGTGTCTCAATTGATTTTCTAATTTAAAGATACTGACACTAATTTTCTCAAACAAACTGATTCCCTTGGGCATCTGTTGTTGCATCAGCAAAACAATATTTTAGGACACTCTTACATAAATAAATGACTTAATAAGATGGAGATTTGTTGCAGACCAGACAGTGTTCACTTCTAATGCAGCTATGAATCAAGTAATCCTCTTGTTTGCAGTTTCTCTGCATCCGCCAATACTAATTAATTCAGTTCGGCCCTCCCTGGTATAACTGATGTCCCTGCACCTGTGTGTGGAACCGCCCTTGGTGGCACATTATCTCCTCAGCCGCAACCAAGGAGCAGGTGGGATTCAGGGAGTGCAAAATCTCAAAACTCATTGCTTCAGAAGAAACATTTTGGTATGTGCATACATTTCAAAAGAAGGCACTCTAGAGGAAATGCTCCTTTTCTGGAAACTTCCAGAAAAAACTGGATAGTGAGTAAACACTGATGTGCCACACTGTTGGATAAATGGAGGCTCGAGTCTCAAGCTGTGTCAGTTTGAACAGGGTGTTGAGTGTGAATGACACAAAAAGTCTCTCCATATGAAATATTGCAGGAATCATCAGCTTGCATGGTTCTTTGGCTGCTGGCAACAACGGTGTCAAACTGTATTTCATCTGGCTGGGAGCTGTGATGATGGGACTTTTGTCTGTAGTGGAAAGAAGAGGCGGCTGAAGAGAGGAGGGAGAGAAGGATCAATACCTCTCCCAGCAGTTAAGCTGCACTTATACTCATATTGGCATTGGGAAGATAAATGACCAGACTGGGGTAGAGGAAGAAGGGGGGGGGGGGCACGTACTGCAACATAGTTAGACTACAAGTTTCCAGAACCAGATGGCAGCGAGTAAAAGCTGAATATCCAGACTTCAAATGCATTTCAACTTGAATTTTTTTGGGGGACATTTGGGAAATTCACCATACTTGCCAAGTCTGAGATGAGACGATTGATACCATTCTAATATCTGGGTAGGCAATTAGCTAAGCTTATGCAAATATTGGGGAAACAGCTAGCCTCGCTATGTCCAAAGGCTATTTTATCAATTTTTGTTGTTTTTATTTGTTGATTCCAGGAGTGAACTGTACAGGATTATTTCTTACTATAGCTGTATTTCCCAGGTGGGTGTAGTAAATTCCTTTGGTCTTAGAGTCAAGCAAATACACTTAGAATTTGTTTACCTATGTCTTTGTTAACGCAGAGAACAAAGCTAATTTTTGACCTCAGGTTATTTACACACCACTGACTAATCTGGTCCACCGGGATAGCTGTGCAGACATTAGCCGTAAGGATGTAAATGTAAATAGATGCAATGTCCCTGTGTATATGAGAATGTATCCGTTTTTTCTTTCAAAGTGATTTATCCATTAGCAGTGCTGACAGGTAGACTCTTTTAATGAACAGTCTCAAGATAATCGTTTCCCACTGCTAGCTGTTCCCCAATTCAGGGGCTGCACTCTGCGGAGGACGCAGAGTGCAACAAGGGTATTTCCTAAAATTTAGAACTATTGCTTTAATCATTTGAGTATGAGGAGATAGGATTGCTTCAATGAGTTTTATTTTTACGTTGCCTCCAGAGCACGTAACAAGCTGCTATACTGTTTGATTATAGTGAATTTTTTCGTGCTGTTCTTGTCATCACAGATTGACATGATCTGGTAGTATTTTGCAGAGCATTTTGTAATATCTGTAAAAAAGAATGTGCTACATTACATTTATTTTACTATTTCATCTTGAATCAATCGAGCCTTTCAGAAGTTTTTTGTCCAAACACACTGGGGAGTAGGCACAGTAACAAAACAGAAGAAGGAAATGGTTTCATTTTTGTTCAGTGTATCTGCCTCCATGGGGGATTTAGCTCTGGCCACTTTCACCGGAACCTTTTTGCAGCTATTCCCCCCGCTTGTTCAAAGGTTTCCGATTTGGTCGTGTCAGAAGGGTTTCCATGCTTTAATAGCTTATGAGTCGAGAAGGCATCGTGCTATGTGTCCTCTTTCCGAGGTTCTCTTTCTGCATTATTAATCTAATGCTTTCAATGAATTTCAAACAGCGTGCGCCTCGCTTTGATGCCGGGGAGAGGGATGGGTGGTGGTGGGGGGGGGTTTGAAGCATCTTCGCAAGCTCCGAGCACAACACAACCGAGCCTTTTGGGAAGAAATGTCTAATTTGAGGCTCTTTGATGCAATTCTGAATTTTGTTAGGGGGGGAAAAAGTCATTATTTGAAGTGAGTGCGTACACAACACTGCAGTTTATGTTTACCTGTCATGCCTATCACAATCATACCTCTACTCCCTTTTTCATTTGTCTGTCTGGAAAAGTGAAGCGACTTATCCAACTGCTGTAAAGTCACATAGCTGAGCTCTCCTCCTCCGCCCCCCTGCAGCTCCAAACCTGAATCAGAGGCAGATAAGAGCACGGTTTTGTTCTTCCCTGTTACTAATCCCAGTTCAAAGAGAGGAGCTGAGTCTCTTGTAATGTCCATGAAATGAACTGGTGTTTGAGCCGGAGCGGCAGTCGCTGCTGCCTCACAACTTCCTAATGTGGCTCTTTTAAAACACAGCAGCAGAAGGTGAGTGAGAGAGGGGAGAGCGAGCACTGCATTGCATCAACGTTCTCTGCAAACCAAACTGCCCTCAAGTTAATCTGGTTGAGTTGCCCATGTTTGCTTTTGGAGATAAAATATAGCGCTGATGTAACACTGGAGCATGATTGCTACCAGATTAATATTGTATGAAATGCACAGGCCAACTGCAAAGCCTATATAGTTTTGGTTTTTGAATGATTTAAGACCTTTGAGGGGATTCAAAAGCATGACAACCCAGTTTGATCCAATGATCATCATGTTCAGATTCTTATAATCCATTTGATATGTGTGTAAAGAAACAATGATACATTCACGGAAGTAAAGAAGAAAACACTAATGCAAATATGAAAACCACAAATCTCCAATTGTTGTTGTGTTGTCCTATTTTCCGTTGTGTTTTGTGATTTGTTGTTGTGCGTGGTGATTTGCAATAGCAGGTCGTTCTTCCCTTGTATAACCTAAGAAAATATATTTCTTGTAGCTGCATGAGGACAGAGCTGATTATCCTTCAGTAAAAAGCACTCACAGTAATTGACCATGTTGCTTGTTTGGTTCTTTATTTTAAACAAACCAAGAGCATCACATATTAAATTGATATCAGCGAGCAGATTAATGTGCCTGCTTCAAGATGTTTTTCCACATTTTTAATTCAATTCCTTTGATTCTTTTCACAATTAATTGATACATTTTTTAGTCTTCAAAATGTCAGGAAACAGTTGTTCTGTTTGACAAAAAAACGGTCACACTAGACAATATTTGGCATTTTGATTGAAAAAATTGATTGATTGATAATAATTACTGATTACTCTCCTTTCAATTGATTTATTGGTTAATCTTTTCAACAGGAACGAATGTCATTAATAGTAACAGCTATTAGGATTGTTCATTGTCAGCACTGCTCTTTGGCTCCTGTGAAACCTTCGGGTAGATGTAAGTGCTGCTCACCCATGATAATCACAATGTAATACTCCCATCGGGCTCCGCAGGGTTCACCAGGTTAAAACCAGGCCAAAATTCAAGGCGTGACTTTAAGGTCATCGTGTTTGTGGAGACACTGCTCAGCTCAGTGCAGGGGTGATGAGAAAGTCTAACGTTCCCGAGGGCAGCAGAGAGAGGAGAAGCCATTACAGCCGAGCAGCTCTGGAGCCGAGCCAAGTGTAAATTGTGATAACAGCAGCTCGATGAGTAAGATTACTGAGGGGGAAAGGGGCTATCCTCGCTCTGCAGATAAACCTGCACACACACACACACACACTTACTGGCACTGGTGAACTAATAGGCACACCTGTGGACCCATCGGGAAACATGCAAAAATACACAATTTCACAGACTGTGAGGAAGAAAAACAAGTGGATGAGAAACCAATCAGGAGGGAAAATAACGGTAATTACATGACGCTGACGAGGGAGAAGGGAGCACAGACATGCACATTGTGCCTCTCATTAATCATTAACACACTCCGAGGGACACAAGGTCAACAAACAGTGTTTTGATGTGTGTTTTTTCTATGCCTTTCGGTCAAATACACAAACACACACAACCCGAGCTACTGTAGAATTGCCCACTGCATCAGAATGTGTGCCTCCAGTCTTTCAATTAGGATATTTCAAGGAGAAAACGCACACACAAACCCACTACAGATGAGAATACATGCATTCACACACACACTCTTGAGCACATGGCGAGTCAAGCAGAATAACAGAAGAAGATCCAGTGTGCGTGTAGTGTAAGCACATTGCACATCAGAGAAATGTAAATATGTTTTATCTCTTATTGGGCATTCATCGGAGGACAGAGCGGGAAGAGAGCTGGGAGTTTTTCAGAGAGAATCCTTTACAGCATCCATCTCCTTTCAGCTTATTTCCCTCACTCACTCGGAGCCAAACGCAGCTCCACGCCCTGCAGAACGAGATGCTCGAGGCGAGCTGCCTCTGAGCCCTCCATTTTTGTTTCATTCTTGTTTTCATTTTCCATTTGAGAAAAAAAACTTGCTTTGCTCTTCTTTGATGTTGTATAAATAGATACGTTAACATGGTTACAGCTTGACAAAGCTGAGCTGCACAGACACATAGTGGCCTAATACTAGTCTGTCTAATCCGCAACAACAGTGAAGTGTAACCTGGCAATTTTTAACAAAGAATACCTAACAGTTTGAAGGGATCGTTCTACATTTCGGAACATCCCTTAAGCGGATGAGAAGATGACACCACCACAGACATGATGGTGGTTTTCATTTTTATTTTCAACACTTCAACAGAATAAGTCAAGAATAAGCATGTTTCCCCCAAAGATTTATGAATTTCAATAGCTGACTCTCCCAAATAAGGAAAGTCCCATGTGAAGCATTAATCTTGCGATGCACTGCCTTAGAATTATTAAAGCTGCTTTCAGACATGCACTGAACTCCAGATAATCTCTTGAATTTATCCCGAGGAGGTGTATGCGAGAACACAAATGTCGGAGTCAGTTGCTCCCGACAATCTCCGCAGGTTCTCCTGCCAGTCCCCTGGTCAAAGCTCTGGATATTGTCTGAATATGAATACAGCAGGAGATGGAGATCTGGAGAATCGTGAGCGAGTTTGGTGCATTGTGGCGTTTCTAACACGCGATGGATACAAAAAAAAGAATCCAAAATATCTCAGGATGAAAAAGATAAGCCATACATATAGAAGATGCCGACGAAGATGTCCATTTGGAGAGATTCGATCCGAGAGCTTTTGGTGATACGGGCCAACACTGGTGTTACTGTAAACAAAAACACGTGATCGCCGCAGCAGATTTAATATGTTACTCTTCTGCCTCTGCCTGCTGCGCCACCCCCCACCTGAAACGCTCCGGAGATGTCTGTGTCGCTGGGAACGCGTCTGACTGGAGAATCTCCTTCTGTGTTCTTTGTGAAAGGTCTGAAACGGCTCAAGTCAACATTTTCAAATTGTCTCACTGGTGTACTGCAACATATCAACACAGATTTACCACACTGATAAGGGGATGCATGTGGGGAAGAAGAGGCACTGTTTCCATGACAGTGACACTGACATTTGTACCATTCATGGCAGTGTTAGAGTTGTTCTAAGCTGCTGCTTCCGAGACGACATTCTCTCTCTCTCTCTCTCTCTCTCTCTCTCTCTCTCTCCCTCTCTCTCTTACTCTAAAAGCCTGGTAAAATGTTTGCCTCTTGATCCTCTAACCTTCCTCTCCTCCTGCCTCTTCAGATGTTGAGAAATCAGCCTGCTCGTCATCAGCGTGCAGGCAGTAGGAGTGGAGCCAGAGTGTGTGTGTGTGTGTGTGTGTGTGTGTGTGTGTGTGTGTGTGTGTGTGTGTGTGTGTGTGTGTGTGTGTGTAAGCTACAGACCACTCATCTGTATGAGCTCCATAGGCAGTTACATAAACCATGCTGTCATGAGGGCTACAGGGCATTCTGAAGATCAGTGCTGGGTCAATAACTCCCAACTGCAGATTTTTGGGGTTTTCATTATTACTTTATTGGGCAGCCGCTACTCGTCTGGTTGAGACTACAGAGAAAATGGGTGGGTTCATACTGTTGAAGTGCAGCAGAGAGGTCAGTAATTACCATGAAACATAATTACTGACTTTCTCTTGAACCTTTTCCTCTTAAAAAAACAGACAGCAGTTTGACCATAGTAATTAAAACATGGTGAAAGCGATTTGTGAGCCACGGAAAACCAGGAAATAAGGTTGAAATGCTCTCGTGCTTTTCTACAGTCTGTTCAAGGGAGATATCTCTTGTGGGTAGCCATGTTTTCAACAAAGTGGCCTCTGTTAAGCCTATGTTTATGCTCCCCTTTCCCATCCTTGCATTTACAAAAAAAGATTTTATTTTGGCTGGTGTGCAGCGTTGTTTTGGCTGTACCCCAAAACAACTTTTTTAACTTGCGCATCTAGTGCTACATGGATTGAACTGAGCACAAGAGTCTGCGAACTGGTCAGTCCCTATGGACATTTCTCAGGGGACATGACTTCTTGAGGGAGATTATGGACACTGGAAGACGAGGCATTCTTTAGCTTTGGAAAAACCTCTTCGACCAGTTTGTCAAGGCAAAGAAGCGAGCACAAGCCCAAAGTGATGCTCCTGGAGGAAACAGGCCAGTGTCAAAACTGTGTTTGTGTTTCTTCTCTGTTCAGCTGTGCTGTTGGATTCCTCTCTCACACCTGTCATCAAGGAGAAGATTGCACCAGAAAGGGAAAGACGTCGTGTTGACATCACAGTTTGTCCACGCACGCAATGACTGAGCTTATCTGCAGCTTTAAGGCAGTTCTTTTCCTGAGCGGACCCTTGATGACAAGTTGAGCAACTCAGTGGGAAGAACAGGAAGGGCAGTTGATTTGCTTGTCACAATCATCAGCTGATTGATGTTGACTGGTGATGCTGGGACCTTGGCACACACTGCCCGGCGAACCACAAGACGCAGAAACACAGCTGCACACTTCCCATCTCCTGTGTGGCAGCCAGAACTCCCGAGGTGACACGCCATCTCCTGCTCTTCTTCCTCTCACGCTTCTTTATTCATATTAATGGTATTTCTGTCGAGCAGTTGTAGCTGCTCCACTGCTCACTTTCTCATGGACACAACGGCAGCTGTCATCAAACCACCTTAACATGCGCTGCACACGCCTGTCAGTGTGTGGCGCATACATTCAGTGATTTTGCCTACTTGCTATTACTATGAGGTTCAGGCTGAGGAGAGCATTAGGTAAAATCATGAGTCTGAGCAAAAGGCGGGCCAGCTGTCATGTACCCAGAAAAGATCTGATCAAACCACTCACATTTCTTTTTGTAAAAATCTAGCGTTATTTGGAGGATTTTTAGCAATGCGGCGATAAAACTCTCGGCTCAAGTGATCCAAGAAGTGCTAATGGCTAAAATCACTTCAAATGACCCCATGAATAAATAAGTCATTTGTTTTTTTCTTAATGACAACAAATTATTTATTTTTTTGCCATAGCTAGTGCTTTGATAACAATACTTTGAATCACAGCTATTTCCACTGAGAGAACCGATGAAGGAGGGTTGGTGGGAGAAAAGAAAACACGTTATTGCTCCTCTTTAAATTATTCTTTTAAACTCCCGTCTGTTACTCAACTTAATGAGCCTTGAAATTGCCGAGATTACATTTTCCAGAGTTGCTTTCATTAGAGTGGGAGTCGCCAATCTCTTGGGAATGGTTTCCTGTCTTTGGGATTGTGCAGCGAGCTTCCATGGAATGTGCCGCGCTGATTAAAGGAGCAACAAACCAACCAGCAGGCCAGTAAATAGATGAGGGAGTTCCCTGTGATCAGATGGGGCTTTTGGTTCAATCAGCCGGCCCATTTACAGCGGCAGGTTAACGTACTTCTCAGATTTAATCATGCAGTGAGTGTGAAAATCCAGTGTTTACTTAAATTGCAATTTAAAAAAACGATCAGCCAATGAGGCGAAATAGCAACACTTGGTTCAACAGCATACATAATGAGGTGGACAAGGTTTAAAGGAACAGTTTGACATTTTGAAATTCATTTTCTGAACAAGCGAGATCTGGGTCTACCCCGGGGTCTCCTTCCTTCAACTGTCCCCTTTCGATGTTAAGGAGCAGCGGTTGTACTGCGAGCTCCCTCCGGATGTCTGAACTCCTCAAACTGTCTCTAAAGCTTCCGCTCGTATTCACAAAGTGTTTCTTTCAGTCACTACCCAGAGCTTTGACCCTAGGTGAGGGTTGAACGTACATCGACACGTAAATCGAAAGCTTTGCCTTGGAGTTAAGTAAGAAGTTACTTAACTGGCTTTCCATATAATAGTCAATGAATCTGCACCATCGAGGAAAATTAAATTGAATTCTCTTCAATTTCATATTTGCTTTGAGTCCATGCTTGACCTTAACCTCAAATCAACAAAACAGTCTACACTAATGGTCCACTTGCCTCCTCTCAGTGGGTTTCAACAGTTTTCTATGAACTTCGTTGGACATCTCTATTTGAGTGCATCTCAAGTGGCAATTTTCTGTCTGAACCTAAGAGAAAACTAATGGAGCCTGACCAGAACCCGAACAGTATCGGTTCCTCTTCGTAACGCAAAAAAATGTTTCAGAAAAGGCTGAGGATGTTGTCCGATGGCAGTTCCCAGTAGTTTCTGGGCTCAACTGATTTTGAAGCAACACGCCATTTGTAACAGATGAGATGAGAGTAAGAAAATTAATATTCTGGATCCCGAAAGCTTCTTAGTTTGTTAATCTGTAATCTGATTCATAAGAATGGCTGGCATAATGCGATGATTGATGTTTTGGCTTGAGCCACTTCATCTGGCTCAGCGACACTGACCATTTTGGGCTCGAGAGCTAAGACTCAGAGAGACCGGCTTGTTTAGAGGCAGGCCAGCCTCTTGGCGGGAGACGCTGTGGCTTGGGTTCCGCTGCCAAGCCCCCATCAGCTGTGAGGAGGGGGCCACGTGACACAGCGAGTGCTCGCTATATGTAACCAGGCGACCCAGATAGCGCTCCTCTCTGCTTTTGTGGGCCAAGCGGCAGGAGAGTAGCTTTTGCAAATGAACTGAAAAGAGCAAGGTGTTCAAATTAAGACCCTAATTATGAGGAATGATGAATCTGTCCTCTGCTTGTGCTGTCCCATCAGAGACCTTCAGACAGAAACATTCCACAGAACGACTTCCCAGGGAAGAGCGAGCCAAGTTTTTGATGGGATAATAATGGGAAGAATTTGGATACTATCCAGCTAATAGATCCTCTCTCTATATTTACACTTCTTAAATCAAACAGCACATATTTTAACCGTATAGCTCAGTAATTACAATCATAGTAGAGTTGTAGAGGAAAAAAACGGGAGAATAATTTGATAACACTGTTCCTTTTCTTTTCTTGGTTATTTTGAGACTTGGCAGCTTGCACAGTCCGAGAGTTTCCTGCCACACTCGATGGCCATTAAGAATTTAAAAAAGCAGAAGTAGGCCACAGACAAATCAAGCAGAAAAAACATAAGCCCAAACCGCCCCTTCTTATTTCTCCTCTTCAGCTGTAGGGCAATGTGAAAGTAGTCGTTGGTCTTGCAGTGAAAGGAGAAACTACAGGGCTCTGGTTCATGACTATAGACCATCAAGGTTTTGCTTTAACAAATTTCGGAGAAAAGGAAATGGCAGAAAAGCTGCAGGAGGCCGTTCACCTCCTCCCTTTTGAGACTAATAAAGAAAAATTGTATTTGAATACTCCTCGTCTAAATGTGGTTCTGAGGGACTGTCTTATAAAAAAAAATCCTCAAAAGCTGCAGTGAATTTCTAGTGACATCTGCAGACGGCATGTGTTTGCTCCCGGCTTATGCCCACTGAGACGAGAGGGGTTTGTGACAGAGTCGCTTTAAAGGAGGAGATGGGCAGAGAGAAGCTGCAGGCATGAGGGTCCTCCAGAATTTAGAGAAAAGAGTTTCACTGCTGACATCTGAAACTTGAGGGATCATCTTTTAATATTCGCCCATCAGTTCAAAATCACAGTTAAACATCATTAAAGGTTAATTGTGCAGGAATTAAGAGAATCTATTGGTTGAAATGAAATATAATATATATGTATACTCTCTGAAACTGAGGCTACATCCATACTACAACATTTTAGTTTTAAAACAGTATTTTCAAAAGGGAGATAGCACGAATAATCGCTTGTCTCCATGTAAGCAGTTGTATCATTGTAAAATGTAGAATTTACATGTTACAAAGACAACAGGGTCGCAGTGCCTCTAATTAATGATCCATGTTCCGAGGCTAATGCCGGTTGTTGAATATAGTTGTTATCTTTAGTTGAAATGGTTTTGAATTTAATGTTTCTAAGATAAAAGAAAGCACGGTTTCTTGTATGGATAATGTAACATGGTTAGTTGTATTTACTCACAGTATCAAGTTCAAACAATAAATAAACCTTAATTAAACAACTTGTATAACTTAAATTTGTGCATTGATACAAAGCTAATCTTTTTTTTCAAGTTGAACCACCTTGATAATTAACTACAATATAAATATCATTAAATCCTACACACTCATCCTTTAAACATGAGCAATTAACTGATTTATGTTGTTTATTTCCAGCTTGTGTTCCAGTGTTTATTAGGAATTTTATGTTCTGGTATCAATATCCAGGAGCGTAAACAGTAGCATATGGACCTAGTGGGTATTCAGGAAGAAGGTCAGTCCCAAATTAATTAACTGTTGCTATGGTGGATAACAGACGTTCACTGTCAGATCATGATTTATGTCCACTTGTCAAGAAAAAAATGTTCCGCTTCACTGCCAACCACAACAAGCCTGTGTCCAGTCTGCTGAACTCATCTTTGTTGGTTTACTCTTAAATCCAAAGAGACAAAAGGTGAACGTTGAGCAGACGGTTTTCTCTTCCCCTCGAGCTCATTTAGAAATAAGTTAGGCTCCATTTAGTCCATAATGTGAAGAGCAGCAAACCTCATCTATACAGTCCAGATCTGGTGGAGAAAGCTGAAGTAAATGACTTCACTATAGGTGGTCGAACGTGGGTTGTGTGAAGTGTTATCTTGTGCAAAAAGTGTGCACATATTTAACAGTTGTATCAACCCATCAGCTCAGTTTGTTTTTAACAGTTGGCGGGTGGCCAGTGTGTCACAGAGACAAAAGAAAATAACTCACATTCACACCTAGAGTCGATTTAAAGTCTCCAATTACCTTAACCCCAATCTGCATGATTTTGGACTGTGGGAGGAATCCAGAATACCTGGAGGAAACTCACACAGACACAGGGTGAAGGTGCAAACTCTTCACACAAACCCCAGTCGAACTGGGATTCGAACCAGGAACCTTTTTGCTGTGAGGCAACCCACTAAATGCAAATTATTTTACTTCATTAAAATCTAAAACCAATCGTCGTTCAATATCAATGTTAACCTCTTAGCAGAACATATTGGATATCTGTGCACACACACCTAAGGTTCACACACAATATAACAATTCAGTAGAGTCACAGAGGCTCCAGCTCCTTGTTCGACCCTGAGGGGATTTAGACATATGAACAAACAAACAAACACAATGGTCCATTTCGTGTCCTTGAAGAATCCTCAAAATATATTTTCCTCCTCCTGGGGCCACCTCTGTGCTGCACAGCTCATAATAACCACTGAGAATGAAAGACATGGGGCATTAAGCAACCAAAACCTTCCAGGAGGAAAAATGTTCTGTAGAGTCAGAGGTAATTTGCTGATTTCACACCAAAGCCCTGCTGAAGAACGAGGCGACTGCAGTAGGTGTCTAAAAGAGACAAGCGGAATCTGCACCATCTCACGTTGACTTAATGCTTCACTGTGATCAGTCACAATAACTTCCGTTATTACTGAGTAGCCAATGACAAATTTCATTCTTCACTTAATTTAATCGTATGAAAATAAATCATGTATATTTTAACCAGACAGTATTATGATTCTGGCTTCCTAAGAGCAGGTCGAAGACACTATTTGTTCTGAACAGTAAAAACCAGGCTGCTAACACAATAACAACAAACAAAGCATGACCTTGGTTTATGGACTAAATGTCCCGAATAAACGCTTCAATCTGGAAATCTGGTGGTTTCGTCATTTCTTGCCACCAGCCTGGTTCAGTTATCACACAAGCTGTTCTGTTCCTCACTGTGGCTGCCAGAGCATCAGAACTGGTGAGCAAATTCTCTTTAAGACTAAACACTCTCCTTCCCGAACACACACACAAGTCTAAGTGTGAACAGTCACTAGACTTTATATAAATGACACTCTGATAATAATCCATGTTGGAAGTGAAAAGGTGAGTTGGGCACATACTTGCACAGGATCTGGGAATGTTCCCTGATTTCACGAATTCTGGTGTGAAATATCTGAAATATTGGGAATATGGTTAAGTTCAGTTATAGCATCACACCTACTATTTGGACTCCTCAGCGACTGAGCACTGATACCCCAATACAACAAATAGCAAATTTAGTATTTTAAAAGTTGGTCTTATCATGACTGATAAAAACAAAACTATAAGATGTGGTGGTCGATCGTGATCTGGAGGTAGCTGATCGTGGATCGTGATGGTGGATTGTGGATCGTGGTGATAGGTCCTGAACGTGGTGGCAGCTGATCGGGGACTATGTGATTTACAATATGCCTACTCACATATTCTACCATTACTGGCAATAATTCCTCCATTTCTATTGTCATTGCTGCTCCCTTCATCTCTATCAGACAATCTCTTATGTATAAATACGTTTAACATTGACACATCTTTCCATTATGCTAAAAACTGTTCTAATCAATGTTGTAAATATTGTAATTGTGTGATTGATTGATTGATTGATTGATTGAGAAGAATCCCAGATGAGCCATGGCAAAATAATGCATTAATGAAACGATTAAGATTTCATCATATGATCACATATTGGGTAGAAAAATAATAATGGGTGAAACACAACTGAGACATGGGAACACTTTATAATTTATATACGTTAAGTAATGGCTATACATCCCTAATGACCATAGGCATAATTTTATCTCACTTTATGTTAATAGCAGGTCGTCGTATCGTACAAAAAATAATAAAGATTTGAATTATAAAACTATAAAGACTATTTCAAATTTTGATTCACCGTCAGATAATGTTGACAAAACTAGTTGAACCTTTATTTAACGTGCTGTTCTTGCCATTTCTACCATTTCAAACCCAATAAATCCACTTTATAAAACCAAAAACGACTAAATTGTAAACACCAATCCACTAACGACCACAACCAACTGAGGCATAATATAATACCATCTACTGAAAGAAAATTATAAAATAACTTTGTGAGCCATTTGAGAAAGAAAAGAAAATGGGTCGTATGTGTATGTACATCTGCTGCATCTTTTCCATTGTCCATATATTCACACTGTGGACCCTGCAGTCACAAACCTGTTTCTTCACTTACTAGGCGGGGTCGGCCTGCAGACCCCTGCAGTCCCCAAAGTGTCGGTTTCAGTCTCAAGTCCATGATGCTGTAATGATTATGTGGTGGAGGGGGTAAATTTGCAGTGTGCAGCACTAATGTCGCTCAGCTAATTCATCTCTCTCCCACCCACTCAGCTCGTAAAGTGAATGAGTGAAACGTTCACACCAGCACACACACATTCACGGTGCACTACTGCTGACGTTGCTGTAATGTGAGATTTACATGACGGAGCAGAGCAGAGACGGCTGGAGCTTTTTTTTTCACATGCGATGGTGCATATTATTGTACATTAGCACATTTTATGGTTGTTAAACGGTGTTTTCACATCCCAATCTGTTGTGTTACAATTCCATTAGATGGCTAGAATGATGATGTACAATGATAATGTGTAATGTTTGAACATGTGTCCATTTATTGATATTTAACATTTTTCATTGACGTCAAAAGCAGACATTTAAAGATGATTTTTTGCATGTACAGTATATAGTTTAAAGTGACAGCCACTCCTCCATCAGCTGCAGGCTGAAAAGAGCTCAACACATTCCAATGCACTTCACCAAGGCAACAGTCCAAATAAAGCTTTCAATTTATTTTAATGATCAACTTTTCATTGCATTATTCCCCCTGCAAGATGCAGACTGGGCCAGGGGCCCAATCAACCCTGTGTACATAGCTGGTGAATTTATAGCTGCATAAGAATCAGACAACACACATGCATTACAAACACGTCTTCATCCCAGTCACTTAACCACCCAGTGTGTTACAGTTTCACTCTGTGTTCGGCACCAATCCAAGTGATTTATGACGCTGCGGCGGAGCAAAATTACCGTTCATATCTTCTCCGCTGCTGATAAAGATCGTGTTAGATGATGGAGTGTTTGTTGATTAGACCCACTGGGTAAAACTATATCTGTAATCAATCAATACCAGCATACTGAAAAGGCTAATAGATTGTTCATGTGGTTGTTTAACAATGGTAATGAAGCAAAAGATTTTTAATTTGAGAGACATCTCTTGCACAAGTTTTTCTTATGTCATCCATCCATCAATTAATTATCTATTCGGTTTATCCTTTGAGGGTCACAGGGGGGAGGGAGCCCATCCCAGCTGACATTTGGCGAGAGGCAGGGTACGCACATGGCAGGTCGTCAGCCTATCAAAGGGCCAATATATAGGTTACAGCCATTCTGCTACATGTTGGTTTGAAAACTCGATGTCCACACGACCCTTATTTCTGCATATCACTTCCAATCCCCGTCCATATTAACATGCCTGAATACACATATCACGGGACCACTCACGAACACTGGGCACGCACGAGCCAGTGTAAACATGAAGGCGTGTTCGGGTACACAGGAATTGCTAAAAATATCAGCTCATCTCCTACACAAAACAGTTTCATTATAAAATGCAGAATTTAACTGCACAACAGCTGTTAGTGAAGAAAACAGGGTCAGCAACACTTGTAATTGATTATTAATGTTGCGTTCTACACTGGTAGCCGAGGCTAATGCCGGCGGTTTTCTTTCGGTAAGGTCATGTGATAGGAGCCTGACGAATCAACGAATCATTGTGAGAAAACTGGAAAGACCTAATGAGCAAGTGGCTGTGAGTGTCTATGTCATCAATTTCCAAACATCTTGGTTTCTGCCCGCCAAGACTAACACACAGCCCTGGCGTTTTTTAAACTAAAACAGAGCCAGCAGCATCAATGTGGCGTAAATCATTTATAAGTTACGGCATCATGATGTGATGTTGACACACAGTACAGTTTATGTAACATTAAAAGCACTTTGATGGGGCAAACATCTGGAGAGACTACGTGCCGTCAGACTGCTTTCATTGCTATCGTGCAGACAGTCCATTACAACAGCAGCGAAAGACTAACAGCAATAAATCACAAGCGAGTGAGTATTTATTTCTATAAGTTAGCATTTTAGTGCATTTACAGAGTGTACCATTAAGACAAAAAGCAATCTCTTTCAAGTGTGGTCCATCTGCCTGTTGGACAGCAGACAACGTGGCTGACAACACTGGAGGCTATAACACAGCAGATCTACACAATCCACAAAAGTCCCCTAATCCAGCCGTACATGCACTAAAGCTGCTTAATATTTGAACACCAGGGCCAGACCAGTTCCTGTGGAAGCTTTACCAGGCTGGAGGGACTGGGATGTACTTATTGGGCTTTTGCTAAGCACAAATTCCTCAGAATTCCGCCCTCAGACACGGCGTGCATTTCAAGGATTAAGTGTCTCCTGCTACTCATGGCAAAAATCTGCTGATTACAGTTTTTGAAATGGGACGCAGAACAAACGCTCGAACTCTGAGATGAAAAGAGCTGAGAGCACAAAAGGGGAAAACATGCCTTCGCCAAAAGTAATTTCTCGCGTTTGCTCCGGATAATAACCACTAATGAAAATGGGTGTGATTACTCCAACGGGTTTAATAAACATGATGCATCAACCTGAGGTGGAAAATCCATCCACTTTTGTCTGCAGACATTAAGACGGTGGATTTATTACAACTTCTCAGAGCCCAGTGGTTGAACCTCTAGTGTCCAACAATCCATTCTGAGGACTGGGAGAGTGATTTGTGTGAAGATTACAATAGTCAAATGGAAAGTGGAGAGTTGCCGCCTCAAAACACATTGGAAATTATTGTCTGATGTCATTAAATGTGGTCAGTTGCATAATGAGAGTTGTCGGGAAACACGTTAAGTTAAAACCTGATGGAAGGTTCCCTGTCATCAACTTCAGAAACGGAGCGACATTTAATGATTGCCACTAAAACACGCAGCTAACAAGCTTCACTCAAACCCACAGAGTGCAGTTCAGTACAATGGGCTTGTTTACTAAGTAAGCAATATGTCTCAGCCTCTTAAAAAAAGTGAGGCTGCTCAGAGAAGCCTGATTTATGTTGACTATTAATGGGACGACTTCATCGCTACATCCCTGGTCAAGGGTTATTTAAGTCTAAGTACCAATCTCTGCTTAAAGTGGACTGAACTGCTTTTTCTGTAAAATTTGTGTTTTCTTATCCATTGGCTGTTTTCTATCCATTCAGTGAAATTGAAAGTAGGACAGGGTCAATTCAGGGTAGCCTGAATACTGCGCGTGATTTCTCACTGCAGTCGTCCACATGGCCGCAGAATTTTCTTATCATTAAAAACTTCTCCCCGAAGAAGCTGGTGCTCTGAATAATGATCTGGAAGCCAATCAAGGTTAGGTCTATGCTAATTTCTAATTAGATTTTCTGTTCATTCCCAGCTGGGCCAACTTGTTTATAGAATGATGCAGGTCAGAAAAATGAATGGCTGAAAACACTAACATGACTACCCAACTGCACACGCACACAGGATGCACATGCAAGAATGCAGATATCTGCACACACTCTTACATGTAAATCCTACTCATATATTCATATGTGCACACCCCTCACATCTGTGTCAGTATATTAAGTTGATGTGCAATCTCACTGCTTTGATGTTAATTAGCATAGGGCAGAATATGGACGGGAGGAACCAAGGTAAGATCAATGAGAAAACCTTATTCTCACAGGAAGGTGCAGGAACTAGAGATCAGTGGAGCTGTTTTGGCTTGAAGACGGCTTAGCTATGAGTCAGTGGCAGCAGGAATATTACAGCACTGTGCAATTTTGTGGACCGAAAATATCTGTGCGTCAACATGAGTTCAAGTACCCTCGGAAAATGTTCCATGGGATGTGAGAAACAGACGGACCATCTACAGGTAACTGTTCAAAAAGAGGACATCTTGGAAATGGGACAGCTTAGTCATGCCGCTGTGACACAATCAGTCCTCAATGCAACACCTATGATTTTTACAGACTGCAGTCTTTTACCTATCAGGACCCGTCAAAGTGTTTGAGGCCTATTTGGTTTGTGGAATTTCATTTATTTTCGGGAGCCGGAGCCGGAGGATACAACCAGCTTCAGAAAGTTGAAGAGTGACTGACAGTTAGTAACTGTGTCAGTCGCTTCAACCCTTCTACTGAATCCATCAGAAAGTCTTGAAATGTCTGAGTCGACCATTTTCCACCAACTGGAGCAACAGTTTTCAGGCTCTGTTGTCAGATCGTTCCTCTTGACATGAACACAGTGACAGAAGTCAGCAGCTTCAGGGACTCCCGACTTCTTCTTCTGGATTTCCTTTCAGTTTTTCATGCCGTTGACTTGTTGACCTTCACGTAGCGTGCTTGTTCCATGCAGGTATGTGCAGATGAAGGGAGGTGGAGAGAAGGAATGCAGTGTGGAGGCGGGTGGGGGTGCGAGGGAGGGAGCGCCGCAGTGCTGACCACTGCGAGACTCATCCATCCAGAACATGCTGAGCTGCTCTGCTTTACTGGCTTCAAGTCAAGTTTGGAGACTGACTGCATCCACGACTTTGCCTGAGAACAACTCCACTCTGCACAGTAACTCGACAAAACATATCAGCTAAGCAGCGAAATCCTCCCCGTCTTCCCGTCCGTGTACAGGCTGTGTTCCCCTTAAAATTACACCTCTTCTAATCAACAGGACAAAACAGCTTCTCTTTACTTTGCACATTATTACCAAACACAAGGCTCAGGTGATTTCATTGCCAGCGAGGGATTCAATTATTCAAAAGCTGTAATAGCTCCTGTTGAGTGTGTACGCACCCTGAATTCATCTTTTATTGAGGCGGCTGGTGAATGACTTGTATTAAACAGCTTGAGGGGAAGTTCGTTGATGTCTGCCACCGATCCATTCTAGGGGAATGACAGGCTGCGTACCCACTAGACTGCAGGATTGAACTCCATTAGCACTGCCTTGTATACCCGAAGGCTGCTGTTGGATTGTTTCCTTGTACACCGGTTTGACGAGTTGACAAAGATTATCCTTTGTGCATACATTTATGTCCTTATGTCCTAAGTATCTTGTCCTTACTTCAACACATCCACAGGGAAACACAAACACACATTTGCATGTAAAACATTAGCTTGTAGAAAGCAAATATACTGTGCACCCATATGTATTGCACTGAAAAAAAGTTGACATTTTATTATGTCAAGTGGCTGCATCAAATAATTGTATCTGAATCAAGATATGTATTTAAAATTTAGTGAACATATTTTTTAAGTTCAGTGTACTCTATTTATGTCTCAGTCATTTTAAATTACTTTTAAAATGTACGTAGGGTTCAATAACACATACAAAAATATTAATTAAATCAGATTGAGACATATAACATTTGCAAGGGGTCAGAATCCATTTTTTCAGCGTGTGTACACTGTACGTAAAAAAAGAGAATACAAAAATGACTTCAACTGCACGTACATGTTCCAATATAATTATATTCTGGCTACACTTGATGCTGTGCTCTCTGTCCTATTGTGCTAATGCAGCAGAACAAATAAATTGCTTGGTTGATAAAGGGTCATTCAAGCATCACAACAATGAGCAGCAGCGATGACAGCCGCAATTCATCAACAAGATTGTCTGAAAAATATATTACATAAAAAAAAGATAAATTACTATATTGTTTTTTTATAATTATGTACAATAATTGTATCTGAACTGAACAACTTGTTCTGCTGATTGAACTGCAGGCGGTGAGATGTGCCGATATCCGTGGTGTAGAACTGCGTTGTTTGCCGCACATTTTTGACGTCAAACACTAAAAAACAACTGATGACAATAAAAGGGAAAAATTCAAATTAAAAAGTCAGAGTCTTTTAAAAGATAAAGGTCATATCATCAGCTCTTTTTGAGAAATAATGAGCTTCGGGGAGTCATGCCGAGACTGCATCACCCATATGTTACAGGCTACTTACATTTTATAGCACATAAGATATGTTCCACAGTTGAGCCATAATACCCCAAACACCAGTGGTGACATTAGCAGAATTCTCCAGGCCATTTAACAAAGATCTTGTGCAGAATAAACACTCCCCATTAAAAAGAGAGCTATTAATATCCTGCAGCCTCCACTTTCTAATGGAGCTGAACATCAGTGACTGTATGGGATCGGGGGAGTGAGCTGTGGGAAAAACCTAACAGCATTTTTTTTTTCCACTGCAAGCTGTAAACACCCCTGTGGTGTGAGATCTGTGATGCCCTGCGCTGCCGGGGTTATTCATACTGAGAGATAAACCCACTGCGCTTTACAGTGGGGTTGGTACAATCACCTGAGTGTTTATCCATCCAGCACCTGAGCTGCCCCCACATACTAACAACTACATGTTCTAAGATAAATGACCAGTGACCAGCAATACATTAAAAAACCTTAATAAATGAATGTTCTCTGTATCACTGGGTTGAATGGACACCCTGACAGTCAAGAAGTAACAATTATCTTGTGTTTTTCATTTATAGAGCTCCACTGAAGAAACTTCCAAACTTCTCTCATTCAGTACACATACAGTGCACACTTCAGTGTCTACGTCACCTTAGATGTCCCCTACACTAATGATGGTAGAACTAGATTCAGGTATTATGCACCTTCTCAATGGAGAGAGCTGCAATTTGTCCTACAACTGCAGTTTCATTCCCCGTGGATGTAAGATTGCTGATTGTGAAAGTCTTTTGTTTGCAGGGTCTCTCTTGAAAAGGGAGATTTCAAAAATATTAAACAACGCTGCCTGATTAAATACAGATTAAATACAAAATAAAATACAATATGAGCCACTTAAAAATGTAATTTTCCCTCATTTGGCTGCGTTTCTCCAAAAAAAATTGAAGGAGTCACGCCAATATCTCTCCTCCTAACCTGTTACCACGCTGAAGTCCATTTCCGCCACACTGTGGTCTTTCCACTGTATAGTTACTGTCAAACACCGTAGTACAGCTCACATGCTGGCTGAACGGGAAGCAGCGGAGAACATGAAATGTCCTTTTCAAAATCATCCACTGTCACTTCGGGCGGAGGGCAACGCGCGAACCCCTGCTGTTCCCTGATCTGCACACTTTGCCAGAGCAGCTGTGCAACATCTGCACACTGTAACGCGTTATATCCGCGCTGCAACACTACATGTCGGTCAGCACTTCCCTCAGACCCGTCCACAACAGCTGTTAAACCACTCATTATTGATTTATCCCTCCGCGTATTTGCGCAAGGTTTCGTGCGTAATCGACCTCATCCATTCGCGTCTTTTTCTTAAGAACATAGGACCCTACCTCGCTCATGATGGAAGGTGGCGTCAGGGTCTCTCCGAGTAGCTGAGATGCGGGAAGAGAAGTTTCAGCAACAGTGGTCTCGTAAAGAGTGGGCTCGCCGCGCACGGAGAAGCTTTATAAAGTGTTGAGCTCAACTCCTCCGTGGCATCACGTCACCAATAAACCAATAGGAGCGCCGTAGGCAAGTGTGTCTCCCCAGTCACCACCCAACTCCTTCAAATATTCATGTGCTGTGTAAGCCCTTTTTTCATCACGATCAGCCAAACGGAGCTACTCTCCGATGCACACCCTGCTCGTAAACCGTGAGCGTCGGGAGGCATTCCGTGCGCCTATCATCAAGTCATCAATAGCAATTGTTATTTCACAACGTGCACCATTGTCACTCCCACCGGATTGTGTGCATGTAGTGCGTTGGTGTACAAGAGCTCTGAAGTAAAACGATGCTCCCCGTTTGTATCTTCTTTTAATGCATCACTACAATGTTACATTTGATCATAATTTAATTTCACGTAATGGGCAGTGATATTTCCATGGTTTTCTCTCTGCTCACGTTGATTGCACGGTTCAAGGTTTTGCTAATTAGATTTTCTCTGCATGGTGCATTCCCAAATACCAGCGTGTTGGCTTTATTGCATCAGAGAGACCGAGCTTTGTTTTTTTATTTCATTAAATGAGCTGAAAGAGGGAGAGCTGGTTCGTTGGAGGATGGTGCCTATTTCTAGGGCTTGTGTAATCGTTTTTTACATCAGTTTCACCCATCCAGCCATATCCATTCCCTCCTTCAACATCCGTTTCAGAAACTAAGGTAGTTAATTATCATTATCATTTGTTCTAAAATCCATGCATCCCTTTGTGAAATTCACAACGGTGTTTGACAAATTGAGCAAGCAGCGACTTCATTCCAGAACCTCTACGCGATTCTTGCACATCCGACTGGAAATAGCACCGAAGGTCTGGTGTAGACGCAGCTCGAGGGTTGTTCAGCTTCCCCATGGACTGTCACTGCGAGCGTTGAAGTCCCAGTTGAGCCTTGATAGATGGGGGAAGAGGAAACTGATTACAAATGAAGCCTAACATCTAGCTGCTGCTCTGATCTGCCCTTTGTGTCTCTGGGTATCTGTCAATGCGCCTGACAAGCTGGAGCGAATTTGCTCTAAAATTGCTATGGGGTGTTTGTTCCTCAGAAATAGTCCTCAGATTTCTCTGCTCAAGATGGTTGGAAGAAAGGAAGCGGCGTGGTTTTTGATGTGGGCAGCAGATGGTACTGAGGTTTCTGTGGAAGTTTATAAGGTTTGCAATGAACGGCACAATCTGTGATGCATGAAATGTAACAATAAAGCTGAGATAACGTTGAATGCAGACGACACTGGTTTAAGATCTGAGACCTTTAGCTAAATCTGTATCGACTGAACAAAACAAGATGCACAGAAGCTTTTACATGGCTGAACCTTGAAATGTTAATTAACAATGACAATTTATGAATTTGCAAAGGTCAAACTACCCTGGCTAAGAAATTATGTTTGGCATGAGGAAGCCGTCCTCAGGTGAGATCTGAGTCACTGGTGAGTGCCCATCCCTTCCTTAATATTCAGGTGAAGCTTCTGCATCGATACCTGTTAACATAATCAATTGTTGTCTGAGGGAGTGGAGACGTCAGAAAAATACCTGAGCACAACTGGTTAGAACAAGAGTAGAACATTTACAAGCAGGCACATTGTTGATCAGCTTGTGGAGACATCAGATGATCATTTTGGAGAAACAGCCGGTTGTTGTGGATGGATTAGAGGGAACACACCTGAAGGGAAATGTATACTGACAGTGTGTGTGTGTGTGTGTGTGTGTGTGTGTGTGTTCCTGTACTTATATGAGAACCATTTTAGACAAGTGAGGACATTTTGGCCTGTCCTCGATTCTTCAAAGGGCTGCTTGAGGGTTAAGACTTGGTTTTAGGGTTGGGGTTAGAATTAGGTTTAGGTTTGGGTAAGGGGCTAGGGACTGCATATGTCAATAAGTGTCCTCACTGTGAAAGAAAAACAATTGTGTGTGTTTACATGTGCGTGTGTGTTTGTGTGTATTTGCATGTATAGTCGTACTGAGTCAAATTACGTGAATTTAATAAATGTAATGGTGGTGATGTAAACCTGCAGCTCTCCGAGTTCAGCATTGATTTTTCTCTGCAGGTTAGTACAGGACATCGGTCATGTGACATCTGAATAAAGGGCTCAGGGAATAGCAGACTGTTGCTGTACAGTTTAGTGTTGGACATAAATCTTGAACTTGTTGTGGACATAAAACAGACCTTTTGTGATAGTGAGAAAATCATGAGAAGGTTTGGTTGGTTCATTTTCAGTGGATTGTCCCTTTACAGCGCAGGTTATTGGTGCCCTGTCACTGAACATGAGCTGTGTCTCAATTCAGAGGCCACATCCTGCGGAGGACCTGATCTACGCAGCCGACCTTGGCTGCATCCTCCGACAGCCATGTACACGGCATCAGCCAAATTGACATGAGACTGTCTGGTCACCTATTGCTTCACCAGCTTGTCCCGTTGTTACAGTCGTCGCCTAGCAACAAAGCTATGGACAAAAATATCTTTTCTTTTACTGTAACACGTGAACTGTTAGCTGTTCAGTTGAGCACTTACATTTAAAAATAAATTCTTCCCTTCTTACCCTGCCAGGAGATTCAGCCCTTGTTGCATTTGCAAGAGCAGAGGTAACAGTTCATGGTGGCAGTACAGGTCATGAATCATGCCGCCTCCATGTTAATGAATAGGACATAGGGCCAAACTAAAAAGTCGAAATACACGTCAAATAAAATGTTCTTAAACATGTCATTGTTGGTTGTGCATATCACAATGATGTTTGTTCAAGTGCTCATTTCTCTGGTAAGTTTTTCTTACACAACCTCGATACCACGGCTCCAGTCCTTGTGAGTACAAAAGCGCAAGATGGCAGCACCCGCATCCAGGATATTTTGCCCTCATTTTTGTAAAACAGGAGGAAGAGAAGATGCGTGATCCATCGTTACATAAAGTCTATGTATAGGACACTTCAGCAGGTTCACTGAGAGTCGACACTGAGGATTACATTTATATCCTTCTTGTTGTAAAAGTCTCCCTTCATCTCAAGAAACAAATGCAAAAACATACAAAGGACTCTAAAGACCTTTGTGTTTCATCAGTGATCACAAACACTTTAATTAATGAATCAGTATTATATGATACGTTGTTGAACTTTCTGTGGGGTCTCGTCTGCCTGTAGCTTATATAACTCATCCCACTGTGTAAGATGTTGTGTTTCAGGATTTTGACTCATGAATTATTCTGAAGTAACACCTCCATTGTGGTTGTGTTGGAGATATCCTCCCTCCGAGAGTTACACACAATCTATTTTGTGTGTGTGTGTGTGTGTGTGTGTGTGTGTGTGTGTGTGTGTGTGTGTGTGTGTGTGTGTGTGTGTGTGTGTGTGTGTGTGTGTGTGTGTGTGTGTGTGTGTGTGTGTGTGTGTGTGTGTGTGTGTGTGTGTGGACATACTCTATGTAAATGTGTGGTAACTAAGCCTTTTGTAGATGTTTGCATACATTTCTTCCAGGTTAAAATGATTTTGCTGTTTTGTGTGGAATCCAAACACACACAGTAAAGCCATGCTGTCTGTCATATAAAATTTCACAATAAAAACATCCACAGTTTGTCAGGCACACATCTTTAGCCTGTGTGATGTTGTGTGATATTGCTTTTTAGCGTAATAAATGCCTGTATTATTGCCTGCATACCTTTTTTTTAATTTGCAAATGTATTATTTATTTACATTGTCTTACTCATATTGGGATAAACACTGAATTTTTCATTTTTAATCTCGTTTTAAAGGCGGTACTATATTTCTGAATCAGTCTCTTTTCTTCAATAACAGCCACTGTTCTAAAATGTGTGTTTACAGTGCCTTTGCTTCCTGCTGCGACTGGTGTAAGTGATTTGGCAGAAGAGATGTGAGGAGAGTGAGAGCGATCCTGAGAGTGTGTTGTTGTCAGGGACCAAGATGAACAGATGAATTCAAGCGAACCCAACTGAATAGTAGTCAGAGGAACGTTTTGATTGTTCGCCGCACTGAAAGGAAAATAAAGATACCAACACTGTGACAGTTAACTTAGCCCTTAAACACATAGGACATATATCTCCTCTGTGGAGCACAGCAGCTCTCTGATACACACAGAGAATCAATCTCATCTTTATCAAAGGAGGCGCAGAGAGCGTTTCGACCACACACAGACTTCACTTTCATCTTTCTCCAACAGAAGAAGCCAACCTTAGCCCAGCACGTTGGTGCACAGGGGGCAGAGACAGTGACCTCCTTCCATGCTGCGGGGGGGATGTGGATAAAAATACACACCTTCACGAGCCCAGCAGCAACTGTACAAGTGTGATTGATGTGAAAAGCCTGAATGATACAAACTTACAGTGTTTGCATTATAATGATGACTTTGAAAAAGCATTCGTCAATACTTTCATGGTAAACACAACATGGTGACACAGCAAAACATGTTTGACTATACAATTCATTCTGATGTACTAAACCCCACACATGTAAATCTTCATGCCTCAGAAATCGTTTTTTCACTTTGGTCTATATCGACCCCCTGTTCAAGACTGTTGAAGTGTGACGCTAGTGATTAAACATAATGGATCTGATTCAACTGTCTAAAATATATTTGTTATATCTGTGAGTTAAGGCCCTTGCACATCAACGGCACAAAAACCCATAATGATCTAGTGCTCCTTTTGCCTAAAAGTGAAATACCTACGTACTATATTGATGAAGAGAGGAGAACTTTGTGAGTTTCACTGGTTCAGGAGATTAAACTGTATCACTGTATTCAGGATGTATTTCACTATGTCTGTCGGACAGTTTGAAGAACTGCTGCAACATCTGGCACAAAGATCACAATTTTTTCTTGAATATTAAATTTGTCGAAGATTCCTGTGAGTTTGTACACAGTCCCAGCTGTGCACATCTGGTTCATTAATTTTTCTTCGACAGGAGCTGTGTCGCCTGTTGCCTGATGCAACATCGTGTACTTTTAAAGACCCAAATAACCGTGAGCTGGGGCTAAAGACAAATATATTGAATTCATCAACAAACGTTTTATCAGATTGGATATAGAGGAGGAAGTGCTGCTTCAAAATATGACGTCAACAACACGCACGCTGGCTGGTTAGATGTGTGTGTTGGAACTAGAATCTTGTAATCATTGACCTCGGTCAAAAAAATATCGCTCAGTGAAACACCATCTCTGATGTGGAAGCTTGCATTGATTGTATACAGGTTTGATTAACTACTGTATTAATAACATGCAAATTCATCGCAAGAAACACAAACAACTTGAAAAAAAAATACTTGAAGATGAATTTCTTACCACAGCATTATTAACATAAAAGAATAAGGCTGGCAATATACTTATATAGTTTACAGCCCCATAAAAGTACAATGTAATGATCAAACAGTTATTGCATTTGTAGCCAAAGCCTTATAGCTTGATTCTCTGTGGGATATACAGTAGGTCCATTGAGTGAGGAGCGTGTACACTAACATTTCAGAGCTACTGCTGAAGAAAGAGTCAAACCAAATTATATTAAATTTCATAAAAGAGCTGGTTGCTTCGCAGCTTGTCTCGTATTATTAACATTCAGTAGGATTCAGTGTCCCTTTAATCACCAGGAACAATAGACGCACACAGATTTGTCTTGTTGACACTGGTGAGACAGCCTCAGTGACGGCTTACAGAGCTTCACAGTTCACACACAGTATGACGAACAGAACCAAGTGTACAGTGTAATTCACCGTCACTGCAGGAGACATCATCACATATATAATACAGACTCGTGCCCACAGATCAAATCAGTCCACACACACACATTCACCCCGCAGCACAGGGAAGTGATTCATCTTTATCATCACGTTACTTCACATTCCACAGAGGGAGGCTGGGCTACAATCACAGATGGCTGCCTACAGTTTAACCGACCCCTGATCTGTATTACTAACACCATGAAGAAGAATGTGCCTGTGGGTCAATTACACACTCAGTTAGTTCAGTTAAAGGTGCAGTGTGTACGATTTTGTGGCATCGAGCTGTGAAGTTGCACTTTGCAAACAAATGAATACCCTTCACCTCACCCTTCGTTATGGTCTTCAGGTAACTAAAAAACATGAAGGGCCCTCTCTGGAGCCAATGGTAAGTTTGTCTGCTATGGGCTACTGTGGAAACATGGTGGACTCTGTGAAAGACTCCTGTTGTAGATATAAAGGGTTAATCTCAATGTAACACTAATATGGTCATTCTTAGTTTCAGCAAATTGCCTCATTGCAGCAAATTATATAATAAGAAAATAAAAATAAGTTAATTGGAAAATGACATGTCAAATTAGCAGTGTTTAAGGATCAGGAAAGCAAAGAGTAGAGAACATATGATGCAAATGTGACAACAATGAATGCAGAGAGATGGAAGATGAGATGAAAAAGAAAGAAAAGGAACTCACCTCCCTCTCTGGGCTCAGACGAGGGAGAACAACCAGCTCAGAGCTCCCTGGAAGAAGACGAGAGAGACGATCAAAGGCTCCTTTGAGAAAGAATGAAAAGAAGCGAAGGGAGCCTGGGACAGCTGTTGAAGAAAAAAGAGAGTTACTGAGTTATAGATTACTCCAAAAAAGAGACAGAACAAAGTGAATAAAAGAACTAGTAGAGTGTCTTATACAGTCTGATATATAAAAGTACCTGCACAGACTTTGGTCGAGCTGAGAATGAAGGCGAGTTGAGGGCTGATCAAGCGACTAACGTAGAAGTTGATAAAATGATAACATCGGGTAATTTTAAGAGATGACAAGAGGATTTTTTTTTAAAATAAGATAAGACTTTATTGATCCCATGCTGGGAATGTTCACTTGTTACAGCAGCAGATTGTCAGAATGAGGGAGAGACGTATAAAATGGAAGAAAAAGTCAATAAAATAAAATTGAATAAATATACAGAGAACATTTACATTAGATACATGTTTCACTACAGACAGATATACTATGGGTAGAGAGTAAAGTGCAGTGGCATCGCACAGGATGTATACTGTATTTTGCAGTTAAGATATTGAAATAAATCTAGAGACAGATATGAATAGAAATACTTCTGTAAGTATGTAGGTGAGTGTGGGACAGTGTTTAGTTTAAAACGGCATAGAGGTAATGATGTCTGATCTATTGAGGGGGCCACATGGCTTTCATAGTGCTGACATACAAGCCAGTAGCCAGTCAGATTTACCTTTAGTCTGAGCATAGCCACAAGTTTGGCCTGTATCATTGATTACAAGGCCAAAACACTTGATGTACACTTAAGGTGCACAACTGAGGTTATGTCCCTAACATCCACCGGTTGCCGCTAACACCTGCTAACATCTACTGGTAGTTGGCAACTTAATTTGTGCAGAAGACTTTCAAAAAAGGGATATTCACCATCTTGTCCTATATTTTCTAAAATCTATATTTAAAATTATATATATATATATATTCACAATTGTCTGCAATGCGATATATATATATATATATATATATCGCATATAGGTGCCAAGTCTTATCACAGAAACGTTGACCCCTTATGTGCCTGTTCACAGCTTCAGATCCTCGGGTGGAGCGCTGCTGGCTGTTCTGAAGTCGAGGCTGAAAGCTAAAGGTGATCGTGCTTCTGCCATCAGGGCCCCTCGCCATGGAACGACCTACCTGAGGAGATGAAGCTCGCAGAGTCAGTGACTTCTTTTAAATCACTTCTTAAATCCCATTTTTATAGACTTGCTTTCATGTGATGTCTTTTTTATCGTCATCATTTTCAATCACCTTTTATTTTATTATTTTTATTGTCCCTTTACTGCTGTTTATGTGATCTAGTTTGTATTCGACATAGTTATCGACCACCTCAATGTTGATGTCCTGCCTTCCTGTCACATTGCTTCCTGCCGATTTTTATTTCTCCTGTATTTGCCTTTTGCTTCGCTGTCAAATCCCTTTGTAAACTCTGTTTTTAAAGGGGCTTTATAAATAACGTGTATTATTATTATTATGATTAAACACTACACCCCATAAACCAAGCAAATAACCCATGATTAAAGTCCTTTATAGACATCAAAAAGTACAATTCAGCATTCAGGTACAATGCAAAGACACATGCAAACTAAAGCACATGTGATAAAGTGGAATTATTACACATGATTACAAGTTTGGTGTGTAAGTCATCTGCAGAAACCTGTCCCTCTCACACTGTGGGTGCAGTGGCCTGTTCTGGAGGTGAACGAGCTGCTCGAGGCCCCACAGTGTCAAGGAGCCGGACTGGCATGTATTCATTTCAGTCTGTGGAGGAGCAGGAGCCAGTGCAAAGCTCTAAGCTACAGAAGAGCAGCAGCTTCACATCTCTCGTATCAGGTGGTTCCGTGTGTGAGCCTGAGGCCAGTGTATCGCTCAGCACTGCATCTGTTGTCTCCACCCGTTTGATTAAGGCACAACCACACAGCTCTCAACAACTGTGCCAACCGCAGCTTTTTATATATTTCTGCTCAGGATTGCCGGGATGTGTGAGTGCAATGTAAAGTTAAAACTGTGCAGCTTCTGTCTGCTCCTCACAGCTCAGATAATCACTTCAGATGGGTTGTAACTAACATGTCTCTTATGATTAAGGTACAGAGCAGTCGAGGCAGAACACCTTACTCGGTTGTCTCTGTCATTATCTCTTTCACTGTCAAACGTTGCCTTTCCAATTAAAATAATTCCAAATTAACATCAGGAGATGATTGCATTAGTAGAATTCAACTTCAACTATGCACATATTCACTTTATATATTTACATATGTCTTATCTATACATTGTTTGCATTGAGGTTTTATTTGTTTTAACATGCTTTTAAGATTTATTACCTACCTTCCTACCTACTCTCTATCCATCTATTCTATTTTAAGGATTGGATTTTATTTATGTTTCATACTATGTATTTTAAGTGTGTGTCTATGTTTGTCTGAGCTCGCAAAGACAAATTTCAATCCACTTAAGTTGATGTGACGATGGCGAAGTGTTAAATGTTGAATCCTCATTTTCACTTTGGCATATCTGCACTGTTTTATAAATGGAAGGAGCTACTGCAGACAAATAACATGAACCATAACCTTCTGCCCTTTAGCCATTGCTGCCCCATCTGTACACAATCTACACTCACTGTCTACACTCTTACATGTCGACCACCAGATGTGTGTGTGTGTGTGTGAGTGTGTGTGTGCATGCACCTCTTCACACTCTACAAACAAGCATTGTGCCAAAGGAGCCCAGGGACATTCTCCTTGTGCTTACGACTGTGACTGGCAAGTTAATCGTGTCCACCACTGGAGAGCAACAGACAGCTGTATAATGAAATCTTACACAGCTCCGCCTGCCTTCCTGGGATCCTCTTCCTGGGATGATCTACAGCCATTGTCTCTCTCTGACTCTTCTTTCGTCTTCCTCTGTGCGTCCTCTCCTCACGACTCTCTCCTCCCAGCCGCTGTCTCACACCTCGTCACTGTCCGTTTGCGTGACGCTCCTCCTATCTGTGAAGCGTCAGCTGCTGCAGCCAGGTCCCCCGCATGTGTAGAGTGAAACGCTCCTCCTGATCAGACAGTGCAGAGCCATTTTTATAATCAGGACTAGCTGCTGGGCACTGGAAGCCACAGAGCCAATCAGCTTCTATTAACACACAGCTCGCTGAGTACAAAGTACAGTGCAGCTAATGAGATTCAGCCTGTTTCAGAGGGGAAGGAAAACACAGCTACACAAGCTCAGCGCTTAAAGAAGATGTAGAAAGCAAATGATGCTGATCTCCTCTCGTACTGAACTCAGCCCTTGTGCATAACAGATGAAAGATGAACTCTCATCATCCTCATGCAGTTCATGCACATATGCTCACACTTGGGCTGCGCTCAAAAAGTCAAATAATCTTCTATCCAACCACGATTCCTTGACCCAGATGGAAAACGTCCTGAGGTCAAGGAAAGATGTGAAGGCGAAGCTGTAAGGAAATTGGAAAGGAGAACCACCGCACAGGATAAACTCTGTGCTGTGGGCCGTGCGCTGACAGTTTAATTAAGTTTTCTGTCCAAAACAGAAAGATACATCCTGAGAAAGATGTTTTCAGGTTATACATAAATAACATTTAACCATCAGTTACAAACAGGAAATAACAACAAAACTGATTATATTGAAAATGAAATTAAAACAAACAGGACTGAGGTGTTGAAGATATATAATAGTGGAGAAAATATATTTTGTTTGCATTCTGCAATTGGGGGATTAAAATGACTTTTGCATTTGGTTCTGATAATGATATTAATATTTAGTGATGATGATATGATGATGATATGATATGCTTGTTGTTCAGCGTGACTCCTGTCTGGACAGATGGAACAGAGAAACTCAAACAACCATGTGAGAATTCACATCAGTTCTGGATCGTGTCTCAAGAATAAATCAGCTTGTCTGTTTTTCAATATTTAAGTGGGTTGTGTCCAGGCCGATGGTCCAGGTGCAACTATGAGGTTTCGTCGATTTAAATGTTGATGCCAGAATAAATTGTGCGATGGCATTTTCTCCTTTCCTTTCGACGATTAGTTAGGAAGCACTGAAGCTCCTATCCTTATTATTTAGAGAATTTTAAAAGCTCCTTATTATGGCGGCTGCTGAAATACTTCCGGGTCCTTTTAGGAACCTTCCTTAGCAAAATGGACTATTTGAACACACCCTACGTGTCTTCCACCTCATCTCACATCGTTTCACATGCACAATCATACACAGTATCAATCACACACCTTCCTCACATGCGTTTTTTTTAACTGCACTCCTCCGGCTGCCGTGTTGATCTCCAGCAGAGTACAGACAGTTCATTTCATGTCTCAGCTCAACACACTCCACTTATTTTTGCCTAATCACTGGGAATGTTGCCAGTCAAAGGAAAGTGATGATGGGCTGTCTACATGTCAGGCGCCAGCTGAAGAGTGAGAGAGGGAGACGGCGATGAACAAAGTGGAATCCAGCGACTTGAGTGAATTTAGAACTCCTTGCCTACTGGTGAGGTCTGGATCAAGGGGCAACATCCCGGGCTGAGCGATGAGGCCAATACGGAAGTGCAAAAAGCTGCAGTTCACTGGATGGCCACTTGAGCCTGGCTCCAAGAAGGAGTCAATTCACATTGACTCCCATGTTAAAAAGCCCGACTTTAGAGCAGAATTAAACCTGTTTACAGCCTGGTTCAAAAAACGGTTTTAGTCTCAATCACTAAGTTCTTCCTTCATGACAACTCTGAGGGCGGTGATTTTTTTTCTAACTCACTCGTTTAAATTATATAGAGGTTTGAAATTATGAATAATTATCACTTGATGGACAGGTGACGTCACCGTTAGCGCGCGACTCCAGCTCCTAGCCTGTTGCCTGCTCGGCTTCACCTGAGCTAACAGGCTAACAGGCTAACCCCCGTCACCGAACAGGACCCGAGTCTGTGGAGAGGTTTCACTCACATATCGGATGAATAATACGGTTTGATGTTCGGCTTGTTCCCCGGACGGAGAACTTAAAGACGTCTGCGCTCCCGTTTCTGTGGTAAGTAAAGTATAGTATGTTATGTATGTGTTAGTAGTGATGAGCAGGTATCGGTGTCTCTGTACCTGGCTTGTTAGTTTAGCTCCGCTAGCCTGCAGGCAAGATACCAGCAGTAATGGCGATGCTAACGGGACCGTACGGGAGTTATTACCGACATGAACCGAGACAGGAGACGGTGTGTGTTTGGAGAATAAGCTCCACCACGTAAGATATCTAATGTTATGTAAAGTTGTTTCACTCGCCAACCCATTTGACTTGACTACGTTACACAGATTATTATTCTGCAGAAACCGATTTACTGTGATCAACTGAAACGTGAGTATTTAAAGTCACATCTGCATTTTAAGAGCAGCTGTTTAAAGTAGCATTACGTCTCCTAAAGCTCTTTATTCAGAGTATTGGTGTTGATGTGTTGTAACGTGTTAGTGAAAACTAAACTTGTCGGCTACATTCAGTTTTTACATCGTTAATCTTAGGCAGACTTTACTGAATTGTGTTAAATAAGTGGGCATGCAGAATAATGTATTTTTTTGTCACATAAATAAATTATAGGAAGTGTAACTTTACTAGAATAGACAGTCACATAGAGAACCTGAGGCTGATGTCCACCACCTATTTCCTAAGCTGAAATGATTATGATCTGATGAACTTTGAAGTAATAAACTTTTATTTTTACCATGTAAAAGTCTGTTAAGGAGTTAACCTGGCACATGTATGACTTTACATATCTGTGTATTTGTGTTGAATGTTCCTCTAGGTGACTCAGACAGCCTGCACCTGTGGATGTCCAACATGAGACACAACTGGAATCCAACCAGACTGAACACTGAGGGTCATCACTTCAACACTGACTCCAGGTACAGACCTGTTTTCATAACTTACAAACAATCAAAGCATTGCACATAATACATAATGTATTAAATTATATATGCAATACTATTAATGTGGAAGAACTCCATACTGTACATTCATTGTCTTGGTAGTGCACTGTTTAATCCAAAACCATGTTCAAATACATAGTTGAATATCCACAGAAAATAAGGATACAAACTTTGTTCATAAGTAACACTTCCTCTACAATAATGCCATACTTTTATGTTTCCTGTCATTTTATTAGGGACAGACGAGCCTGAAGGACACAGCTGTGTTGACTGTGTTCTGTCTCTTATGGCAAAGAAGAAAAATAAAACACTGGGTTTTTATCTAAAGTGTATCAAATCAGAAAGTAAAAGATAAACATTGTTCTGATAAGTGTTCATTTTTTTAACCAACCATAATGAATATAGAAATTAACTCTATTATCCATGACACTTAGCAATGACTCTAAACAGTTGCAGGCCATCTTTAGTTAAGGGAGGAAAACATGAAGTGTTGTGCAGATGAAGCTGGTGCAGGTCGTCCTCATGTTGACCAGCCTGAAGCTGCCGATCTCCACCATGTTGCTGCTGCCACAGTGGATGCTGAGGACATCAGGTGCTGCAGTGCTTCATCTAATGAAAAGAAGAAACTCACTATAAAAGGATGTTTTATGTTGTGTATGTTCCAGCAAAGACTGGTTCTTACAGTTTATTCTGTGTTCAGCAGGTGGAAGCACCACAGATTTCAGACAGAACCGATGTACTGGGCTCTGGGTTTGTACCCTCATGGTTAAATGCACATATTGTAAGTCACTTTGGATAAAAGCATCAGCTAAATGAAATGTAATGTACTGAAAGAAATAAAACATTGTACAAATAGATAAAATGTCTTTCTACCTCATCTGTAATATTCAAGGTGATAATCTCCCACAGAGCTGTTGATAACAGTCCACATGAAGTCTCTCCACTTCTCAGTGTGAAAACATAATTATATAATAAATCTGAGAACCAACAGTGGTGTGTGGAGATTATAATCTTATCTAAACTCTAATTCACTGTAAATTCCATAACAGGCTAAATAAACAAGGTGGCAATAGTAATGGTGGTTATACCAGCCTGTATCAGAACATTTGTGAAACATATAGTTACTATCACATGCAACTTACACATGTAGCGTATTCATATTAACTTATTAAAATCAAGTCACAACCTAACACACGACTCTGTAGTAGTATAGTTAATTTGCTTCAATCTGTTCATTACACGTGTTAAATAAACGGTACCTTTTATAACAATTACATATTAAAAACCACTTGAGGCATGTAAGCATATGATTATGATAATAGATAAAGCAATAGGTTTTGTTGTTGTGTAGTTTCAAGGTTACTTACCTCTAGTGAGTTCGTTGTAAACATCGCGACCATCCTGAAGCAACATCACCTCAGCGCTAGCCGGTTAGCAGCCGCGGTTAGCATGTAGCCTAGCTCCTTAGCCTGAGCTAACCAGGTAACGTTGAGCTCTGCGGGCGTGGCTCAGCTGTCAGTCTTCACTCGCGCTCCTCCTCTTTGCCCATTTATTGGTTAGCCAGGAACTAGGAGGAGTCAGCACCGGCAAGATGGCGCCGGGTGAACGCCTACTACTAGCCTCATTTTCACTCTTCAGAAACCAACGGGTGACGTCACGGACCCTACGTCCATCTATACAGTCTATGGTCTTCATCTGTGATTAAAGGAATCCTCATTTGATAGGAATCCTCCTTTGATCAACTTCAAAGTCATACTAGTGTTGTAGACTGAAACAGATCATAGCAAATTAGCTCACCTATTTAAGAGAAACATTTGTCAGTGGAACCAGACACGACGACCGTGAGCCAACGTCAGACACACGAGAAACTTCTCTCCAGTGACTTTCGACCATCGCAAGACAAGAGAATACTCTCCAAAAACTTTTGTACACAGCTACAGAAGAAAGTACTCTAGAGAAACCTTCTTGCTACACTGCAGCACCTGTTACATCGACATGGAGAGGGTCAACAGCTCAGGAGATGAGCCACACAAGTGCAACTTGAGCAAAATGCTCTGCCGAGAACTCAAGGACTTGCATAGGGAATTCCAGGAGCTGGGGGCTGAAAACGCCCGTCTGAAGGAGCTGAAGGCTGAAAGCACCCGTCTGGAGGAGCGAGAGGCTGAAAACGCCTGGCTGAAAGAGCTGGAGGTAGTAAACGGCCGACTGGAGGCTGAAAATGCCTTGCTGAAGGCTGAAAATGCCCGGGTGAAAGACCTGGAGGCTCAAAACCAACGGCTGGAGAGGCTGAGGACTGAAAACGCTGCTCTCAAAAAGCAGGTCACCATGAAAGATATTTCCAGGGGAGAAGAGAGGAAGAAGATGGTCGAGAAGTTGGAGTCTTCTGCCTCACTTCTGTTGAAGTCCAAAGACGACGTGACCAGCTTGATTCAGCTCGTGGAGTCTGAAAAAGCCAAAGAGAAGGAGCTGGAGAAGGAGCTCAGGAACATGAACCTGAGGTTTAAAGTAAAAGAGGTCGAGGTCGTCTCCCTAAATGCAGACCTGAAGCTCCAGGAGGACAAGCTGCAGCAATACATGCTCAAAAATGAGGGCAGGTCTGAGGAAATAGAGGAGCTGCAAAAAAAAAATAGAGCCTTAGATGAAAGGTGGTCCACCGAGCACAAGGAGTCCCTAGAAAGGGAAATCAAGCTGGAGGACGACATCAAACTCCTGATCCAGCAGAACATTGTGCTTCAGGTACGTTACACCAACTCATTCTGATTGAATAATATTGGATTGTTGATTTGTTTCCGATTCAGACTTTGAAAAAGAAAAGAGTGAAACTTATGTTGTCTCTGTCTTTTCAGGAACAGGCCTTGAGGACCGACAGCTACAAGGAGAGGGTCAAGAAGGAGAAAGAGGAGAAGAAAGAAAGGAAGAAGAGCGAGAAGGAGGAGAAGATGAAAAAGAAAGAAAGGAAGAAGGAGGAGGAGATGAAAAAGAAAGAAAGGAAGAAGGAGGAGGAGATGAAAAAGAAAGAAAGGAAGAAGAGAGAGAAGGAGGAGAATGAGGAGAATGAGGGGACGACGAGGAGGAGGTTCCCCTGTTTTCCCTTCAACTTCAAACCCTCCTAATCTCCTCTCCCATCCTTTCTCTCCCTCTGCCCTGTCAATCATCCCCTCATCCCAGCTCCCCCCACTACCTTACACCTTAACCCCCTCCCCTCCTCACCCTCCATCTACCTGTATGTGTTAGAAAATAAATAAAAACGATCTATCAATAACAGTGACCTTTCCTCTGTCTAGTGATTCCAGAAAGCTCTGTCAGTATGTGACTTGTATATCTCAAGAACTGCTCTTCTTATCAGCTACACACATGTTTATTCAAAGGCCGATTGAAGAGCAGTTTTTGTGACTGTTGTGATTTCTTTTTTAATAAACTTTGAATAAACAGACAACCAGCGCTGTGGCTGATGTTTGGTCCACAATCAAAATGATGAAAACCAAACATTTATATGTAAAAAAAACTAAATATCTATTTATATTTTATTCCTTTGTATTTTAGCTGGAAAACACACATTCTCCGCAGCACTATCCTTTTATTAGATTTAATTATATTATTTTGAAAGACACTGACAGACTATGTATCTACTTAACCAAGGTATGTTTACTTAGTTTTTCTGCTTATTATTCTGCATCAAAATATACAGAGGCTGTACATCACGTAATAACTCCGCTGCAGAGATCACATGGTTTTGTTGACACCCCATCGACACCGGTGTCGGCTATCCTCACAACAAACTCTCTTTACGTCTTCATCCAGTCTATGGTTCATCCTCAATAGACGATCTTTGACATGAACCCACTCTGTTAGAAGAAGCGGGTTCATCCCATCTGGATCCTATTTGTCTTGCCTTGTCTGCGCTGCTGATCAATACCAATTGTATTAGAAGTGGAAGAGGGCCAAACCAATGTGCACTGTCAGCACCTGCACACAGATGGATTGGTCTGGAAATATAGGCAATACTGCTGTTTATTCATATCAGCGAGAGACACGTTGATAGTAATTGAATCCATCTTAAAACAACCCCTCTCATCATGTAAATCAATAGCAAATTAAGAATGATTCCCTTGATTCCAAAGTCAATTTAAGGATCGCGGGGAGCCTTGTGCATCGTGACAAGTGAGAAGTCTGGAGAAAATGAGATGAGCACTAAAGCGCAAAACAATGAGAAGCTAAATCTAACACCTAAAAGGAATAATGAGCCAATTTGGGAAACATAAAGCTTCTTTTATTCTTTTCAATAGATACATAGAAATATCTTCAGCACTCACATATTTGTTATAAATATACAGAAGCTAAATACTAGGAGATGTTCAGTTTAGCTAGAATAAGTGTGAACAAAAGTCTCTCAGACTCTGCTTAGTTTATACTATGGTGAAATGCATGTTTTAATTTAGAACGCTAAAGTTACACAATCATTTTTTTGTCACTTTATTTATCTCTTATATAAACAAGTATTTTGTTCATCAATGTTTGTTTTGAAATGTACTTTAAATAAACCGACTGCAATGCTCTTGGCCACTAGACCTGTTTCTAACTGGATCTGCAGTATGTAACGGTTCCCACAAAAATGAAAATTCACTCATTATCTATGCGGTGAACTATCCCTTTAATCCAATATATATTTTGTGATGCTCCACTTAAGTTGGCCCAGAGTGAGATAGAAGCAGGAGCTGGAAGCTTTTAGCAGAGATAAGAACTAAGGGTCATTGCTGTATTTTTACCATCATCTTGTTAAAGAATAACATTAAGATATCAAATCGAGATTTGTATGGATACAGAGAGCTGTAACAGTGTCAGTTTAAACAAGTTACAAAATTGTGAATCGTGATTGCAATTACATGCCGGAGACATTTAAATACCTTTTACATTATCGGCATCACATTTGTGGTGCTGTTAAAAGCAACGGTTCCATTACACTAATATGTCTTTATTGCTTCATGATGCAGCACAGACAACATCAACTGTGTAAAACCAGAGCAGCACAACATGAAACAGTTATAATAGATCATGCATCATAAAAAACCCAAAGCTGTGAGTTGGGAAATGAAAAGGAACCGCCCTGACCATAACTTTTGAAGAGACTTTTTGGACATTTTTGTGGACTTGAATTATATATTTCAACTTGGATCTGTATTCCTGTTTGAACTTGTATTTCAATTACTAGCATTTTGAATTTCTTCCTGTATTACGCCAGAAACAACAACAATTGCGGCTAAACACAAGTTAGCAGCCTATTAGCAGCATTCACAGGCATCGGCCCAACCAATATTACTTGGACCCACTTGGACCACAGCGTTCTTCTCTGGTATTTGACGGTTAATTGATGGACACTCTATCGCCACCTACTGGCCTGGTATGCTTGTTTGAGTGTTTGTATTTTGTTTGGATGAATATTTTTTGTTAAAACGGGGGGGGAAATATCTGTCCAAAAGATAACTGCAGCAAAGTGTAATCAAGGCTCTAGTCCCTGTGCTCTGCTGTCTCTTCTTTCAGTTTGTTGGTTCCTGATCGTGTTCCTCATCCTTCTGTTTTTGCTCCTATCGTGTTCTAGTCTTCCTGTTTCTTCCCTTTGCTTTTTGGAGCTTTTTGAATTTTTCAATTTCCAGTTTGCCTGTAAACTGTAAGCCTGCCACTGCTTGTTAAATGTCAGATTTCTTCTCACCTGCTTTGCCCTTGGTCTGCTATTTGGATGCTGCTGACTGCAAACCCTAACAAAATGTCTGATCGAATCAGACAGGACATGACACATCAGAGAGTTTCATTTAGAGATAAACAAACACAGGGTTTGGCTGAGTGCAGCTTTTATACAGTTTGAGAGGACAGAGTGAAACAGAGGAGCTCTGCTGGCTCAGTCTTTCTAGGAGAAAGGTTTATTCTTTGTTGACTCTCATTACCTAGAAGGGATGTTAAATCAAGACATCCAAGAGAATGTACAAATAAAAATCCCACTGGAGAAGGTGTACAGTTACATTATTTCACACTGTCCCTGGCTCAGCTGGGAAAGAGCAAAGCCACTGTTTCTCTCATTAACTGACCACGAATTTCAGACCTGAAAAAGAGAGAACCAGTCAACTCAGCAGCAAACGAGAGAACATCATGGACAGCCCGTGCTTCATTACTGCCAGAAGTTCCCAATGACATTATTGGAAATTGCTTTTGAAGATGACTTCAGTACAAGAAATGAAAGTGCTGAACGAAGCAGACAGGAGCAGAAAAGGTCTGGGTAGGGCACAAGGGCACATTACTGATGGTCTATCGATAGCCAATAGCTTGGAAACCTATCAATTATTTCTCATTTATCTAGCGAGGAGGAGCAAAGATCCATGATGGAAGAACATGCAACTACACTCTGAAAAGTTCAAACCTACTAAATCAAAACAGAGGGTTCTGTTAAAAGTTCTGTAAAAGTTTATACAGTATGAATATGTCAAAGATAGAACATGTAACTTTGAAATGGACAAAGTCATGAAGTAGAGTGGATATTATTCAGTTAAAAGGCGACAAAAATTAAACGGCACGCTGAATAAAATTGGGGATTTTTCTGGGTTTGAACTTTGTTGGAAACATTATGGATGATGTAAGTACACAAGTGAATAAAATATTTAGTCCTTTGGCCGTTAATCAGGATAGAGTTTTTAATTTTAGATACGTGTTTAATTTACCAGTGCCATTACTTATACCTCTTATTATCCTTTAAGGTGCTGCTGACAGCCAGAGAACATGCACACTCCACAGAGAAAGACCCTGGCCGAACTGGGATTCGAACCAAGAACCTTCTTGCTGTGAGGTGACAACCAATGCACCATAAAACATCAGGATCCTGAAAGTGTCCATTTTTCTGCCAGTTCTTTAAAGAGAAGTTTTGCCCAGTGTGGGATTTTTTTTATATTCATGTCATGTAGTGTAGTGGAGCACTGGTATGTGAGCCCCAGGGAGTTTCTGAGGGATCCTAATCACCACTGGAATAATGGAGGTGTGTGTTAATAACTGAAGGTCAGTGATAAAATGAGAAGCACTCACATTAGGAAACTACACCCTGAGGTTACCGTCTCACTTACTTCTGGATTCTTCTTTCTCTTTCTCCTTCAGTCACTCCCTGTTTCTCACCATTAAGCTACTGCAGAGGTTCATCCAAGGCCACACACTATATTATAACGTTTTTATTCAGACAGGATAGTTCTCGCTTTCTCTATAGTCCTGATTCTTTCAGCTGATTTGCGGTGGCAGTTTTTAAACTCTCATCATAACCCGTATAATTGTAATACAATTATCTTTCAATCAGCTACCCAGTATACTCATTCATTAATCTGCCATAAGCTCAGTAAATTTGTGCATGTGCGTCATTTCAAATTCTACAAACTGCTGCATAAAGATACTGTTAGTTACACTAAGAGATCAGAGACACATCTACTTCCTGCTCCGCTCATCTCCAGATTGCTGTCAGTATCTGCTCTGTTCTCACGGCGTTTTGATCTCGACATGATTTCCTTTTAACCCCTGTTCTCCACTTCTTCATGCCCCCTGCCTGTTTGCTTTAACCTACTTGTCTTCGGATTCCCTGGAGCCTCCTGAGGGTTCTTCATTCCCATGTGTCATGCCACATGGCGCCTTAACTCCTTTCACCTGTCCCCCTTCTCATCGCTCCTTACTTTTGCCTGGATTTCCAATAAACCTTTTTTTATTATTCCCCCTGGCTGGTTATTGAATCTGCTTCTTGGTCCACATGTTTACTGTATCATAACAGACGGTAAACTTTGTTCAAAGACCAGACGTAGCTTCACATTATCCAGCACAAACCAGAGAGAAACAGGACAAAAGTTAAATGTAAAATATCTTACTTAGATACCTACAAAACACAAATTTAACAAATAATGTAAGAAAATTATAAAATGATATGTTTTGATATTTTTAAGTCTGCAGTGTGAGGTGTTTCTGACAGGTCCGTCTCTAAACTGTATGAAGGTGTAAATCGTATTAAAACCTTTCAGTGCAATCTATAGTGTCTCAAAAAACAGTAGTCAACAGCTGAAGCTAAGCAAAAGTTCAATCGAGTTCAGGGAGACTGTCTTCTTACAAGTGCATCCCAAGACTCATTCTCTCTTTCCATCCAATCCCAGTCTGACGCGCTCACCTTGATCCAATCCCCTGTAAGCTGTCAAAGTTTATAGTGTTGTCTCTCCCTCCTGTCATTCAGCTGTCAGTTCAGTGCTGTGATCACTGAGTGACCCACCTCCACCCCTGCACCGCCACAGCTCTGGATACCATGTCATCTCCCTTCAACCGTCCAATCAGAAGCTCTCATGAGACGTCCTGACTTCCTGCTCCATTCCTCATCACCACAAAATGCAAAAGTTGCCGTATAGGAGTAAGTTGAGGAGTTTATTAAAATTGCAAAGAGGAGTCATCAGATACATCTTTTCTCTTTATCTCTTGTAACTTTAACCACCATGTACCCTAGTTGCTCAGCCTCTATTTTTTATTTAGAGATGGTTTTGATCAGTGGGCAGGGTCTCAGGCAGGTTGGGGGGAAGATGAAGGGTCTCTCACAGTAGCATTCACCTCGGGCTCACACACTTCATTTGCCTGATGCCTCAAAATAGTGGAGGAGGGTAAAAAAAAATCAATGGTGTGCTTTACACACTCAATAATTTAAGGAAGATCACAAGATCACGGAGGATTAGTGTTTCACTGTCATAATATTCTGGAATGATCAAGCCAATGGTTGACTTCGATCCAGCGACTGGAACTTCCTGCTCGTGTTTTTAGCAGTCGTATGTTTGGCTGCTGAACTGCAGAGTCAGGTGAAAAAAAGTGCAAGTGGAGAATGTAGCTGGTCCTGTAAGAGGCTTTCAGTTTATCACAACTTGCGAATGCAGCTTAGTCCACTGCAACATTTTATCAAAGGGCACAGCTGTCAGTTCTGAATGATCCCCTTATATAGCCTCTGCCTGGATCCCATGTCCTTAAATTCAGTGCTTATACAACCCACAGTTTGGAAATTACAGTAGTACTTTACATAAAGGCCGGGTTTTTTTCTGCATTTAAGCCCTAAAACCTAATTCAAGATATATTCAATGCATAATGAAATTTGAAAAATGCATTTTATAGAATTTACTTACATTAAATTATATCTTTGATCATTTTTCCCCACTTCTGGCATAATGGTTTTCTTACTTTACTAGACTGTAATTAAAAGTTGATGACACATCTCTACTTCCTCCCACTATCTAGAAATTAGGCCAAATTATCCCAGATATGAACGCAGCCATCTTATGTTGATGATGCCATTTGCAGCCAGAGTCTGCACAGTAACGCTCGTGATGAAGGTCCCACCAGTACACATGCTCGACCAATCACGAGTCTGTCACAGCTTTTTATAGCATCAAAAATCGAATTAAAACCAAACTTACTTTTTTTGGGTCCGTGTCACATTCATTTACATGGAGGGGGCGGGGTTAAGGACCTATGCTGCAGCTTTGGGTTCACTTTTGCGGAGCCGGCAGTGTAAACTAGCAAAGTGAGGCTTGAGTTAATCTTGACATGCAATTTCTTAAAGGATTAGTCTGGTTGTATTTTATGTATTGTCAATAAATCTCACAGAAAGACCAATGCAAGCAATGACTCACTGGCATACAAATTTTCTTACTGCGGACAAATCTTGTTTTCATTCAAAAGACATGTGACGGATCCACTTTGGATTTGAAAACACTTGAGGATATCTGAGTTTAAAACCAGTGGCAGCACAATTCATAACAACATTCGTCACACGTTTTTATTCATGTTCTCTTTGTGCAGAAGTCAACCAGACATTTTTCTGTTCCCTCCATTTGTTTTGGGAATTCTTTAGCGATCAAATCCCAGTGTGCATCGACCACCATCGTCTCTGGGCTATTAGGAGGTGATTGAGCAGTTTCCCCTCTTTTAAAACTGAAATGCACAAATCAATGGCAGAACATGACAAATGCATTTACTGCGTAGCTGATGGCAGATATCGCCCTGGCAGTCTGATTTGTTTAAGGTCAGCATAATTTTTCTTCTGACACACATGTTTGATGAACTTGCTGCAAAGCTGCTGCTTCAGGGGGAGCTCAGGCCTTGAATAATAAACTGTTCTCAATGGATGTTGTATTTTATGCGCTCAACCAGAGGAAGGAAAATTCAGCAGTGATCATGTAAGGTTCCAGTTTTCTTTTCTTTTTTTTTATCGGCAAAACTTATTTTATGTTATAAAGTGTCAATAGAAAAAACCTGACATTTGTGTTTCCAATATTTTAATCTGGTCAGCTACTGTGAGGTTTACTGTGATATTACTGCATGAAGGTCTTTGCACATATTCTTTGTCCCGGAATTGTCGCACGTTTCAAAATAAATGCGACCTCATGTCGTTTCAATCACATTTACGCACTGACTCCGAAACTTCCCTCCGTCTTTATAGTTTTCACAAAATATTCTCAAAACTGTTGCAGAGAGTTGTTTGAACTGTTCAGGATCAATTGCATGAGAGAAATGTGTTTTCTGTTCTCAAATGCGCTCTCAGTACTGGCAGCGTATCAAACTGGACCACTGATATCCTGAAATAGATTTGGATCATTTTAAAGCTCCTTTACACGGACGGAATTCTCCCTGTTCCTGACGGCTTCTCAGGATTGGAGTGGATCGGAGTGGACCACAAAATCATCCTCATTCCTCGACTCTATTTTATCTCCTATTTTGGTTATAAATAGATTAATAAAATGTTGTCAGACTCAGTGTGCAAGGTTTCTGTGGGCAACGATTTCTATTGGATGACGGCTTAAAAAAAGCATTCAAAAAATAAGAACTTGGTGTGAAACAATCTTAAGTCTGAACAGACCAAAGCTTAGATCTACAGATGTTGCCACAGAAGAGGCAGGTGGGAGCTTCCACCAATTCTCGAGTCCCCCTGCAGCAGCCACAGGTTTGGCTCTGACCCGGCCGTGCTAGACACATGTCTTCACACATTTTCCCCATTTGCTTAGTATCCTGTCAATAAAGGCACAATACCAGGAATACTATCTTTAAAGGATAGAGGATGCAGTAGAGAGCAGATCCTGGCAAATATTAGAACATTTAAAATGGTAATTACAAACCTTATCTAGTAAAAGTTCAAGAGTAATTTAGGGAGTTAATCAGGTGTAGTGATCCCAAAAATGAACGTCAAAGTGCAAAGAATCTTCAGCCAGACTTAAATTGGTGTGATTAATTTCAGGACAAAATCAGGTTGAATCCATGATGTGTTTCCAACTTAATCTCGACCTATAGTTTTCATGTGATGCAGAGATGCCAGCACATGGCAGGGAAGAAGCCCCTGTGTTTCTGCTGGAATTGCTTCACCAAGCTACTGTAGCAGTTGTCAGATTGATTGACGAGTCAGTGCTGGATTTTACGAGAAGTGCTTTCTGATACAACAGAGTTGGTGCATAAGTCTTTTTGGGTTCCCATACAACGACAGCTGGATATCATTTATCAGGACAGTGCTATCAGGGGATGTGGTGTGCAGAAGCGCTGACGTGCTGAACTGCTCCCCCCCTTCACTGCCAACTTTACTACCATCTGAGCCCAGCCATGACAGATGGGCAGGACAGGACATGCAATCAAAAAAAGAGGGCTCAAAGGGCTTGCACAGAGGGTCAGCAGTCCCTGTCCCCTTTGGGGGACACAAAGGCACTCAGCGTCCATCAGGAGTTGGAATTGATCTGGGCAGGTGTCAGTTCAACTTTAGTAGAGTTAGGAAAAAAGTGGAGCCATTTCGTTATTACCAATTTATTCAGGGCACATCAAGAGCTTAATCATTGTCTGAAATCGGTGCAAAATATCTAACTTGAAACTGACTATAAGCAAACTTTTTAAATTGTGGTGTAGGTCGGCTTGTCTGCTGTGGCCGGGCTTGATTCGGTATCAAATTGCGCCCCATTGCCCGTCGGACTATCGACTCAGCACGTCTTTGAACATCTACAGTTTCATGATGAAACATATTTTTACTCTTGCCAGTGTCCATTTGTTGATATATTTTATATTCAACACCGAGCACCACATAATGATTTTTTTTCAAATGGGTAAAATCTTTCTTCATAGTAGATCTGTGCACTGCTCATTGATTCATTCTGCCCCTCCTGACTTTGTTTGCTTGCAGATCTTATCTCGTCCTGAGAGAGCCGATCTCAGGATGCACCAATACAAGGTGTGAACAAACAAACTTAGCGCTGTCCACTTGAGATCGTATCTCTCAGGATGGATGTTATTATCAGGTCTGAACAGGGCCTGACTTAACACAGTGAGTCACACCCTCAGAGGTAAGCGACAGCCAGATGCAGACACAGCAGACACCTGCTGCACTGTGTGCCAAGACCAGTAAATCAGACCAGTGGCAAAAACAAGTGACTATAAATATCTATTGGCCTTTTGTATAAATACTGACCATTGAACATCTCTACGCTTCTTGCTGTGGTGATTAGTCTGTGCAAACACTTCATGAGTTCCACTAAACAGCTAATGAAGAGAACTAACAGGTTAATGTCAAGGACTTCAGCCTCTGTTGATGGTAATGATTCTAGACACATTATACAGCAGCACAGAGGTACTGTTGGAGGCCTATATGTGGCAGGAGTTCCGTGCTATATGCTGCACTTGAAAGCATTGGTTTTCAATAATGAGAGGAGGCGTTAAGTAATTAATCCGTGGTGCTCTATCGGTGCAGGAACCTCAAGGGCCTGAACAAAAGCTTGAACTGCTTAATTTGCCCTGACCAGTTCCAAGAGGGGGCCCATTTAATTCAACTCAATCAACGCAGTGGCATGCTGGAGTGGCAGAGCTTTTTACGTGCCTGTTGTGCACGAATAAATATTTATAAAGCTGATGATGAAGTACTCTCAGGGTTTATGTGTCATTACCATATTCATGTTGGAGGAGTCCTTGTGGCCCCATGTACTCAGAGGTCAGTGAAAGCTGAGCCAACATTTAAGGTGAGGAGTCTTAATATATAGTGTATAAACAATAGACTGTATAAAGATGGTCGACCCAGCTCCACTTCCCCCCACTATCCAGAAATGAAGCCAAAATATCCCGGATACGAACGGTGCCATCTTGTGCCAATGACGTCAGAGTCTGCGAAGACCCTGTCTGCGTTCAGCACAGATCCCAGGGAGTGCATTAGCTCATGAACTGCAGGCTAAACACCGGTATAATGACAGAGAAGCTGACTCAGCTGGCTGGAGAGGAGCTCAGGACACACCTGCATTCAGCGTGGATCCCACCGAGCCTGTTAACTCATGTATGGAGCTGCATTATAAGGGAATAACTAATTTGAACCAAAACTGACTTAAGTTTGGTCCATGTCCCACCCACTAACATGAAGGAGGTTGGGTTTATGACCTATACTGCAGCCGACTACCAGGAGGTGATCAAAACAATTTGGCTTCACTTTTAGGAGTTTGTCATGTCGTCCATCTTTATATACAGTCTGTGATGTAAACAAGCAGAAGACAGACTTCACATGTCACTGATTTACTATTATTTTTGACATGCAGTTGTTTAAAGATTAGTCAGGAACATTTTATGTACTACAATTATATGAAGAGACCAAAAGCAACAATGAACTACTCCTAATGAATATTTCCATTTAAGCTGATGACTGATAAATCCTCCACTGTCCAAACATATGGAACACATCAATGAGCCACAGCGTCGCAGTGGGTCACATGTTCCCTCATTACGAGGAACATGGGCACTGTAATTCATTTTGAATTATTACTGTCACACACCGTGTTGCTGCTGAAAATAGTCGCCAACAAGTGCATCACATGTTCCTGTTTGAATAATGTTTATTAACTAAAATTATTTTTTATCTTCAATATAAACCAGTGCAATTTATTGAGAGATGGAGAAACTCACTGTTGGTTTTGGTATTTCCATGGCATCAGTTAAGAATAGCAAAAATGCATTATATTGCCAGTGTTAGACCTTCAGAGTTGCCTGACGAACAATGAAACACAAACAGCAGGCGATGCTGCTCCGGCACTAAGAAAAATGTAAATGTGTGGTTTCAACATCCTCGCTCTGCTCAGCGTCTCCTCCTGCAGACGAGCAGTGACTGGCCTGCTAATGGACCCTGAAGAACAGGAAGTGGAAAGCATAATATAACAAGCCACTGGAGACACCATGTTGTACTCCAGAGAGCCATTAGCCATAGTTTCCATTTATTTATCCATAGACCCAAATTTTTTTGCAAGACTGCAAGCGGCTCCTTGCTAATTGCGTTAAGGTAGCTATGGAGGTGCAGTGGTCCACCCCAGCAGGAGACTCCTCTGCCGTCAGCCCCCCTGATGGTTCTGTTCCACTTTGTGATTTTCTTAACCTGCTATACCGACAGGCGGTCCCCGGCAGACGCAGTAAGTTTGTACACTGACGTAGAGTCTAGGAACCAGAGAGGCACAAGAGAGTGCTGTGTCCCTGTAGTATTACACAGCAAGGTGAGGAGGAGATGGAGAATGAGTGTCAGTGAATCCGGAGGATTGTTATGGAAGGTGAAAGTGAGGGACCTTGTGATCCAAACAAATGGATGTGAGTCAAAAGTTGCCTCCTTGTAAAATAGCAAATGTGGCCAAATTATCCCAAGACAAGCATGGGCTCTTTTTTTAGAAACATGCGGTGCTCTGGGCAAGGTGTAATCTGGATGTGAACCTAAAGGGGCCCATGTGGTAAATGGTGAATATTGGTTTGTTACAGCCTCACAGTTGGAAATCTGGACACTGGCCAAACAACATGAGCGCACAACTTTGTGGAGCGTAACCGACACCCACGATGTTCCCTGAGTACGCAAGCCCCGGGGAAGGGTAGGGTTAAGCTGAAAAACAAAACACTAATGCAGGTCATGCAATAGGCCTCTCATTTTGCCTCTGTCTTTGTCAGAAACCTAATTTATTTAAAAGCCTGCCTGCTTCAATGTCAGGTGTTTGGTGCGAGAAAACAGACGGCGGCGACAACGAAAGCATAGCGGGGGAGAGAGAGAGAGAGAGAGAGGACAATCACATGCCTCACATTCAGTGGCGAGATGTGATTTCCTAAGTGAATATCTGTGTCAGACATATGGTGATAGAAAATAGCAGGAAACCGTGTCAGCGTGCTATTTTCAATAATGCAGAAGCGCATGCTGTCACCGTATAATTGACAATTCAAGGGAGGATTTCAGTGAAATGTCAACTCCTGTGTTTATTGTATATAAGCCTTTACTTCCTGGGGTTTAAATCTATTCTTCTGTCTAAAAGATGCTGGAAAGCCAAACCTTCAACACGATGAAAGTGGTGGGATGTAACAAAGTACAAGTTCTTAGTTACTAATGTGTATTTTTCATATATATGTACTTTACTTAAGTGGATTTATTTTCAGGTACTTTTCACTTTTACTCCACCACATATATCAGCAAATACCTGTACTTTGTCTACTCCACTGCATTTTTACAATGCATTGTAATTTTTACACTCAATGGACAGATAACACTAGACCAGCAGCAGCATCACTGGTGAAGAAACACCCGAGAGACTTAGCCATTAATTAATATGACGATTTGTCTGTAGTCTGGGGGATGATGTTAGTTTGCATAGGTTGTCACAAATACTGTAGTATTACTGTTAGATTCTCCCATTCATGTTTTATGAAGTGAATAAGAAAATCGTGTAATCACAACATCACATTTGTGGTTCATCTTGTCCCTTTCTAATGCAATATTTAAGGTCACTCTGTGTAAAGTTTTAATGATAGTAGACTGTAACAGAAGCACCAAATTTGGGGTGTAACAGCCAAATGTATCTTCTTTATGCTACCGGAGCCTCCTCAGGTTAGTTTCCCCCACTGGCTCTGTGTGGATGCAAAGACCTGTCTGAGCTACTTCAATCAGAGCTGTTAAGTCTCAATGGCTCAATGGAATTCTGTTTAACTATATTCATCTTGTTGTCCACATTTGTTGATATGTCAGAAAAACACACCACGTTATTTCGTTGGGTGGAACATAACTGCAGGCATGGAGGAGGCTCAGAGCACCGCTACCTGAACCAGAGGATCAGTCAGAGCAGCTGAGGGCTGTTAGCTGAGTGATCCTCTGGCACAAAAGGCAGCAGCAGAGGTGCCAGGGGGAGACACTCAGGAGAGACACGTGGACACACATGGGAAGAGACGTAAGGGGGAGAGACTGGCAGAGTTTGAGCTGAGCTGTAAAACCGAGGTGACAGCAGAAATAGCTGGCAACTTTAAGTTGAGTTTGATTTAAGATTGGTATGATTGAGGAAAAAATAAAATGCTGAAAAGAAACTCCTTTTGTCTCTGGGTGTGTGTGGGAGACCCCGGTGACGTCATCAATTGCCACAGTGACCTTTTGGTCTTTTTGGATTATAGTGATACTAGATAAAAGTGAAAGAAAAGGGGTGTGTATTACAAGTTTATTCCATGTATTGATATATCTACTACATCAGCATTATTTTAGCCAGTAGTTGACAAATATTTTGTGTGGCCCCCAAACCTCCAGTAATTTTCCTATTTGGCCAACTTGCTATTGAAGTTGAATATCCCTGCATTAGGCCTGTAGATGCATGTTTCGAAATCAGTGCTTGTGTCTCTGACTGATGATTGTATAAATTATTCTAGTTCACCAAAAAATCCTTGAAACAGATGAATGTTTGTGTGCATCTCCAGTGCCTGCTGTCCTCCTGACGTCTGGCCACCTTGCAATATATCTGCATTATTTTACAATGATATGCAACCAGAGAATTGAGCCCACTGCACATGACTGCATTTGTTTTCAGCAGAGCTTGTGTTTGCAGCCACGTAGCCACCGTGCCATTCTCTGCAGTCTTATAAAGCTAATCATGGCTGCCAGCAGCGATAAATCAAGTGTAAAACTAAAAGGCTCAATCGGAATGTGCATTGGCCCTCAGTGAAATGAAAGAGTATTTTCCTATTCAACATAATACAGGCTGCTGATTGCATTGCTGTGCCATTCCTTTTAAGGCCTTTTGTTTGTGGGAGGTGACAAATGATGCATAAATACTTAAAGAGTCGCCTCAGCAGCAGCATCCAAAAAAGGCCTTTTTACAAACAATGATAATGACCCCATGTGGTACAATTTGATTAACACAGGAGCAGCTCCCTTCACTGGTAAAAATGGTTTCTGAGATGTGAAAAATAACGCATGGAAATAAGTTTTAGTTTTTTTTCTGCCGGACATATTTTTTCCTACATAGCAGCGATGGGCATGTCATCTTTTTAATGCATGCCAACTCCTTTAATAACAGCCGTGCTGCTGAGACTATACAATGTCTGGCAGATTCATAAACCACCACCTCCTCTAGGCTCCATCTTTTACTATTATGAAATGCAAATGTTATGTCACCCACTTCACGCGGAGATAAATCAGAGACTCCTTGCATTAATACATGGAGCCACTTCACTCTCACTGCACCGCCGGTCACACAGAGTTAATGTGCACTCCAGCCTTTGCCACTGATGCTGCCTTTTATAACCCTTTCCTTTCCATGCCTGTGGAAATTAATTGAGTTTGAGATGACACCACATAGGAAATGGAAAAAGAGTCACATAAACTGCACTGAAACCAGGATTAGACCAAAATGATGGAACTGGCTACAGAACTCCAGCATGGTAAGGTGTTGTTGGAGGAGATTCAAGATATTCTTCTTGTTCAGTCTGTGGCGGACAGAGGGAAGACGCTTATAAGAGGAAAATCATTTGTTTATTATAAAAACATGTGTTCCAACTCTTTTTGCTTTCTGCAGGTCAACCAAAACCTGCTCAAAGGTTATTGGTCAAACTAGAAATGATACCCAGAAAGAAATCTACATATTCTACATATTCACATGCAGAATCTGTTTATAGAGATTATATATGGGGTGATTCAAAGCCAACAAAACAAATGAAACAAACAAAAAACATTTTTTGAAAATACTATGTTATGTAGTCACAAACAATTTACATTTTTGACAATTCACTTTGAAAATACAAAAGATATAGCTTCATAAAATCTGTATGCTGTATTCATACAGTTTATTTAACATTAGCCTCTACCTTTACAAAAAGTATAACCATACAAACACTGGTGAGTTGTCCAGTTGTGAATATGATACATCTTAATAATCTAAAAATGCTCTTTTCATCGACACCATATTTATTACATCATAATAAACTACATTCAAACTGTGGTAATCCTCCTGACGTTCACAGGGTTTTCCTCTGACGTACTCGCCGGGCCTTGGCTCTCACTGTGCAGAGACGGGCTGCTAAAGTACACGACATCAGGGACCTATAGAACATCATCAAATTTAATTCTCAAGAACACAGTCACTGGAGAAGGCGCGGTTCTTCTTTGTCTGTTGAATTAATGCTGCTGCATCAATGTACAAACAGGAAAGACCATCTCTTGTCGGTTTGTCCATTACGAGCTACTGTAGAAACAAGGCGGAGCACTGTGGTGTCCGCGGAGGCAAGACCCACTGCTCACTATATAAATATATAAGGCTCATTCTAACAAAAACACTAGGGTTTTTTAATTAAGGTGGTTACACAGTCACTATAACATAGTTATGAGAATTATAACCCATTTTCACAAATACATCCTCATCATTTCTACACCCTGTCTCTGCCCTGAAAGGTTTGTGTGGTCCTACATTGGTGCAGCAGTGCCTCTGTGGATGTTTCTTTGAATTGTAATTACCAATAAAGTATGATCTGGAAGACAGCTATTGCCTTTAAAGGCCTCGAAGTGTGTTGTCCTCCACTGTCAGTACCTCCCAGATGAGGTAATCATATTGGTTCAATACTACAGAGACAGTGAATCGGAGCTGAACTCGTGTCAGAGCTGCTCCACAACACAGTTAATTATGAAAGGAAACTAAATAAGCCGGGTCCACAAGAGAGCAGTTTCACCTTTCATTATTAGACACCAGGATATTCCACATCAGGCATCAATACAGTATAGTTATCCAGAATCAATGTGGCAATCAATAACAGGTCAGGCCAAAAAAAATCTCTCAGGCAAAATGATCTCATCAACATTGACATGTCAGGATCATGTAAAGGACATGAGAATATTTACAAAGTACGAAGACACAAATTTTTCTCAATTTGTGTCTCAGTCAGTTTGGCCCTTCATGTAGTCCTGCAGATCATCACAACATTCAGATCATGTGCTACAATGATGGCGCTGCCACTCAGAGGACGCATTGGTGAGGGCATTGTGTGGAAATCTACCAATTTGGATTCACGGAGCGATGGATGATTTGAATTGTGTGGCGTGAGGTCGGCTGAGGTGAGACAGAGCAGCAGTGCAGCTCTCTTCTGTTCTCATCAACGTTAGAGGAGCTATAGCAGGAAGTCCATCTGCAGAATGACTGGACGCATTATTCAGCTTGGGTTGACTCTATCAGTCTCTCTCTCTCTCTCTCTCTCTCTCTCTGCCTTACCTTGTGAAAACTGGCAAAGTCCATCTGTCTACGAATTTCCATGATTAGCTCATTGTAATCTGCGTCTGCAGGGTGAGAAACAGCAGTTAAGCCTGATCTAACCTTGCAGCCCTTCTGACCAGCTACAGCCCACTTTGGACTCAAAGTGCACCTCAGCAAAACAGCAAGGATTCAGGCGAATTAGTGGCTCAGAGGTCTGGGATGTGTGCAAAATAAACACTGCAAACCGAATATAAATCTGTCTTTTCTTTACCTCTAAAAAATTATTCAAAATTTGAAATAAATGTAATTTGCATGATTTTGAAACCAGCTGATTATGTGGTTTGTTGCTGCTTAATTGATTAACTATTTGATGAAAGCCAATTGTAAGTACCTGGCCCACTGGTTTTACCTAGTTTGTGATCTGCGAAGTACACAATATGTTACGACTATGACAAAGCAAAGTGATAAACCACGGATTTAAAAGACCAAACCAGCATTTTTGCATGTTTTAAACCATTTAAACCATGCTACACTGTCTTCAACAGTTTGAAATTGGGTTTACAGTTCTTATAGTGAACTACGTGTTGCTTACTCACCTGTGGGACCCTCTTTAGAGTATCCCAGGTTATCAGTCCCTCTTGTCACCTCAGCAACCACTCCTCTCCCAACCACCGATTGGTCGAACCTGCAAATGCACAATGGAGAAGATAACCTTTATATGAGATATGGCAGGGCCACTTAATCTGAGACCGCGTTGTTGTGGCCACAAACATTTTTCCTTCCTCCCACAGCTGCAGTAGATCATTGGGCGGCTGCATTGTTGCAAAATGAACCTCATCATCATTTTTCACTGCGTTTTATTAGACCCAACCCGAGAGCTCAACTCTCACTTCAATGTGCTCAATGGAAAAGCTATAAAATGAATTCCAGCTGAATGAGAAAGGCTGACAAAGACGAAGCAGAATGTATCTTCTTCTGAAATGAGCTAATGACCATTTGGATCTTAATCACGTTGTGACTAAATGTAATAGATATTTAATGCATGTCATTTCAAATTCATGTCTTCAGTTTAATCTATAATGAGGAACAATTAAAATACAATTATTCTCAGAAACAAGTTATACGTATTGATTAAGATTCAAACTAAGTCTGAATTTATAGTAGCTTATTTTAAAGGTGTGGTAATCCAATACACTTTTTCCCTCATTTTATCTTAAGCCTTCACAGTTGATCTCATAAACTGCTTTTAGACATGCACTGAACTCCACAGATCCTCTGTATTGTTTCTGCAGGAGGTGCATGTGAGAACGCATGTCCGAGTGAGAGGTGGAGTGTGGGGGTCGATGACACTTCTAACATGCGACAGACGCAAAAAAAAAGTCAACAAATATCTCCCAGTGAAAAAGCAATGACACACACAGAAGACACAGACGAAGATGTCAAGAGAGTTTGTGTTGATAAGAGCTGACGACGGTGTCGTGGAGCTGTAAACGTGATCTCCGCAGCAGAGTTAATACATCGCCTCCTGCCTCTACCTGCGACACCCGGCTGCTTCACCTCTGGCCTGAGTAACCTGGAGGATTTGTTGTGAACGCGTTGTCATGACTCTAGACTCAAGATTATTTTGGATTTGTTGTTTTGGTTTTATTATGGACTCTTTTGTTGATGGTCTTTTCCTGTTTCTCCTTGTGCTGAGGTTTGGATTTGGGTTCTCCTTGAGTTTTCAGTTTCCTGTTTTATTTTGAAGATTTGCTCCTTGTGTGTTTCCTACTTTACTTCCTGTCTTTGTCCCGTTTCCTGCCCCTGTGATTGTCTGCACCTGTTCCTCATGTGTTTCACCTGTGTCCAATAACCCCTGCCTCCCCTGTGTATAGAAGTCTTTGTGCCTCCATTTGTCTTTGTCAGTTCGTTCTGTTGGGTTTTGTCGAAGCAGGTGGACCCAAAAATGCAGAGCAAAAAGGTAGTAAAACAAAAGGTGTCCTTTAATGTAAGGCAAAGTTCTTGCAAAGAAAAAACTAAAATAAAAATCCATAAACTCAAAAAGGTTAACAGCAAAAACAAGGAAAACACTATAGGAGACACTCGAAAAAGAGAAGGGAACTGATGGAGGACAAATGACGACAGGGTGGTGAGACGGCCATGAAAGACGCAAACTAATTCTGTCATCCATAATAAAACCAAAACAACAAATCCAAAATACTCTTAATAAAAGAGGCAAAGTCTAGGTCTTAAATCCAGAGTCATGACGCGCGTCGGTGCAGAGAACCTCCCGAATCCAATTCTCCCAATTTCATGTCTGAAAACAGCTATAGTAAAGAAAATCCTTTTCATTGTTTCAAAAAGCCCCATAAAGCAAAACAGGTGGAAGAAAAAGTTTTTCAATCTCACCATGAAGGCTCCTTTGGGCTTGGATCTGAAAGGTAAAAGGAAAATGAGGCATTAAGTTTCCAGAACTATTATGACCTATCATCTGCTAACTTTATTATTCTCACTGCATTGACAACAGAACCATTGTGCTGGCTCACTGCATCAATATAAATGTCCCGCTGTTTATCAGTTTTGGGTTCTGTACTAATATCCCAGCCTCCAGTCAGTTTGAAATTCAGCAGTGAAAGCTAGAGCTGAGTGTTGATGAGTTTTGTAACGTGGCTTTGTGGTTGTCTTCGCTGAAGGTCCTCCTGGCCACGGAAAAAACACACACCGATGTAACAGTGGGGCAGATGGTGCTTTCCCCAGGAGAGATACAAACTGTTCCTCTTACCGGGGGAGAAATTGCCTTTGTCGTTATATTTTAAATCCCTGCTGTCATGCCAACCAAAGTCTTTGAGGGTGAATATATTAGATCCCTTCTATTTTTCCCAAATTTTTCAAAGCATACATTATTCCCTATTGAGATGGATTACCCAAAGAAAAGCTCAGTGACTTGGAAGTGAGCCACATCGTCAAACATCCTCATGAAGTTAATTTCTCTTGCTCAGGGGTGTTACATAAAAGCTAGGAGACTGAAGCAGGGAGGGGGATGTAGATGGTATTAGAAGTTTCAGGTACAGACACAAACCTGGCACACCTGCCCTTTGATAATCCCTCAGCGCTAAACCATGGCCATGATTTGCAATGGTCCAGAATCAGTCACAGGGATTACATTGACTTTTAAATGTGTGACTCAGGGCCACTTTTTTGTTATCTCACACAAACAGGCCTCCGCCGCCTCCTTGCGCTAGAACAACGATCCCCTCGGAGATGGCAGTCCAGAAACATCTCTGCAACCTCCTGCTTTCCTGGCTAGACTCTTTTTTTACAACATCGCGCCACCTCCAGAACGTGCTGGGGTATCGACCTCACTGCTTGGAAACTTGACAAGTGGTCCCTCCACATCACAAATATTCCGTCCAAGTCAGGAGCTCTAAAGGAGTTGCAGTAAAACTGTCTCACGGTGTGGTGAGTTTAAACCTTATTAATGGGTTTATACAATTTTCCTGACCCACGAAAGACCCGGAGGGCTGTGAAGACAGAGTTGGTACTGCTTTGGTCACCTCTCAGCTTTAAAAACAAAGTCTCAAAATGTTTCTCTTGAAGGTATAGTTCAACATTTTGGGAATTATGCTCATCTGTTCTGCATAAATCTAAGAATAAAAATGTATATTTAAATTAATTAAAACAGAGAGCAATTTCACTGGTTGATAAAACCATTCAATTTCTATAGAAGTCTAAGAGAAAATGACTCGTACTTCTCACTTGATAGTAAACCTTTTCCCTAAGGAGTTTAAAGTCTCAATCGGTTGTTTCAAGTTTTCTTCAATACAGCCTGGTGTTCACTTTGTAAATAATGGTCCCATTTAGTGTAGGTGATGTGTGGTATGCATTAGGGTGTGGATACCGTGTGATTGACAACTAGTACCATCCAATGGGTGTTGTTCTCGAGCTCTAGGTGAGTCTTACCCCCCTATCCTCCAAATATGGTCACTTCTGGTTTCAAAAGATGAACAAATGGCGCCGGCCAAAATGCCAAACTCGAGGTTTCAAAATGGCACTTCATGAACCAATGGGTTACATCACAGTGGGTTGCCATTTGGATATAATGAAATCATCAGTCAGCTGTAGTATTAGAGTTTTTGTTACCTTTGGACAGAACTTTCTTTCAGTCTTATTTGTATGTGTGTCAGACCTAATCCTTTTTCTTTCCTCTCCGTTATTATGCAGATATTGGACAGAGGAGTCAAGGTGCTGTTTAAATGCTCTAAACACATAAATACGACACATATTGTTTACAGCGGCCATGTTTTTTCACACAGGTCTGAACAATTACACAACTTAGAAAATTAGAGGAGCACATGAATGCCCAGTAACAGCAGCATGGTGTGCAGGTGTGTTTGTGTGCTCTGAGAGACGTCAAACCCCAGTCATGTTTACATCACTACCTATCTGATAGGGAGCCATCATGCTTTATAAATTTAGGTAAGGTCAATGGTTTCATAGGGAGGGACTAACGTGTACTGAGCGCAGATCACAATGCACACATAGAGGGTGTGACTTTATTCTCTGCTCAGGATACCATAACTGCATTATTTCTTGATATTGAAAATAGTTTTCAGCTGCTAAACTAATGTTTAAAGCCTCATTTATGTATAACTTTTATTCTCCTCATCAAATATTTGCCAAAAAAGCTGCATGGTGCTGTGTTTCAGTGGGGTATATTCAAACATACAGACTCATGTGGAAGGAATGTGGGGTGTCAGGAGGACCTATTGTTCCCCAAGGTACAACTTCTGTCAGTGTATCAACAATCCTTTTAGCAAACAGGTTGCTCAAGATCTCATTTCCCCCGAAACAACTGTCAACTCTTCCTCATATTTCAATGTCCTTCATCAGACTGTCTCACTGATGCGGCTAACAAGCACTGAGACATAGTCCCTTCTTTTCTACAAGGCAGGCCCACTCAAATGACTATGTTACTGCAACCACCTTTATTAAATCAAACACCTGCAGTGAAAAGATTACTGGTCTCACTCTGGTGGGACGACTGTCAGCGTATTGTGTTAGTATTTCATATTTTTCATTATTATTTGAAGGCTCAAGAGTATAAACGTCAAACTAGATGATTCTAACAACAATGACTAAGAACAAAAAATAAAATATAAGTTACAAATTAAATTACCCAAAATATCGGAATATATTTTAAATCTTTTATGACTTATTGTTTTCTTTTCTTCTTTTTGTTTGTGTGTGTGTGTGTGTGTGTGAATATTGTTATTATTATATATTAATATATTTATACATGCATGAACATTGTAAAGCTCTTCAATCTTTCTGCATCTGACTGTCTGTATGCCCTGACAGAAATCAGACTGCATGAAAAGAAACCCTGCACTGCAGCACTACCGCAATCGTCTTAATTAACATGTTACCGCAATTTCCAAAAATACAGTGAGTTACTGTAAATGCAATCTACCCACAATGCCAGGCAAATTGTGGTAACTAACTGTAAAGATGTTTTATGGTATTTTTTGTGTGTAATTTGTGTTTTTTAACTGTAAAAATACTGCAAAGATTAACAGTGTGCCTTGTTGTTCATGGAGATAATTATTCCTTCCTGTCTTGACTAGTCGAACACACACACACCTCCGTAACCTCTTTGCTGCTGCTTTTTGCAGAGAAGTAACGCTTTCTGCTGACAACTAATGTTCCGCCTTTGTCAGAAAAAATATAGCGTGCCCTTGGTGAAGGCCAGCACGGGGGGGCATTGCCGAGTCACAGCATGTAACCACCCATCTTCTTCATTATACTTTAATCACAGTTTCTTTACAGGAAAGATGTAGGGGGAGGTGACATTCAATTCACCTGGAGCAATTTAAGGAAGAGAAAAGTGCCTACTTGCTTGTCTCCTCTGTCTGTAGCAGAGGACAATGCAGATGCCGAGCAGGAGGAGCAGCAGAAGAGCAGAGAGGGAGGCAGTCACTGCCAGCGGGACCGTGCAGTCATCATCTTCCTGCACCACCTCTGCAACTGAGGAGGGGAGGTCACGTCAGTGTTGTGGTAAAATAAATGCTGAAGCAAGTGTTGTTAGTTTGCAATTCAATTACAGATTTGCAGACATGGTGTAAAGAAAGCTGCGTTTAATATCCTGTTTTAATTTGCAGTGGCGGGCAAAAGAGAGGAACAGTTCTGTCGCGTGGAGTCGAAGAAAACGTACAAATGGAATATGATGTTTTTATTTTACAGGCTGTGCAAACTCATGCAGTTTCGATCTGCCACTTGCTATTCCACTCTGCTCTTCAATAATAACGCTGAGTGATGATTCACCAGCTTCCCCAAAATAAGGAGGGAACTAAATGAAACACACAAAGGGAAACATGCTAGAAAAGGAAACACATAGAAATGAAGAGAGAGAGAGAACTAAAACAGGACAGAACAAAGCAGTGACGAGTAAGAGCTTCCTACTGTGCATTCACATGCATGCAGTCATGTTATGTAAATGTACAATATGTAACTTTGGCCACTAGGGGTCTTTCAATCAAAACAATTATTAGAGTGACTGCCCACTTTTATAACAGCCCTGGTTCCTAAAAAACTTTGTACATAGTTTAAAAGTGAAGGGACTACACATCCTATGAACCATGGTGAATTCCTGACTGATCACTCTCCTATGGCTCAAAACCTCTATTCAGCAAATGAATGGGTTATTTACTTCTGCAACGTCGCTGTTTCTGTAACAAAAGACCAAGTTTGATGACTCGTGAAGCAGCATGAGGTCACCACCATTGCCAATAATCTACCTGATGTGACTTAGGTGCAAATGATGTTCACGGATGAATTAATGCATCAAAGTTTTATTCACGTTACGCGGCAAACAGCAATGTAGAATTGTGATCCATTACCAGTGACCAATACAAACAGTGGAAGGAAAAAACAAAGGACTGGCTAACTGGCTAACTGGCTAACAGTTTGTTTGTCCTTCGTCATACGTCGTTTGAGCTGGAAGTTATTGCAGCTATGGACAAAGCCACAGGTAAAGGAAATGTGATGCAATTAAAAGGCGACCAAAATGAAACATCCCGTTACCTTGAATAATATTGGGGATTTCTCTGAGTTTGAATATAATGGATTATGTACATAAGTCAAAGACATTTTAATATGAAGAATTGTTATATATTCTCTTTAATGTGAAACATACAGTGTTCCAGTCTCACCCACTGTCAGACGGACGCCGCTCTTCAGTGGCGTGGTGAGGGCAGACACGGAGACCAGACAATCCACTTCAGAGCTCTTTGCCGCCATCACACTGAGGTTGCTGCTCACAGTGAAGAGGCTCTTCCCCGATTCTTCACTGCTGATGTTGTATTCAGCCTGGCTCACCTGCACACCATCCCCCACAGAGAGAGGAGCATTATCATTTACTGTTTATTCTAATCAGGATGTCTGCTCCCACTGACCAGTTATCCTGGAAATACACCACACACAAGTATTCATCCACACATTTTTACTGAACAGGACTGATGATGCAGGGCTGGTGTGTATCTCTCTGCCATATTTTCTTAAAGCTCCAGTGTGTAAGATTTCAGTGAAAGGGATCTATTGGCAGAAATTTAATATAAAATAATCATGTGAGGTTTTCACTAGTGTGTTTCATCTCAATTATACGAATCGTTGTTTTCTTCACCCGAGAGACCCCCTGGGCCCTTGGTATTTAAATACTTTATATTTACATCGGGAGCACGTCCTCTCTACGGAGGCTGCCATTTTTTTTTTTTTTTTTACAGTAGTCCAAACTGGACAAAGTTAACATCTTTTGAGTTTTTATGACAACTGAAGGTTTCCACAGGTAGGGTGAGGTGAGGGGTATTCAGCTGCAACGTGCAACTTCACCACTAGATGTCCCTAAATTCTACTCACTGAACATTTAAGTTGTAAAAGAGAAGTTAAAGGAAGCTCAGCTCTTCGAAGGGGATAGACAGTATCACTCCCTCTCTGTTCAGAGGGGGGACAGGGTATCCTACTAAATCACATAATGAAGTTCACACTAGAACTTTTTCGACTAACAATATTATAATTCATTGACTTTGTTGTGGCCAGATTCTTTCTGAATTGTAATGCAGATTGACAATCTTCTGCCATAAAATTAAGGTGAGAGAATGAGCTAGAATTGTTCTTGACCCACTATTGTATTCTATTTTTGCAAGATGCAGCTAATACACAGATACGGACATAAACATGTAAATTCAGTTATGATTTATGCAGCTAGAATTCCCAATATTGTCTCAAAGGGGTTTTTACAATATTTGCAGCATATATCATAATCTATCCTCAGACCTGCAGTTTAAAAAAAATATATTATATGAATAAAGAATATGATCCATTTCAATATAGAGCAGATAATGATGTGCGTGTCTGTCTGCAGTCATGTAGTTACCTTCTTGTCATTCACCTGCCAGTACAGACTGGGTTCAGGATACCATCCTGCTGCTCGGCATTCAAATATCACTGACTTCCCCTTGAAAGCCAACTTGTCGTCCCCCGAGACTTTGACGATGCCCTTTTCTGCAAGCAGAAGAAAATACATTAACAAACTGGAATTTTGTGCTTTTCATTTTTTTAAGTGCCTGCATGTGAAGGTTAATCATGCCTGTATATTCCTCTGGATGCATGTGTGTACATTTAACCGATTTTTATCATCAGTAACCTTTGAAATTCATGCAGCTGCATGCATGTATGTGTATCTCTCTGTTGCCTGGTGAATGCTTTTCTTTATCCCCCTTCATTTTCCTCCCTGGCACCAAATAAGCTACTTAAGGCCCCTGAGAGATACAGTATCTCATCTGTGAGGTCTATTGTCTGGCAGACTGAAAGCTGGTGGAGGCAACAGACAATTGCTATAGACAGAAAGATAATTACAGGAGCTTCACCGCTTTGTCTAAGCGAAGGATATGCCAGTGTTGATTTAGGTTCAAATCCTCAGACGTTTCTGTGCACATTATTGGCCGGCCCTTTTCTCCAGCTGCCTTTATTTGATGCCTGATTTGGTGTCATAAACATTGTCCTGTCCAAGTCTTAACAGCGCCCGGTTCTGATTGTGGACTCCAGCTGCTCTCTGAGAACCTCGGCACCGGCGAGTCAAGGTTGGCGAGGAACCAGCAGCCTTATTTGCACTGATTGGGGCAGGCACATCATGGCTGATTAATCCATCTGAATAGGAAATGAACGTCAGCTCTTCCTCCCAAAGCTCCACTCTAAGTGATCTAAGTTTTCACAAGGGTTGTTAATTACTGTAGGGGAAACTCTTTGGGCTGCAGTGGCGAGCTGTGTGAAGCGGGGAATCCCCAGCTTACTCCGATTTCAGAGATTTTCCAGTAGGGCTCTTTAATTGGGAAATTGCAGGCAGCTTTAAAAGGTGTAGTTAGTGATTCTGGGGAACAACTGTGGATGCTTGAAAACAAATACACTCCTCCTTTTGCTGCTGCTTCAGAAGGTGGTAAACCACTTATCTCAATAAGTTGCATTTAGCCACCACAGACATTAGCATTATATGTCAACAATATGCGAACTCTGCATTTACACAAATGACAACTTCAATGACCAGAATCAACCACAACTGCTTGTGCATATCTGTCCTTGAAAAGCCGACAGTCAGACCATGATGTACCATCGCAGCTGCACCACCGGTGTTAATGACTGGCTGCTTCCTGCTCGGACAATGTTATGTACCGGTGCGTGGTCACAGCAGCCCACAGCAGCCCACAGCACCATCCAGAGGCAACTCCTTGTCATCTCTCCACCCCTGAAACATGAATCTTGACCCTTTTGTTATCTTTGTTGGGTTAGCTTTAGTCCGTGGTGACTCAGTACTTAGAATTTGGAGCGCTACTGTGACAACCCATGTTGCTGATTGGCTAAAATAGTGTTATGCTGTCCGGTCGGCCAGCATTTTTGTCTTTCTTCAGTGCAGAGATATAAGCAGAATTTAACTAAAAGGGAGTGAAATTGCTTACCCCATCTTTATATAACATGCACTTTATGTGTGGTTGCAGATTTATTCCAATTGGGATGTGGGGCACAATTCCTCTACAATTACCACATCCATGTTCACGGTTATCTGATTTATAAGACATCTGGTCATCTTCAGATCAAGTAAAAAGGCTTGCGAGCACATATTGATTTGTCAAAGCGAAAGGATTGTGCGTTTGAGTGAGCGAGAGACATAAGCATGAGGGAGGGGACAGTGACGTTCATATTTACAGCATCTTCATATTGGACAATTAAAGCAGGGAGTGTGGATGATGGCATCAAGAGTCAACCAGCCCTGTGTGGATTTGTGGCCCTGTCCCAACAGTATATTTGAGGCTGCAGTGCACAAATCACAGGCAGAGTTGCTGACTGTTAACCGGCCATGCCAGGATGCACAATTAATTCAAAGGCTGTGTCAGGCCGTATGATCCTCCGCATCCAGACTGGAGGGCCTGATTCACCATACACTCCTGTTAATGGCTGCATATGTCAGTGGGGATTTGTGGCACTGGCAGCAATGAGGGCTCTCTCAGTAATATATTGGCAGCGAAGGATCATTGGTTTTTGTCCCCTCCCCCCCCCATTCGCTTTTTGCAGAGCGAATGTTTCCAGGCCGATCTTCTTTTTAGCTGAGCTCTCAGTTTGGTTTGTACACACTGTTATTTGACTTCTTAAAAAGTTGTCTTAAAAACGCCATCCATACATTTTTCAAAATATAGTTGGTGCGCTTGAACAACCCTTTTCAAAACTAAAAGAGACAAAGAATTAAGACTCAAAGATCTAATTTGAAACCTTTATATATTTATATGATGATCATTTACACTTATGATTTCCAAATTTATGACAATAAGGAGATACTAAAAAGTTTGAACTTGAATTATACCATAGGTCGTTTTTAAATTGCATATTGAATTTGTTTAAACTTTCTGTTATAAGTTTAGGGAATGAATGAACAGTTTGTAATAATAACATTAAATCACTGATATCTGTAAAGATCTACATTATTTGTCTCTTAAAAACAGATATATTGATCTTTGGGACTGTTCAGAGTTTCTATTTTTAAATTGATTCGGCCATTGAAGAAAAATCAGACAACCCTCACTTCAGCAAAAATTTCAACTGTATAGCATGAAAACTTTTTCTGGTCTCTCATTCACCTAAGTTACACACCAATAATCAGATGAAACCAATAAATTAGGAATTTAAAAATGGAAAAATAATAGTGTTTCTCTGCATAATTTTGAAAGTTTGAAGTCCATTTCTATTTTTATTTTTTTACAGTGTACAATCACTAATCTGTATCCATCTATCACTTATGCTGGCTTTCCTTATGGATTGGTGGGTGGTGCTGGATCCAATCCCAGCTCACATTGGGCAAGAAGTGAGTTATCACAGCAACATAGAGACAAACTACCCTCCACACACAAATTCACAATTATGGTCAATTTAGAGTCTCCAATTGACCTAACCTCATATCTGCATGTCTGTGGACTGGGGTGGGGGGGGGGGGGGGGAGCTGGAGTACCTGGAGATGACCCGCAGATTCAGGGAGATCATGCAAACTCCACACAGAAAGGCTAGGATTCAAACCAACAACCCTCATGCTGTGAGGTGACAGTGGCCACATTAAATGCAGGAATATCTTTGGTAATCCCTGTGAGGGAAATCCCACTCCCTAACATGCTGGTTCACACTGCAGTGCATTCAGAGCTGATTCTGTATATCTTGCTGCCTGCTCTGACCTGTTGAGTTCAACACTTTCCAGCTGGTAAGTAGAATTGGATTGGAATTGGACTGATAAGTGTTGGGCCAATCAATTCACCACCTCCCACGCTGTCATTAGCAATGTCACAAGAACCATCAAACATGCCGGGGTAACTGTGTTCCACCACGCAGACCTAAAGGATTTCCCAGCCTACACACTTGTATTGATCTCTCAGGTACCAATGCAGCTGTTATTACAGAAAATTGAAAACTTTGATTCTATTAACTCCACTCTGCAAACCAGCTAAAGCACTCAATTAAGACGTGTCCCCTTAAATCCACAACAATATGATGTCTTTTTTGTGCTCTTTGTTATTTTTAGTGGAGACAGCAGTGTGTGGGGGTGTGCAGCATCAGAGCTGCTACACAACCATTTCTTCGTCCCTTCATTTACCTCCTTTTCGAGTTTATTTCTGCACTTTCTCACACTGCAATGATTTTCAAGAGATGTGCCATCTGCTTAGTTTCCTCCCAGTGTGTGTGTTTGTGTGTGAATGTGTGTGCATGCCTGTACTTATATCTTTGTGAGGACCATTTTGAGCCTATAGACCTTATGGAGAGAGTACATTGTGGGAGAGTGAGGACATTTTGGCCGTTCCTCAATTTTTCAATGAGCTGATCGAGGGTTCTATGTGCAGCGCTTTTTCTATCACAGGCCATTCACACACTGTTGGCACAGCCATCAGGGGCAATTTGGGGCTCAGTATCTTGCCCAAGGACACTTCAGAATGCAAAATGGACGAGCTGTCTATCAAACCTCTGACATTCTGGTTAGTGGATGACCCACTCTACCCCCTGTGTCACAGCTGCCCCTTTACGTGTAGTTGTGGTGGTTAAGGTTATGGTAAGGTACAAGGGAAAGCATTATGCCAAAGAGTGTCCTCACTAAGACAGTAGTAGAAGACAATGTTTGTGTGTGTGTGTGTGTGTGTGTGTGTGTGTGTGTGTGTGTGTGTGTGTGTGTGTGTGTGTGTGTGTCTGTATTTATATAGAGTTTTTGGAGATGATCACTCAAAGCAGTTTATAGTACAGTTCTGTCATTCACCCGTTCACAAACACATTCATAGATGTGCTGCACTTTCTCTATCACACATCACCCACACGCTGCCGGGACAGCTGTCAGGGGTAATTTGGGGTTCAGCATCTTGCCCGAGGACACTTCGGCAGGTGGAATGGATCGAACCGCCAACCCTCTGGTTAATGGACGACCCGCTGTACCGTCTGAGCCACAGCCGTGCATGTGTGAGAATAAATCACACAGATGCACTTAATACCTCAGACTATGTTCTCTCACACAAACACGTACAGACGAACACACAGACCTTGTACGAACAGGTTTGCTGTTTTCCTGTCGATGCCCTGAAGGTCACAGGTCACTTGTCCCTGGTTGTACCTCTCTGTGCTGTTCAGGACAAACACCCAGCTGTCTCTCTTGGAGCCGGAGACTGGCTCAGCTGTCACATTAGTGATGGGGGACTGCAGGACACCGTGCAACTTCGAGATGGTGACCGCCGCTGTGCCGTTCAGCAGCCACAACATCACGGTCCACTTGGTGTTGGAGGCGCTGCAGGTAAACCGAGCCTCCTCCCCTCGCAGGACAGTCAGTGTTTCTGGGTACAGCTTCATCTGAGCTCCAGCTGCTGAAGGTCCAAACATAAACAGAAATAAACCACGGTAACTTTAGTCACATCAATGTGATGCTGAGTCTGAGAACAGATCACATCACCGGAACACCACTTATGAACAGACGAACCTTCAAAGGAACAGTGTGACATTTCTTGCTGAGAATTAGATGAGACCACCTCATATTACGCTGCCTGAGGAAATACTCAGTAGCTTCCTTTGAATTAAAGCTTAAAATGTACTTTTATCGTACCACATTCCCGGATTTTACCTCATTCTAGTTTTTCATTATTGCAACGGGTGGTCATAAATTGAATATCTGTCACCATGTTTTTATAATAAAAAAAAATTATAATTTTTTCTTTTATGCCTGTGTTTTTTAAATGTTACTTCTGTGTGTTTTTACTTGTTTTTTCCTATTTATGAAGCACTTAGTAATTTTATTTTGAAAAGCGCTATAAAGATATTATTATTATTATCTGTTTGGTAAATTTGAACCAACAGCTAGCTGCCAGTTAGCTTAGCATAACAATCTCGCTCCTTCTGAAGGTAAAACCATCTAAACCTAATTAACATGTTACATTTTGTCAAATTTATACAAAACAAAAGTGGAAAAACAAAAGGTTGTGGTGCTATGGGAGGTTATGTGCATCACCATGAGGTTGCCTAGCAACAATATACTTTATAACTCAAAGCATTATAAAGCAATCCCAATTAAGAGGTTGGATACACAAAATGCAAACAACACTATATTGCACAGTTTCACGACTAATCACATTCACAGAAAACATTGAACTTTTTTGCAATGCAAATGGACTCCTTTCGAATACTAAATAGGTAAAAACTACTGTACTGATTTCCACTATATTTTGTAAAGGGGTGGGAAGTGACCAAGGGAGGATCCCATTAAAATTTGGTGCAGGTTTAAACTTTCACTTTCTTTAAAGTTGCAAGATACTGTGTTTTTAAAAATTTCTTTAATTTCTAAGTGAATAAATTATGGATCTTGATGATGATCAAAATCTCGGCCATGTGAATTTAGATTTAGGTTTCATTGAGGGACTGTTGGGCCTTTGTGGAGGTATGAGCTCTGTGAGTTCCATTCAAATTTGTATTATTTTGGAAGAGACTTTGCCTGCAAGGTAAAGGAAAAGCATAAATATGGAGGAGACTCAGTGACCAGTAAGTCGACAGATCCACTCAGTGTGTTCAGGGCCCCGGACAAACTGAAGAATTCAGTGATGTTGTTTTATTCATCGCTTCACGAGCCATATGAGGGTGAAAAATTTAGAGGAGGTTGTTGGCTCCTTGTCTGATGTAGAAATCTGAGTCTTGCCAGAGGATCAAGTGTGTGTCACTTATAGAGAACCTTGTCAGCACAATCAAGACATGGAGAGCAAGTGAAAGTAAGAGTGCAGAGATAAATTAAATAGGGCTGAAAGGACTGAAAGAGACAAATGAAAGAGAATGACGGCACCACTCCCTACCCGTCTGTTTCTTAAAGCTGTTGACAAGATGGCTGATTGGCTGAATGGGATGAATGAGGGTAAACAAGTTTTCAAGTTTCAAGTTTTATGAGTCAAATGTAAGTTTACAGTAAAATGAAAAGTGTTGAACGAGGACAGGTCAGCTCAGCAATGCAATGAGAGCAATGTCATAGCGAATAAAAAGTAAGATAAAAAAATAAGAAATTTAAAGCAAGTAAAGAGCTGAATATAGAAACAAGAATTAAACACAATAGTATATATATTAGAGAATGCATGTGGGAAACCAAAGTGACAAGTGTATACTGTACAAGTTTATGTATATAAAGTTATTGCACATTTTCCCGAGGTGAACCAGGATTTACGAGAAAAAATAATGCATGGCTGTCACTCTGCAGGGTTTTAACAGTAACCTACAGACATCTATAAAGATACAAGGGTCACATGATAGGGGCTAAAATAATCTATAAGGAAACATTCATAACCAAGTGTACACTAACAGAAACACACACACACACACGCGCACGCACACACACACACACACACACACACGCACGCACACGCACACACACACACAGAGAGAGGCAAACATCCTCAATTACAATCTTTCAAATCTGTGTGTTTTTCTGTTGCAGAAAAATGAAGGAGATGTGGAATTAGCATTAATGGTGAACTGTGAAATATGACATAACATGCTCATGCCGCAGCACTGCAGGGTGATGTATCACTTGTTTGTGGCATGATAACTGTGTTACCTTCTACAGCCAGCGGCGCAGACTCATAAATGTTGCATATGTTTAGGAAATTAGGTCTGAGAAATATGTAGGCCGGCACATAGAGCTATTTCTTTTCATCGCAATCGGAGAAAGGCAGACTAATGAGCAGCATTTGTGCAAGATGCTTTTAGGACCATGAACCAGTGACTGTGAAGTCACATACACACTGGCAACATCTTATCTTATCAGTCTATTAACTGAATAGGCAGCCATTTTGGAGAAGATGAATTGTTTTGTTCAGATTGATTGTCTGTGGGTTTAATCTGAAGGGTTCCACCATTAAACACACCACAGCAGTGAATAAAGCTGTTAATACACACAGATTACTTTTCCCCTGTGATACATCACCAACCATGGAAGCTGCTGTGTTTCTTATGAGCTGAACTCTCACCTTGAATCCCGCAGGAAAGTAGCAGCACCAACAGATGAAGCACCATCATTCAACGCATGGAAGGCCCTGAAATGAAAGTTAGTGAATCCATTACCTCTGCCAACGAGTTAATGTTTTCATTGGCATTTGTTTGATGGTTGGCAAGATTGCTCAAAAGCTACTTCACTGATTTACATAAAATTTTGTGGAGGGGTGGAGTGAAGGGCCCGCTAAAGTTTGGAGTGGATCTGGATAAACAGGCTGACATTTTTTTCACTTTCTTTTACATGACGAGATAGGATGTTCGCCTTGTTGGAGGTATGTGCTCTCTGCGTGACTTTCTAGTTCCAAGGACCATAGTTGATCATAATCTCAGGTTTTTAGCTATGCTAGTCACATGGATCCATGACAGTGTCTTAAATATCTTAATAACTATCGGACACACTGCCACTAAATGTGATGCAGGTGCCAGCATTGCCATTAGGATATGCCTTCATGACTTTGGCGATCCCCTTAGCTGCTCTCATTCAAAGTTTTCACTTATGCTGTGAAATACCTCAACATGTAGAGGAGGGACTGGCTGAGAGATTAATGTTTCTCAAAGGATAAATATGACTGATTCAGTCAATGCTTAGATTTTTACTGTGGAACCAGCATCAGGATTATATTTGAGGTTTTAATTAAAATGTCTCAACAACAACTAATGGATCCTTTTAGTGAAATAAAAAAAAAATTCTCATCTTCATAATTCTGATTACAACCATTCTAAAACACAACCAAATTCAGGGTTTACCTAAAGTTACGTACATCAATACAACACATAAAGGACTTAAAGGTCCAGTGTGTAAGATTTAGGAGAAAGAGATCTATTGGCAGAAATTCACTGTAAAATAATTCTAGTGATGTTTTCACTAGTGTGTTTGATCTAAATTGAACTAATTGTTGTTTTCTTTACCCTAGAATGGGCCTTTTATATTTAAATACTTTATATTTACATTACGAGTGGGTCTTCCGTGTGTTTTTTACAGTAGAACAGACTGGACAAAGTAAACACCTGTTTATGACAACTGAAGGTTACCACAGGTTCTCTATCATGTTTGGAAGGGGAGGGTGAGGTGACGGGTGTTTAGCTGCAACATGCAACTTCACCAGTACAATGCAATTGCAATAAAGTGTTTCTATTCAATTCTATTCTATTGAATACATATTACTCTTGGATCACTACCACACACAGAGGATATTTCTATATTGTCAAAGTGCAAGGAAGTCAAAACAGCAGGAATGTGAAGACATTTTCTTGATCTTGAGAGAACCCTAGTAGCATGACTTTTTACAAGCTGGATCTGTTCAGTGGATATCTGGGGCAGACAAGGTAATTTAGTCAATTTAAGAATTACAATATTCCCATCGGCTGTAAACAAACGGCTTCCGTATCCTGGAATTTTAACCATACAACTCCTAAGCTTTCTTTGTTGTGTGGAAAAGAGAAGAAAAAAAAGGTTTAGGTCCAAACTAAATATTAACCTAGTATTTTTATTCATTTATTAAATAAAAACACTAGGGTAACCAGTAAAATTACTGAGGTGTTCGATCCTCTATAAAAAGCAGCATCTCTAAAATACAACTGAAGCTCATCTTACGTTTAAAATGAAAGACATTAGAATTATCTATGTGTGTGACTCACCTCAGTCCAATGTGTGTGTGGATGAGCAGCTAGCGTCGCACACAGTGGATTCATGTCAACAATGCTGCTTCTTCCTCATGCCTGGTGCTCTGCCATGTCGCCCAAAAACAGTCCCGTTAAATATTAGCAGAGTCGGAGCAGGGAACTTTGTCCTCTGCAGATGTATAAGTACACAGAGTGACTCACACTGCAAACAATGCCTCCTGTAAGTCCCCCAGTTCCCAGGGCCCCTGAGACCAGGCCCCCACTCTCTTCACATGAATGCATTCAGACACACTAAATGATGTATGATTTAAAAAAAGATGACAGGTTTGGTAATTAAAAAAATAGAAAACCTTTGGCAACTTGTATTTTATAGGGGGAAAACATATTTTTTACCCTCCTGAGGGTAAGGGCCGGGTCCATTGCTGGCAAAAGTTTGTTTTACTTTTGATACTTTAATATTAGATTTAGCTGTTAATACTTTATACTTTTAAGTATTTCTTTGACCAGTGCTCTTTTCAACTCTCCAAACTTTAAACAAAGAACAAATTCCTTGCCTCTTATTTTTACTTACAGTGGGGTTCTTATAGTCGACAGGCTATTATAACTATATTTAGCATATAAACAATGCTGAAATGGTGCAGTGAGATAACTAGAGTACATGATTGGCCATTTCTTTCCATATCATCTAATAATAATAGCGCATTTTCACTTTACGCCTCCACCCAGAATCTCTGGGGACAAGGCAGTTGCTTTCCTGTTGACCTCCACACTGCTCAGACAGCACAATAGACCATTGATTCATACATGTCGACAAAAGAGTTTAAAATAAAACCAAATAGAACAACATGTTTTTTTTAACCAGTCTACTTTATTGCATTTTCAAAGTCTTAGTCACGTGTTTCACTCTTCATTCAACAAAGTGCATTGATTAGACAGGAGTATTGGCAGCAGTAATTGCAGTTGTGCTGGAGTAGATCGCAGTCCTGCAGTATGTGCGTATTTTCTTCCTAATGTTGCCACTAGAAGTCTTAGTTTGCATTCATACATTCAGTTGATGGGAGAAGGCACAGAAATGAGAGTGCAGAAACGAGCCATGAACCTTTGAATCTGAATGCGAGAAGACGCTACAGCTAAGGATTGCCAAGGTAATGTTTTATTTTGAATAGGTCACTGCCTCTTTGTGCTAGAAAACTAGAAATCTCTTAAAGTAAAACATGAGACACATGTTTGAATTTAATAAAATAACTGTTGGTGCATTTTACAAAAGCTACTCATTAAAAACCAACTGACGCCGCGAGGCTACGCTGCACATTTCCATTACAGTATGACTCTACACGCAAAATATAAAAATTAAGTCATCATTGCAGTCAAAAGGGGACGGTGGGGACTGGGGGGGGGGGGGGGTCACAAATGTGGGCTGTGGGACTTCTCAGTTTGGATGGCGTTTTCAGTGGGGCCTTGGGGAGGGGTGGCAGGAGCTGTCTGAGGATGTTGAGCGTCAGGGGTCGGGGAGAGACGGTACAGGAGGCTCCTCCGGGCTGAGACATAAGAAGAAAACAAAAGAGGTCACACATGTTTCAGTTGTCTGTGGCGGCTGAGGGAGCCACCATCGCTGTGGTGTGTGCCACCCAGTGTGCCCAGTCCTCCGCAGGCACATGTGAAGCCCACTTAGCAATTTCCTCTAACATGGCGTGACAGAGGCTCGCAGGGGTTGGATGACGGGTGGGAGAGCGGCATTGCCTTTCCCTTCAAAGCCTGCTCTGCGGCTCTCTTCCTGCAGTGGGTCATAGATGGCCGACGTGCACAGAGAGGAACTAAAAGACAGGCTTTGAAGATTAGGATTATTATCATCATCATCATCATCACTGCCTGGGAGGGACAAAAATAGGATATGTGTGACGTTTTTCTTAAAGCTCCAAACGATCCTCAGGCAGATGGAGACGGTGGAGGCAGTCCCTTGTAAACAGGCAGCTGAATTAATTGGTTTCCTCTGACTGAACACTTTAAAGTGTAAGTCAACAGAAAAAAAAAAGACAACCAAGGTGAAGCAAGGACGGCATCAGCTTTAGTATATTTCATTTGTTATTAATTTGATTGGGAGAGTGCTCATTAATCAATAGACAAAATACCAGAGTTAGCCAGAGTTAGTTGTTAAAGCTAATTTCCCTGTAGCTAGTATTTACATGGCAACCGGGGATAAAATAAAATGATCCGCATTATATAATGACAAATATCTATGGATGGTATGCGCATCATGCAAACCGTCCAAACTAACCCATGATTAAAACATTGCAGCCAATAATAAAATAAAAATGATAACCCATGATTTAATAATACACCCCAGTAAAAACAAGCAAATAACCCATGATTAAAGTACATAATAAAATCACACAATACAATATGAGATTATATGTAAAGGCCAATTACATTGTACTGTAAAGTCAGCACAGTATATAGTGTAGATAAAGCAGACAGGTTGAGTAAGTGTTGTTGTTGTTGTTAAAGTGGCCTTTGAGCCAGGGTCAAACACACAAAAGCATAAAACCATTTCACAACACAGCTATATGTTTTTAATGAATCTGTTTACATAAAATTCTAATATGAAAGCAAACACCAAGAGGATCAGTTCACATAATGTTGCACTGCCCTCCAGTGGTGAAGCATTAAAACTTGACAGCCGAGAAAAAAGGAGAAGAGTATTCACCTGGGCAGCAGCAAATCGACATCATCCACGTCACCTAGCTTCAACTACTCCGCCTCTTCCTCCTGTTTAAAGACATAATAATGTGTTTTTACAAGGGAAGCAATAAAAGATGTCAAGGGTAAGCATAAATAATTAAAATCTATTTTGAATCTAATCTTTAAGTGTGTTTTAAATTTGCATAATCCCTGTGAGGATTGGGGCAGTGTGTTTGTATCCATTCAAGGCATTTAATGGATTTAGGACAAAAGATAACAGTTGGATCTGCTTGGACCTCTGCAAAGGTACAAGCAGCAATGAGGGCAGGAGATTTCTTCTCTCCAAAACAACCTTGATTGCCATCTCCACTGAGAATGTTAAATCAAATAAAACCAAACATTGCTGGGACTGAAGCTGCACCATTTTCTATTTCCCACAAAAGAACATCCTCTGAGTTCGAGTGAAATAATACTTTTTGCAGGCAGGTCAAGCCCCAGATGGATAAAAAATAGATTCAAGAAAGTAGATTCTACTTTCTCTGTTACACTACCTGTGTTTCTTCCAAGTCTCCTTCTTCTTCCTTTGACACATAAAAGAGAAAAAGAAAGAAGGGTGTCATGTGAAGTCATGGTCCAGGTTGCAGGAAGGTGAGAGGACTTCACGTATTAGTGCTTGAAGTTATGGGTGGGTTAAAAAAAAGTTTAAAGCAGAGAACTAGAGAAACTAAGGAAAGTCTGTAGATCTGATAAGAGTGGTTCTTCGTTTTATGTTGTATTTAAGTGTTAACACTCAAGCTGGGAAAAAGGGAGTGGGCATCATTAACCATAATTAGATGCTATAATCACTTGATTCCATCCAGTCGTACAATTACAGGTAGCTGGAACCATAGACTGTGTATAAAGATGGACGACATGACATTCCCTAAAAGTGAAGCCAAAACGTCTCAATCCCCCCCTGGTGGCTGGCTGCAGTATAGGTCATAAATCCTGAATTTTTATGAAATGAGATGTTTAAAATAATAAGTTAAAAGTAAACTTATTGAACGTTGGTTCCTCATATTTTTAACCGCTAAAGTAACCATCGATTTTACTGTAGCCTATATAAAGATGGACAAATTGACTATTCCCAAAGGTGAAGCCAAAGTGTCTCGATCGCCACCTGGTGGCTGGCTGCAGTACAGATCCCATCTACTCCATGTAAGTGAATGGGACCTGGACCAAACCAAAGTCAAAGTACACAAATAAATCAAATAAAGTTTTCTTAAATTCTGTTATCACAATGATGTTTGTTTAAGTGTAATTTTTTCCAGCAAGTTTGGTTTTAATTCGTTATTTAATGCTAGAAAAATGTAGTGAAACATCATGATTGACAATTGAGACTGACTCATGATTGGTTGAGCATGTGTATCGGTGGGAACTCGCCCCCATGGCTCCACACCGCGACCTCTACTGCGCCGAATGCGCAAAATGCCAGCGTTGAGATATTTTGGCTTTTTTTCTGGATAGTGGGAGGAAGTAGAGACACATCATCCATCCTCATATACAGCCTGCAGTTACTACATACAGATTTTTCCGCTTATTTCCTCGTAGTATTGCAAAGTAACGAGAACTGCTCCATCTCCTCCATCTTATTTGGAACTTGTCACATCCACTTTGTTTGTACTCTTGGCAAAGACAAACAAAAGCCATAACTTCTTAAAAAAAGGGGGGGGAAGCGGACTCGTCCCCCTGTCAAGTCAGCGCATCCCCCGGCACTTGTGACATCTAGCTCATGTGGAGACAGGCAGAGACAAACAACACAGCAAAACTTCCCACCTGTTCTTCCGGCTTCAAAACAAAAACAGTAAAACTGTGTTGGCAGACTCAGAGAAAATGTCTATGTGAATATTTCAAAACACCCACTGCAGCACTGTACTAACAGCGAACACTGTGGTGTCCTCTCTGCATAAATTCCCGAGTTGTGTCACATTGCCCCATTGTGCACTGGACCACATGATGCAAGACTTGCAAGAGACAGCGGTAAAGTTAACATTAACCTGTACTTACAGCCTTTGTATGCAATCAGGTCATGCATGAAAAATCCCAAACTAAATATGATTCACACCGTGCACAACATGGGTAGAGCGAAATTCAATTATACCTCTTGTACTTCAGCCTCTTCTTCTTCCTGTGGGAGATTAAATCAGGTGGTGTTTAGTCAAGTCAAGAGAATATCCATCCTACGGTGTATGGCGGGTATTTCTGTTACAGTCACCATGCTGCACACCAGCAGGCATCTCTATGGAGGGAAAAAACTACCATTCCATGCAGCACACAGAGAGATAGAAGAAAGAGGGAGGATAGTGAAACTCAGGACATCCCAAAGCAACTACCTCACTGCCTCATTCTTTTTGCTCCTGCAAGAAAGGTAGGACGACAAACGGCAAGATAGATGGAGAGTTGGAAAGGAAAGAGGGCAAAGCAAAGCGAAGCAAAGATGATAGAAGAACACGCAGAGGCTGGAATGTCTCTGAGAGGCAGAGTCCTTTCAACAAGATGCTGAGTACAGGCATATTAAATACAATTTTTCTAACTGAGGTTGATCTGGTTAGTTGTGATCTCTAAGGTAACCTGGCTCCACCCGACCTAACGTGCCACTATTAGTGGCACGTTAGGTCGGGTGGAACTTTTAGTGAGCAACAGCGCCCTCTGCAGTCACAGGTGGTGATAAAGTTCTTCATCTGAGTGATGAAGTGGTTTTCATGTAGAGAAAAAACTAAGCAATCTGAACTGAAACACAACAGAACAATGGATATCCCATATGATGCCCAACTTCCTGAACTAGATGAGCTGCTGCTGTAACAAACACACCTGGCATTGTTAAGAATTCTTCAAATTTAAAAAATCTCCCTGCTAAACATCGAAGACAAATGCTGATTTTAATGACCTTTAAATGATGGTACCTGCTCACCAAAGGCTAGAGCAGGAACATCAAACTAATTTTGGAATTGCTATTTTTAAATTTAAATAAGAGCTGTGTGGAGAAGTGTGGAAAGTCCCTGAAGTGAGTCTTAATCCAAATAGTCTAACCCCATCATCAGAGCTCTGTGCTGTTTGAACAACAATATGCAAGCAAGTGCATACAGTAGGTCTGGTTTCAGAAGTGGACGGAGGCACAATGAAGTCCGTAGTCTCCCTAATAACTGAAGGCTGCCTCAGTGGTTTATAAATATTCTACATCTGGAGTATGATGGACAGAGTGAACACTCTTTTCAAAACAATTTTAGAGACTTAATCAAAGTAACACTGTAAAAAAGGGTGGGTAAACAATAAGATTTGAAAAGAGAGAGGGATGTTGTTTAACCCCTGTCCACAGAGAAAGTGACATACCTGTAGGTGCGTGCACGTTAACATGCATTTTGACTCATGTGACTGTATAAATAGATCTGGTAGATGGACATAAGGTCTCCTAATACAGGGCAATGTCAAACTGATGCAACATAAATAAGGGACTTAACAGTATGAGGACAATTACATTACTATTTTCTAATACTGCCAATTTCCCGATGACAATCACTGAAGGTCATAGTTTAATCATCACTGCATATATAGGTGCATTGGAAGAGTACACACTCTTAGAGGTTACAAGAAAAACCTCTTGATATGGCCAACAGTGTTGTCATGTACTGTATTCTGTACCATGCTGCTTATCTAGATATGATTGGTCCCTTTTGGCCTGATGGCATGGGAAACTCTGAAATGACTTTTTCTGGAATGTCTTCAGTGTAACACAAAACGAAGAATCAGGGTCACATGAAGGGTAAAAACAATTTTGAGATTTCGAGAATAAAGCCATAATATTTTAAGAATGTGAATGCAATGTGTTATTTTAGAGGAGGGATATCAGAAGATCAGATATGACCTGTGTTCAAATAAGGAATGTGGAGATTCTTGTTGTTGAGTAAAAGTTTCAAAAATTATCATACATTATCATAAGTATCAGGACTTTGAAGAGATGAAGCAGAAAATTTAGTCTATTCTTTTGTGGAGGAATAAAAGTTTGGTAGTGGTCGGCTGCAGGGCTACCATTAGTTACATCTAAGTGCTACTCAAAGGAGATTCATAGTTTGTCACGAAATCAAGATTTTGGAACCAGAAGAGAGCACAGGTTGTCTTTGCTGCTTATTGCCCTTTTTCTAATTGCATAACGACTTTATTATGGAAATATTATGACTTTCTTCTCATTAAATTAGACTGTCCGAGCAATTTTACTACTTTAGAAAATTAAATCAAAACTTTATTCTCAAAATATTATGACTTTATTTTAAATATGATGACTTTCTTGAAATATTATTACCTTTTACACATTTAATTAAACTTTTTTATAATTAAATTAAAACTTTATTCTCAAATTTTATGACTTTATATTAAATATAATGACTTTTCTTTTAATAGAATTACTTTCTTCTTGATTATGACTTTATTCTCAAAATGAAGCTGAATAGCTTACAGGGAGGTGGGAAGGGATGGGGGATTGAAAAAGGACAAAACAAACTGAGGAAGGCTAGAGGCTGGTACAAAAACACATCACAGGAATCTACCTCAAGCTGTCGCAGTTCTTCTTCCTCCTATAAGGAATAACAGATAGTAGGTCAGCAGGCTGTGTGGGGAGCAAAAGAGCACCACAGGCATGCGCTACAGAAAACAGAATTAAAATGGAAACTATGGGGATGGTTGAGGTTGTCAGGAAGCAGCTACAGGACTGGGAAGAAATGAGGAACATGGGTGTTAGCAGGAAGAGGGGTTAACAACGTGGAATAGAGGGATGGAAAGAGAAGAGTTAGAACATGTCAGCATATCAAAGAGTATATACACAGTTGAGTGGAAACAGCAGACCAAGACCCAGCCCCTGCCCCCCACCACCCTGACTCAACCACAGGAGCCTTCCCTGATTTGTGTACCATCAAACCCACACTGCTGATGATTATATGGAGGAACCGTAGAAAGAGGCGATCACCGACGCACAGTTACCTCTGACTGCAAATCCTCTTCTTCCTGGAGGGAGCAAACCAAGAGATGGATAAAAAGGGCAAAGAAGGGGGTCAAATGCTATATGGTGCGCTCATGAGGAACATGACTGGTGTGTGATCAGCAGCAGCAGGAGACTGTCATGAATTGAAGTGAAGTGATTTAAATGGACTGGAAGACTGACAGAGGAAACATGTAGATTCTTAAATAGAGCTGCCTGAACTGGCTGATGGAAATAGACATGTCTAGTCAATCATTGTTTGAGCTATTTCAATTAAAATGGCTCGATTACAATTTGAACTTCAAAGACGAAATGTACACACTGTTTTAAGTAGCCTACAATGTCTAACTGTACGACATATTAGGGCCATATTGTAAAGTCATTATACTGCAAGAACAAAGTCATAATTCAATGAGGGAAAAAAAGTAATAATATTTAGAGAAAAGGGGTTGTATGCCTCCACCAACCAGTGCAGTTTCCATCTACAAAAATTGGTTTCCTCTGATTCATATAAGGTCACTGTGACATTTATCTTTGATGATTGAAATCTGATCAGTTCATCTTTGAGTCCAGGTGACAACTGTTTAAAGTTAAAGAAATCCCCCCTTGGCGGTGATGAGATATCACATTCAAGAGGTTCCAAAACATGTTTTGTGAGGCTGGTGTAACCTTGACCTTTTACCTTTGACCACCAAAATCTAAACATTTAATCAGTGAGTCCATGTGAACATGTGTGCCAAATTTGAAAGAATTCTATTGAGATGTTCCTGAGATATTATATTCACAAGGTAAAACATGTGTTTCAAGAGGTCAGTGACCTGGACCTTTGACTTTTGACCAACAAACTCATCAGTTCCTCCATGAGTCAAAGTGAACTTTATTCTAATAATATTACAGCTTTATTCTCATAACATTATGACTTCATTCTTGTAATAATATGACTTTATTCCAATAATATTGTGACTTTATTCTCGAAATCTCTTTCCTTTTAAGTGGCCCTAATACTCAAAGTAAGCAAAGCATTAAGAGTTCAAAGTTACTTGAGTACCCTGAAGGTCAAGTAAGACATTCTTTAAACATTGTCCAAATGTCTTGTAATATTTTCCATCTTTTGTATAGGGCTGTTGAATTTGTTTGAATTGTTCCTAATATTTGCAGCACAAAAGTTGTTTTCTGTTCAAATTAGCAAAAAGAGGTAAAAAATATGCAAGTTTTAGATGCTACTCAACTACAAGGGAAAAAGAAGGGGATATGAAGCTTGGAAGTGGGTAAAAATATAGATTAGAACCATATTCACATTGATATGAAAAAAAGATTCATGCATATCAAAAAATGTCTGCCCAATGTTGAGTGATGCAACTGTGACGAAAAAAAGTTTGGATATCCACTAGAATTATTATTACAGTGAATTGATTTGACGGTTAATAGAAAGAAGAGCAGCTTGCGTTAGTAATAATTATCGTAGATGACATTTTCAGATCAGGGTTCAGGCATGCAAACTTGGCTGAGCTCTGGTGACGATTGGTCAGAGCACTCATTCTAAACCAACAACTACTGCTAAGAATGGAAAGAGTTGGTTAATGAACATCCACACACAGTGTCCCTTCTTACCCTGTCATCATCAGCTTCGTCCTGTTCAAGAAAAGACCAGAAAACGACTGAAACACAGCCTCTTTAAGCTTTTAATTCAGTTCAGTGTGCTCAGAAACTTTAGATAATCTCACCTGTTCTTCTTCCTCTGCATGAGCCTGCTGAAAGAGAAGAGAGGACAAAATTTGAGACGTCAGACTGCAAAGACAGAAAACCGAGGACACTCCCAACAAACAGTATACAGTATACAGTATATCCAGACCAGAGACTGTATATAAAGATGGACGACATGACGACATTCCCCAAAAGGGAAGCCAAAGCGTCTTGATCTGGCTGCAGTATAGGTCATGAACCCTGCCTCCTCCATGTTAGTGGATGGAACATGAACCAAAATAAAAAGTCAAGGTGTACACTTCAAGTGCAAATTTTTGGGCTAGTTTGGTTTTAAATAGTTAAAGCTATAAGAAACGGGGTGAAATGTCATGGTTAACAGATGAGACAGACCCCTCGATTGGTCAGCCATGTGTATCGTTGGGACCTCGCTCCTTTCCCCAAATATTACCATGCAGACTCCGGCTCCAAATGATGCAATCAACACAGGATGGCAGCCTTCACATCCACGACATTTGCCTTGTTTCCGGATAGTTCACCAAAAGTGAAGCCAAAGCATCTTGATTGTCACCTAGTGGCTGACTGCAGTATAGGTACCACACCCCACCACATCATGGTATGTAAACCAAACTAAAAAAAGATGTTTACTGTCATTATAGGTCGTTCTTATCACAATAATGTGTATTTTTGGCAAGTTGGTTTTATTAGTTATTTGATGCTACTACTGTGCAGACCCTGGCTCCAAGTGACGTTCATATCTGGGACATTTTGGCTTCATGTATGGATGGTGGGAGGAAGTGGAGACACGTCGTCCATTTTATACAGTCTATGGTTGGACCCTACTGACACAGCCATGAACATGACAGTTAATAGAGAATGTATATGCAGTGCAATTGGGGATCAATCATCAAGATGAGTGGTAACAGAATCATCAGTAAAATATAAAGGGAGGTGACAAATGAGAGTAAATTAAAAGACAAACAGAGACACGTTGAAAAAGTTGCAGTAATAGAGAAGTTAAATGTCCAGTGGTGCTTAAGGGACAAACGGGAAATGATGAAGAGGAATGTTGCACATGGTGGGTTAGTAAATGATTGAATCCAGGGAGAGAGGAGGAGATGCAATACAAGGGGGACAAGAACTTAAAAAGGAGGCAAATCCTTGATGTGGAGGAAGAAGACGACATTAAAGGGAAGGTATAGATGCTGAGGGGAGAGAAGCAGAGCATGCCAGGTGAAGGAAAAAGACATTCAACACATTCAAGAAGTGGAGGGAGAGGCCGAACGAAGAGAGGATGGATTCTAGTCTAGAGGCAATTACTGTGACTTCTGTAACCTCATCTGTTTCTTCCACTGCCTCCTCCTCGTCTGCAGGGGCCTCGTCGCCTTCTGTTTCCTCTTCCATGGCTTCATCATCTGCATTCTCTCCTTCCGCTACCTCCCCCTCCTCCTCAACGTGTGCATCTCCGTTACGCTCCTCCAGTGGAACCTCCTTATTGTAAGGTGAAAACAACAACTGGTGTTCAAAATAAGAAAAACTTTTAATGTCATAGTTGTTCAGGCAGCTCGTCAGTCTGGGAGGTGCGAAAACTTAAAATGTAGGTGTTAGTCAACTCTGGGAACAATGTGGAGGAGGAGATGTAGCAGTTAAAGGTGAAGACTGGAATGTCAATGATCTGGATGAATTTCAATGTGACCATCGATGAGAGTCAGACATGGCCTTAAAGGAATACTTCAACATTTTGGATATTATACTTATTCACTTTCTTAAGAGTTATATTAAATGATCAATATAACTTTCAGCAGCCAACTAGATTTTCTCTGGAAGGAAAAGGCTGGAAACATAAGCTGCTTTCAGACATGCACTGAAGTCTGGACATTTCCAGTGGGTCTGTATGTGAGAATGCAAATGTCCTAACCAATTGCTCTGGACATTTTTCTGAAACCTGTCCTGCTTGCCCCTGAGTTAAATGTGTGGGAAATGTCAGAGTGAGTCCATGTGAGAACACAGCAAGAACATTTGCGTAAAAATCCCAGCGAGAGGGTGTGTTTCTATCATGTGATGGAAGCAAAACTGGAAGAATACAAATGTCTCGTGATAAAAAAAAGAGGTGCCATACAGATAAGATGTCCACTTGGAAAGACAATGAGATTCGAGAGCTTTTGACGATAAGCGACGACGCTTATGTCCTGCCTCCAGCATACTCACGTGGCGTCACATGACATCGTTTTCTTAATCTGCACAACAATTTGACATTATAATTATCAATTTGCCATTTTGCAGAAAGTTATGTACGGTTCCCGATTAAACAAACCATACGGTATGTAACATGTTCTTTGGCGTGCTTCAACTGTTCCTCAACTAATCAGTCTATCACTACATTCCCACTGCAAGCCTTGGTGCTCATTTCAGAGGTTTTTCTGGATCCGGTTTCTTTATGTAGCTGTTCACATTATCTTTTAAAATGTGGCCATGATCCGACTCCAATGTGAACTGGTCAGGGCCCTGATGGGACTCACATCTGATTCTGGCCACTTGGGCCCGCTGTGTGAACGTAGTCTAATTAACAGAATTTAATAAATCAGCAGAGAAACAGAGTGGGAGCTGAACTCTGCTCAAAACAAAATGCAGCTAAATGAACTCAGAATTCAGGTTCAGTTGTACAGAAGCATATAGCGTTTACTGCTTTGTCTTTCTGAATGAACTAGCTCAAAATCCTTGTACTTTCCGTCAGTACAATCCCAAAGTATGATCCCTGAGCTGCCTGCACAAAGCCAACAGACTAATAACAATGCCTTCTATATATCTTAAAGACACAAGTATATCCCAATGTCTTGAACCAAAATAAAACTGAGTCACACTACACAGGCAGGTTATATTTGCTTCAAGTAGTAGGTTATTTAGCCAATTAGGTTAAATCAGTGCTTCTTTTGGGATTTTGAGGAAGGCAATCTCATTCATTGAGAAAAACAAGTGGACGCAGTACGCTTCTGTGCTGCTTAACAGGACTCTTATATTGTCATGGCAACAAAAAAACAATAAATCCATTACATCTTCTTCTGATACTTAAATCTTAAGGTAGAAAATCTGGGAAACAGTATTTTGCGGCCATGTCAATATCCTGCAATGTAATGAGTGAAATGTGTCAGTGGAGTAACATCCTGCGTATAGGGAATGTTTGCTGAATGTTTGTTATTGACTTTGATGGATGAAGAGTGGAATGCAGGAAGTGAATGATTTACAGTATTTTCTTAAGGAATGTTTAGATTTGGGACCCAGTCTGTCTCCTATGTAAACTGAGAAAAAAGTTAGGACAGCAAGGATTTTCTATAGGGAGGAAAAATGTTAGAGAGTGGTATCAAATGTAAAAGACATAAAATGCTTTTTAAACGTCTGCAAAACCACAATAACAACAAAAACAAAACAAAAAAATCACAAAGCAAATCAAACTTTATAAAGTACTAACATGAAGAAAGGAATGTAGGAACATGATGCTTCACTATGCTGTGGCACAACCCAGTGTTATAATGACAACTCCATATTCTGTTAATGTGAAATAAAAACATTCAATCATGCAAAACACAAACAGATTAGTGAACATCGTGATGACTGGGACAAGAGGAAAATAATGGTCTGATCAAGTCGACAGGTTGGGACAGAAGTGAAGCTGTTAAGGGACACTGGATGGAAAAGGAGAAAGGTGAAACACAGGTGAAAAGAAACACAACATGAGGGAAGAAACGATGGCATTACTATTGTGTCCTCAAGGTCTCCGTTCATTTCCTCAACATGGTTCCCGTTCGTCACAATGTGCGCCTTGTCAGCCTGCGCTGCTTCCTGTGTCAATGAAATGTCCGAATGTAACACAAGTGTATGATACAGAATCAGTCCTGAAAAAGTACTGTTTGGATCACCAGACAATATGCTGTTCACATTTTTAAGTTACAGCCTCTTTGAATATGGTCAAACCAAAATGGTTTCCTTGAAATCAAAGTGTATTCTTTCAATGTATCTAATAGTGAAAAAAAGATGTAACAGATTTGGAAAAATGTAGAGAAAGGCAGGGTCAGTCTGAAGTAGCGATATCTTAAATTTTATCCAGCATCCGCCAGGGTGTAGGAAAATATAATCTGACATGTGTTGAAAGAAGTAAAATTTGGTTTAAAAAAAAAAAAGTAAGACAGCTTTTCGAGTCGATTACACTCAACGCGTGACATGCTGTATCATTTATGTATTAATATTTGATAACCTGATCATTTAAAATATGGAATCTGGTTTTCCTATATGTATTTTGGACTCTTTTGTATTATTTAAAATACTCATGCAGCTGGGTTTGGGATTTTAATCTGTTCGTGTAAACATATACTACATGCATGACAAAATAATAAAAACTTTATCATTTATGCGGGTATAGGTGCTAGCCTAAGACCCTTTGTAGGGCTTTTAAGTCTTTTAATAGCCTGTTGATTAGCCTGTTTATTTTTTAAATTTTTCAAGAGGTTGAAATCCTACAAGAATATCCTAACTGACAAAATCATCAACTAACAATGTACCATAATGTCACACAATATCAATAACAGCTATACTTAAGAATATAAAGTTGAACACTGTTGACACTGTCCCATCACAGCAGATTTACAGCCCGGTATATAGGGGTAAGGGAAATATTGTGATTTTGTTCCGATTTTTTTCACACAGTGGAAAATACGAAATTTTTCCAACCTTGGACCCAGGGGGAGGGGGCAGCCCCAGGAAGGCGAACACAGAGTTGTCCTCCTTGGCATCGAAGAAGGTGTCGTAGTCCTGTTTAAAAATATGAGAAAAATTGTCTACTCACTCGTTGTGTGCAAGCAGTGGAGCAGGTCACTACATTGTGATTGTATATACAGTAACTACCATGTTTTAATCAAAGACTGTATATAAAGATGGACGACATGAGCGCTCCCAAAAAGTGAAGCCAAATTGTCTCAATCGTCACCTTCATAAATCCCTTCCACCTCCATGTTAGTGGATGGGCCACGGACCAAACTAAAAAGTCAAAATATATACGTCAAAAGGACTAACAGTGGTCAAAAAACTATCTTGAAACACGGGTTTGACCCCCAACTACCCATGAACTGGCTCTCTGATTTAAAAAAGATTCTATCATTGAATGTTACAGCGAGATTTAATAAGGCAAAACCCACCATTACTTTCTGGAGTATTGTATTAGAAGAATTGTCTAACAATTAAGGATGTCTGTATCTTGGTTTACAGTTTCATTAATATATCGCAAACCTTTGATTTCATGAGTTGACCTTTCATGTTGTAAATGGTTTTACAGTGTTGACTTTTTGATCAAATAAATGTGAATCACAAAAAATATATCTCAAATAATTTCTATCAAAGGTGGTTTCTGATATTTTCAGTCAAAAACGTGGTAAATCCACATGAAAATACATGTAAACTCTGTACTATTCTTCAGAGGTCCCTGCATTTAACATCTTGTGCCATTCAGTAATCAATAAACAGTCTTAAGGACAGACTCACCCCACAGTAGCTCTCTTCATTGAAGATCTGAGGAGGCAGGGGGATCCCGTTGGCTGGCTTCTTCTCCTCTGGGACGTTCTGCCTCATCCACATGCGGTTCTCCTCATTGCAGGCGATGTCCAGTGGATCATACTCCACTCTAAGAGCCTCCAGGAAGCCGACAACATCTTGCTGCTTCTTTTTGATCTGGGGGCAGAAAAATAAAAAAAATAACATGATCTTTATAAAATATCAACACTGATTTCACAGTATGTGGGAGGGAAGGCTGTAATTTCTGATTTCAAAGATGAAAAAAACCCTGCACTTCTATCAGGGTTAAGTGTGCAACAAACACGAGTACATGACACACACAGAGGGTTCAAATAAGGAACTTGACACCCCACACCCCCCCGGTCTCCTGTCCTTACAAATAAACATACAAACCAGGCCTCTAATGAATCGCTGATCAACAGAAAATTAATCCCCAGCTATTTTGATAATGAACTAATGGTTTATGTGATATATTTGCTGGTTTGAGCTCAAAGTGTACTCATTTCGACATAGTAAATTTAATATCTTTGAGTTTTGGGCTGTTAGTTAGACACAGCATGTAATGTAATTTAACCTCTGGAAACCGACGGTCTATTTTTCACTAAGTTCTGACAAATTGTAGCCTAAAGTTTAACTAATTATCTACTCTTTTTTTTTTTAAATAAAGATTGAATTGTCTTCTGCTCATCTGAAAACAGTATGGGCAGCTTGCATTGTCCCAACACAGACTCAATGAGGCTCTATGCACATGCAAATCCAAGGAGAAACAACCAGGTCTCCCTGCTGTGACTGAGACAACAGTTCTATATCCAAGTGGGCCACCATGCCACCATGCCACCACCCCCCAGTTCAAAGTGTTTATTTAGCTCTGCCAAAAGTAGATCTAGAGGATGAATGCGCCCTCCCTGCAGTGGTCACAACCTAACTGTTCCTACAAGCTAAATCTGATCATCACATGTAATAAGAAATTGTTGTTGTTGGAGGGTAAGATCCCAACTGGTGTGGTTTTTAAAAACGTCTGAATATCGGGGTGTGAGACACAAAATGAGTTTGAGACCCCCTGCTCGAGAAAGATCTGCATGTCAATGAGCTCGACCTGATTACAATGAGATAGCACTAAAACAAGACTAAAACACAAATGAGCGCAAACAAAGCCAATGGAATGTGAATAATCAAAGGCGGCTGACATTAATTCCGAGGTTTAGCGCTGTCGAGTCAGAGTGAGTGAAAAGGTTTTGCGGTAAGTTTGCGTCAACGAGAATTCGTGCGCACAGGGTGAAAACTTACCGCAGTGGATCCCGATGAAGAGGCGAGGAAAACTTTGATCACCATTATTTGACTTTATAATGTGGAGAGTGTGCAACAAGTAGACTCTTAAAGGAGCAGGCAACCTCCTCTATTATTAGAGCTCACCCACGACAGAGACATAACACTGAGATCACACACACACACTCAGCAGAGGCTATATTTGTCTCCATCAGTGCAGGATTGGAGGGATCTGGCCCCTAGGGGCGCAGCACAACGCTGACTGATTGGCAACTTCAGCTGTCTGTCGGCACAGGGGCACAGTGGAGTGGTTCTGCTGCGTCCTGCTGAGTTCATATATGGACAGAAATAGCACTGACCAGCAATGTAGGCTGTAAGACTCAGGTTCCCAAACGCAGGCCCTCGGACCCCTTAAAGGCCCGTGGATCAGGATCCCATGCAGAAAAAACAGGGAAATGCTGTATTTCATTTAGTTGTTTGTGAAACTTGGAATATAAGTTTAGACAAGTTAGGATAAGATGTTTAACTGAACAATGTTCCTTTCTGTCAGTGTATGTCAGTGTAATTTGATGGCTAATGTGCAATCGGTCTCAATATATACTGCTCACACTGTTTATATTCTCTTTACACTGTATATTTTATTTCTTTTTTTATATATATTTCCTTGTGTTTGCATTGCATGTTTACATAAATGAGATTTACTTGCACAAAATAGTAACTTCGGTTCATAAAGGAGGAGACCAGGACGCCAGTTGTCGCTCACCTTACTGGTGTTTAATGTAACAGACTGATTGGCCGAGAGCAAAGCAGCTGGACAGGACCCCAGGACACTTGAACAGGGTCACTATAGGCCGTGTATGAAGATGTTTAAAGCGTCTCCACTATGGAATATGAACACTGCCATTTTACACAGTCAGTCTCAGCTGTCAATACCTGAAACAACAGAACCCATATTTGAGAAAATGTCATTTGCTGAGTACTTTGACTCTCTAGTTTTGTCCATGTCCCATCCACTAACATATGAGAAGTCAGATTTAAGACCTATACTGCAGCCAGCCACCAGGTGGTGATCGATCGATTGGTGAGCAACAAGAGACAGCTTAACTCAAAAAGAAAGAAAAAGGGACGCTTTCACTTTTCAGGTTAATATGAGGAACCAATGTTCCTTAAGTTTAGCCAAACTTTATTTTTAAAATCCCATTTTGTATCAAGTCAGTACACGTTGGAATTACAAGGTCTATAGATAAGTTTTACCAGTTTTTTTTCATGCAGGGCTTTTATGAGCAGATTTCTCTGTGATCCTTTAGCTTGAAATCTTCAAATATCTGCACCTGCTTCACGTTATTTTTTTCACTATATCATCAGGTATATGGATATCTATTTTCTGTTAAGCTGAGGCTTATGTTTTCCTGTTCCTATTTTTTCTCAGATTGGAAATGCATGTAAAAGTGAAGTATATATGTGAGGCAGCTGTCTTCACTCTCAAGAGGGATAGTGCCAGTGAGCCTCATCACAGACACCTCCAGATGTTCCTCTCTCCAGACTGTGCTGTGGCTCTCATAGTCCACAACACTCATCTTACAGTGAAGACCAGACTGACTCACTGACGCCAGAGGCAAAGTCATCAGACAAATGGCAAGAATCAAGACTATCTGTTAGAGAGGAGGGTATTTTATTTAACATGATTTAATATGTGTAGCAGGAATCATGGTGCTTATACAGTATATAATGTAAATATATTGAAACTAATTCATCTAATCGTGTGTAGAAAAAAACAACAACCAGGGAACTGTTCACAGCCGAACTATGAAATTGCCTCCGATCAAGCCTCAGCAGGTTTCAAACCAGAGGATCCAGTCTGACAACTTTTCTGCATCAGTAAACTATAGCAGCAGTTAACTGAGGCCCAGACCGAGAATACACCCCCATCATCACCACACAGTGGCACTGCAGCGCTATGCAGAGGACAGTATTCCCTCTGGTGTCTCCCATGCTCAGTCAGATCTGAAACGTTGTTAAATCATTACGTGCACAGGAAGCCCAGAGACACAAAAAACAAGCTGTTGGTGGTTACCCATCCTTAGAAGTTGGAATGATTTATCTGTGTGCACCTTTCATTTACCTACTCCCACATATCACCCAAAGTCTAAATAAAAGTCACACAAATCATATATTGGAGAACAGGTGAAGATCTATATTTGTCACCTATAATTGACCATTAGTGAACCACTGACACTGAGGGCTTTATGCTTCAGTTTGATGGTGTAATTCCTGTTTAGTGGTCACCAGTGAAACTGAGAAAACTTGGATTGTTATTAATGTTCTATGTAAGCATTTTGCTGGCACAGACTTTCGAATAACTTCAAATGTTAATCTAGTTAAGATATCAGACAAGATAGACTCTAGTAATGGTTTCTATTATGTATCATAGACACTTTACTTGCTAATAAAATGTGTACATTTCACGTCCTGGAGGCGAAAATGGCACGGAATTAAAGGAGTGGCCCCAGGCTTTGTGGCCACTAGGCAAATTATGCAATCAGTATGTGTCTGAACACAGTATAACATCATATAACATCGGTAACACAGACTATTGTGGCTACCCTACCTCAGTGTGAGTGAAGGGCGATTGAAGACACAAGAGTGGAAAAGAGTCTTTTGCTCTGAGAGAAGTCATTTCATTGGTTAGTTTAACCTTTAAGATGCCATAAAAAGCTGAACCAGTAGATAAAGTTTCTTCATTTCAATCCATTACAGTTTTACTTTAAGAAAACTACCTGACATGTTTCTACTGGTCAACTCACAATTTGCAAAGTGACACTGAATGAAAGCTTTTCTTTTGATATTCTTTATTAAAAGCGCATTTCAGTATTTCCAAATCATAACATTTTGAACATTCTCACAATAAGTTAAAAGAAATAAATCACCATGACAAAATTCAACAACAACAAATCGGTATGTTGCAAAATGAGACGGCCAACACCAAAAATGCACTGCATTTTTAGAAGTTGACCTGGAGCAGCAGACCAAAAAATAAACGGAACAAAACTTGAGCGTTCAGCTACAGCGTGTTGAGCAATATGTGAAGAAAAAGCTGTTCGATGTTTGATCTCTAGCTGACAGCATGGAGGCCCAGCGTCACTACTTTGTTGCAAACCACCAACCAGGATGTGATTCCCACTCCACCTGAAAGGAAAGGACAACTGTCAGTGAATCAATAAACGGACTGTACTATGTGACAAGTTTAAAGCCCATTTTCCACTGGTCAAAAGCCCACTAACATCTGGCTTTTGTCTACAATGGGAGTGGGTACAATCGTCATTCACTCCTGGGTCAAATGACTCTGCAGAAGACAGGTTTTTATTAGTTCCTGCTCCCATCGGCAGTGATGGAAACAAGACACCCGGGTGGACGCGTTAATTTGGCAAGACTGCGAGGTGAGAGAGCACCTCAGTTTTCAGTGCATTTGTGACATCACGCACCGGGGGGAAAACACGTTTTTTGCGGCTTTACAAATATTTAAATATGGAAAAATAGAGCAAACTGTCCTTTACACATAAACCAAGTCCTAATGTATGTTGTGTTGATTGAAAAAAGGTTATATTTGGGGTGTCCCACTTGCATTTGTAAATAAATTCCCTTATTTTTATCAAATACAAAAACACTGAGTTTTGACTGTGACTCAGACAAATTTCCCCAGTGAATAATAAAGTAAATCTTGATTACCTGCCACTCCTGTTGGGAAGGCAACCAGTCGCTCCACAGGGGCAATCCATCGACTGGGAACCACTGTCACCGGATCAGAGTAATACTTCCATATCAGGGAGACCATCAGAGCAGCCTGACAAATTAAAGAGACACATGGGTTGGTACATCATCAAAAAATAGGTATATCACTATGTAGCTAGTAATGTCACCTATTTTTTAACACTCTCCACCTACCTGTAATATATAAAAGGCAATGTTCACAACCCATTTCATCTTGGCCTGTTGTGCAGTTCTTGATTTCACTGCAAAAAGGAGAATATAAGTCACTGTTAGGCTCAGCAAACTGATTGATGTGGCAATGTAGCCTTCAATTATTCTGCCGTAGTGCCTGTTATACCGGTTAATCAGACTGCACCGCCATTTTGTTTAAATCACCAAGAAGATTATGTTTTCGTCTGCACTTGTTTGTTTGTTAATTAGTTTGCAGGATTCACAAGAACTACTCAACCGATTTCCATGAAATCTTGTGGAGGGGTAGGGCATGAACCTAGGCAGCACTGTGAGATATGTTTTATTGATTTCTCTGAGAGTAATTCATAGATCTTGATGGGAAAAAAAATTAGGAAAGTTCAAGGGACCGATGTATGTGTGTGTGTCCTGATCTAGTAAATTCACATGTGGTTTCATAAGGGGACTGTGTGTGCTCTAATGAGTGCCATTAGTTCATAATGTGAATCACAGATCAGGAGAAACAGGCAGTGATTCAGAGTTCTAAAACCTGAAGAAGAGCTTTTTATTGTCTATTTCCAAGTATTGTTTTCCAGCTATTTGTAGGGTAATATATAGGGTTGCAAAGGGGTGGAAACTTTCCGGAAACTTTCCATGGGAAGTTAAGCTGGGGAATTTTGAAAAAAATTTTTTACCGCAAATTAAACGCTGAGCAATAAAAAAATAATTCAAAACTCTATTTTAAAGATGTATGGAATGCAGCACACGCTGCACGTTGAATTTCAACCCTGCACTGTGCATTTCTCCATCACATGCGCAGTGCATTCTTCCATCACATGCACAGATAATTCCCAGCATCCTGCACACTACAGCAGGGCTATTGAGGCCACACTACTGCATTAGCCCAAGGACTAGTCAGGTAAGTTTTGATGATATTACTGGGGAAAATATATAAGCATGCTGATTGAGGATTGTTCATCTGTTCATCTAACCTATTTCTATTCATTTATCCATCAATTGTAAAATATTTTTAAAGACGATTCCAATTGTTTAGCTAACTATTTATATCTCTGGCATTGCATTAGTGTTTTTTACAAGCTTTTTTCTCATCTTATTCTACAGAACAATGCCACGTGCACTATCTCGTGTGTGGAGACATTTCACCCCAGCCAATGTAGAAGGAAAGGCTGTGTACATTTGCAAATACTGTGCAAAGACCTATGTTAAGAATGCCACAAAGATGCAGAAGCATATAGTCAAGTGCCCAAAGTTTCCTCAGGGCTCAAATCAGCTTATGACAAAACAAAATGTTTATATTTATGTCTGTATATGACAAGGTAAATACAGTTAGTATAAATTACCCACACAATTTCCAGTTTATTCCCGTTAATTCCCGTTAATTCCCGTATATTCCCATGGAAAGTTTCCAACTTTGAATATTCCCGGAAATTTGCAACCCTAGTAATATAGCATGATTACAATACAATTACAGTGTGATGTGTTCAAGGTCTTGAGGAAAGACTGAGGGTGATGTCTGAAAAAGTACATATAATTATATATATGAGAAATAATGATACATTACAGGAAGTATATTTTGTTCATTTTTGGATATTACACCCAAATACTTTTCGTTCAAACAGAGGAGAGTTCCCATTTATCAACACAATGGTAAGGGCCATTCCATTCAGCCGTTTGGGACAGAAAAGAGTGATTGGTTAAAAGATATGAAACATTGAGTAAAACACAGGCTGTGTAGCTTGATCAGGGGAGATAGAAAACTATCTATAAAGTATAAACGTGGCAATTATCTGAAACACCTTTGCACTGCAGGCAATGTGCATCACACTCAAATTCTATTCAGCCACTTCCTTTCTTCACCCGACCTAATCCTGAGGCTGAGAGTGAAGGACAGCGACAGGCAGCAGCTGTTCATAGTGGACATAGAGTGGAGTGTATTATCCAAAACCTACTGCAAATTCCTATGGGTTGTGGTTTTAATGTGTAAATCTGCTGTAGTAGACATGCACAGGTGCGGAAGACTCAACTGTGCAATTTACAGTCACAGTGACAGTATATCGTCATATAGTTTCCCTTGAAGAAAAAACAGCTACTGTAGGTGGACTAAGTAACATGAAAAACAAATCAGCAGTCCTGCATCGAGAACTGCCTTTTTTAGGGCAGGGCCATAAGACAATATCAATACTCATAGCAATATAGTTTTTTAATATAATACTTATACATTGTGCAAGCACAGGAAGGAGATACCGCACATAAATGATCTGCCTCAGATTTGTAAAATGTTTTGCTGTTTATCAAGTATTTGTAATTTTCTGCTCATAAAGAAGAGTTTAAAACCACATCCTTCACTCAGGAGCAAACATCAGTCTTTGAACTGAACTGGAGTAATAATGCAGCATTTTTTGTGTTGTCATTGTTTGTATGTTGTTACTAGATGTTCCTCATAATTAAACACCACTTCATCTTCGGGGCTCCTGCCATCTTCTCATGTCAGTAACTACTGCTGCTGCTCACCATGTGTTTTCAGCTTGTCTGTCATCTTGTTGATTTTGCGCTCCAGTCTGGCATATCTGGCAAACTCATCCATCATGCTGATGGAGGACTGCTCCTTCTTCATCTCCTGGACCTCAGCCCTCATTTCACTCTCCAGCTCAGCATCTTTCTGCACCATCTTTGAGAGCTTTAGGAGGAGAAGGGTGGAGAAGGCTGTTACTGAGGGAGCAGGGGGACATGGTTATCTGCAGTGGAGGCTGTGGTTTATAGATGCAGAGGCTCAACAACACAGTGTTCCTGCTTATTGAGCTATCCCAGAGCTTCAGCCAACAGATTTCCATTATGCTAAGCCATCTGTAGCAGCAGAGCTAATATGTAAACACGGTTACACAACATTACATTATTTCCTCTTGAACAACCATGTTGTAAAAAGCTTGTCCCCTTGGGTTTTGTTATTAGAAATGGTTCTCAGACAAACCACACCCATGTAGTATCTATTATGTATTAGCTAATTCGCTCAACCAAGCTAGTCCACAAGGAGGCTGCAGTCTGAGACGAGGCAAAAACAGAAACAACGACAATACACTGCTCCCGCCTGCGCTTTTCAGTGAAACGTGTCGTATATAACATCAGCCGCTACTTACGAAAGAGGATATGGAGGGCAGGAGTGTTTTCATGAGGTTGCACAGGAACACCGAGCCCAGCACAAGGAACCACGCATACCCGGCCGCCATGTTTGTTCTCCTCCCCCCACCAGCAGCCTCCTTGTTGCAGCTGTGGAGCCGCTGCAGCAGCCACACGGTGCTGTTACATAATAACTAGGCCAGTCAGGTTATTCGGGTTATAACGAAAGCTAATAATGTACAAAGAAAACATCTTTACAGCACCTGGTCGATCTTATTTATTGGATGGTATTGATTAGATGTGTGTTTCACAAAGATAAATACATGAAGCACTTAAACCGATTCACGAAGGTTTGTTTCGTTCACGTGCGGCCTTGTTTTAAAAACTCCATCCATGTTGTTTTATTCCCTTTTCTCGCACACACCCTGTGTCTCGGTGACTTTGCTGGGCTCAGTGATTGGCACACGCTTTGCCCATACAGGTATGGTGTTATGGTTCAAAAAACATGCTGCCTCGGCCCGCCGGCGAATCACCGAGAGCGGGAGGCGGGGCGCCGCTCTTCCCTGTGGATTGGTAGGAGGAGGGATAAAATATGCCCGAGCGGGGGATCCAATCAGGTGCGAGCTGGTCCTGGTACTGGTCGGAGGTTTTGTGTGTGAAGTTGCAGACCGCACTGTGGAGGTGTGGGCAGCGAGAGGTACAGGACAGACCCCCACGAGTTCAAGTGTTTAAAACAACCTAAAAAGGCCGACTTCTATTCTCTTTTGTCTCTGCCTTAAAACCTCAGCAACAATGGGAAGGAAAAGGGTAAGTTGAAAATATGTACGCTTATGTGGGATTTCTCTTTAAATGCAGCGCGTGTGTTTTTAAACCAAACACACGCGGTGTCTTTATGTTGCGTCGCTACAACGTTTCTTTTGGAGACTGCATGTGCAATGTAAGGCTCGAGTTCCTCGGTAGGCTCCATGTGCAGGAATGGAGTCCACCTCCACTGTTCTCAGGTCTGTCGTGTCTCACCCTGTTGATACAGGGAAGTGGCGCCTTTTTACTTAGCACGGCGCAGCACGCGTCTTCACCGAGCAACTCGGCGCGTCGGCATTGTTTCCTCTAACGCAACCACTACATCCGCGATCCACTCGCTAAACACGAAGCTGATGGTTTAATAATATTTAATGTTCACCGTGTGCTAAGGCCAAACAAAGGGGTGTACCCAGAGACCGTCGATGCGCAGGTCCTCAAAGAAAATTTTCTTGCGTAATGGTTATTTGAGCGTATTACCGCGAGGACGCGCTACGGGTTTTCGCAGCGTTTTTGGACCGTGTGAAACCAGCCGCCATTGTGGAGATATTTAACCCACGTTTGTGCGTGTATTGTAAAGAAAAAGGCTGGTGTGTTTTATTTTCGTTATAGCGGCTGATTTATACGACATCTGGTCGTTTTTGCTAACTTTGTTTACTAAGCGTTGGGAGAAGTTTTATGGAGTAAACTCCGAACATGCAGCACCGTGCTGATGTTAGCGCGGAGCGCGTGTTGGAGGTGGAGCGAGCTCATTTCCCCCCTTTTCTTCAACTAGCTGCAGCATCGCGATGTGTGCTTGCAACAAAAACCCTAGATGATCTGGGCTTCATTATAAAGTTTTAACTCGCTTAGTGATTATAGAGAAACGTGTCAGACCTCCCCCACTCACTTTTAAGGTTGCATAATTTCTTTGTGACTTAAGGGGAGGGAGAGGTGCCCATCCCCCCTTTGCACTACACACCCACTTGAGCTCATGAATGGTTGTTGTTTCTCAACTTACTAATTTTTTTTCTCCTTTCTGTCTCTCGCAGAACAGCACCGCTGCAGGCGATGAAGAGGTTAGTATTCCTGTCCCCGGATGCCCAAACTGCCCCCAAATGGTTGTTGCCGTCCAGTGTCCACATCTGAACATTTTGTTCTTTTGTCTGTCGAGAGAGAAAGGGGTGGACTTGGTTGATGCAGGATGGCTGTTTGCAAAGTTTAAGTGCAGCCCAGGGTTATCTATGCAAGTCAAAACCTGAAGTACAAAGACTGGCTTGGTCTGCCAGTTGGTTTTATTTTGCAGGTTTTAAACCTGGTCACTCCGTATTTGGTTTGAATAAATGATCAGCCTCTAGGGGGCACTGTTAGATTTGTTGTGCAAATGGCCCCCTTGTCTACTTCGCCTGTTTCAAGTACCCTGACACTGTTGATGTTTCCACATTTTTGATGAGAATTACCTAATTTTTCAGATTTTCTAACAGTAAGCATTAAGTGATAAAATTGTTTATTAGACTTTGAATAGTTTTCCAAATACGGACTGAGAGAAAATTCATATTGAACACATATTGGTGTCTACATAGGTATCGGTGCCATTGAGGAAGTCTTCAAGGGTGCGATCGGTAAGTTCCACAAAGCCCAACAAAAATTGTCACCTTAATAAAACAATCAGCATATTTATAATGTACTGTATATATTCTGTTGTCCTAGTCTGATACTTAATTGTTTTGTCCGTACATTTGTGTTACAGAGAGAGGATGAACCTAAACCACTGCCAGAAAAGGCAAAGGTAAAACAAGTTTTTGTTGTTGTTCATGTCATTGCACAAGAGCACGACATTCAACAAAAATATATTTCATGCTGTTTGTTTGACCCTGTAGGTACCACCCAAGATTAAAAAGGTGAAAGAGGCACCAAAGCCAAAGGCAAAGGCTAAGGGAAAGACCACGGGGAAGAAAGAAGAACCTAAGGAAGAAGAGGAGGAGGAAGAAGAAGAAGAAGAGGTCCCAGCAGAGAACGGAGACGCCAAAGCAGAAAAGGTAAGAATTTCTTTTTTTATGACGCATGTCTCCTGAAATTGGCTCGTTTGCAAAGTTCAATGAGAATAAGGTATAACGACTGGTTTCTCCATCCTCCAGGAGGAGGCAGCAGCAGCAGAGGAGACAGAAGAAAAGGAGGACAAGACGGAGGAGGAGGACGAGGAAGAAGAAGAGGAAGAGGAGGAGGAGGAGGAAGAGGGAAAGAAGAAGAAGAAAGCAGCAGAGTAGTTACAAAAAAACAAACACTCAATTGCCAATGTTCCCCATTCCTCTTTTCTTGTACAATGCAGAGAATATTTTTATCTATTTTCTTAAGACAGCAGTGTTTTTAGGGATGTGATTACAAAAGTGCTTTTTAAAGGATACTACAAATTACATTCAGTTTCATGGCTTCTGTGAAGGGAAAGTTTGTGGGGTCTCTTTCATTGTACTTGTGTTTTCTTTGACTTCTTTTTTTGTCTTAGGTTGTAGTTTTCTGCATGATCTGCCGTCGTGTCTTATCAAGTCAATTTGATGTTCGAATTAGGAGAGTTTACCTGAGACATTCCCACGTCGTCTTGAGGGTTTTTGTCACCTGTACTGCTTTGGAGTTTAATACATCCTAATGTGTTTGATAGGAAATGAGATGATTAAAAGTCTGACAGTTGTGTTTTAAGCTAAGTAACATCTTCACAATGTTAACTTGAATTATTTTCACTAGTACTGGCATTGGCCACATTGATTTTTCTTTTCTTTTATGCAGTCTGTGATGGTACATTTTTGAGGACAGTTAAATAGATCCACATTCTGTTAATCATACTTGCTGTTTTGGTCCTTTCAGGTTAACTGTATTTTCACCTCAGCCTACAAAATGTATTTGCCGCAAATTTGTGCATATGTTCAATGTGGTTTTTGGGATTTCTCTACTAATGTACAGTTTCCTCCTTTTTAAAAAAACAATAAAAGGATTTTTCTTTAATTTGTGTGAAGTGCTAGTTCAAACAGGAATCAGCTGAAATAATCAAGGGTGTCATACAAGCTTTTGATACATGGCCTCATGGTCAAATAGTCTTCAAGGACCAATTTTAATTGATAATGTGCTGAAGTAGTGTCTGTTTCAATTCTACCAAAGTTACAATACATAAAGTTCAGAAACGTCAGTGGGCAAAACTAATTTTGCTTGTTGATAGTTGAGACCATGGTTTCATCAAGGACTTTTCGTTGACCTTGTTTGAAAATCAGAAATTGTAGATGACTTATTCAGAGTTCCACTGAATTTGTAAAATATGAATTTTGTTTTTATTCTTTCAATTACCCCACAAAACTGAACTCCCATGGACAGATCAACTTGTTTGGGAACCCCAGTGCTGAATATCCTATTGGACTCCTGTTTCCTTCAACATTCCATCAAGTGTCATGCATTCAGAATACCATGCTACTAAACCCAGCCTTGCCTGACCCACAGCATATCTGATAAATTACCCAGTGGTAGAAAGAGAGTGACACGTGAGTCAAGTGTGGCCCTCCAGCAAGAATATTTTACTTTTTACTTTAACAGTTCACATTTAATTTATTCAGGATTTTTCACAAATTTCCTGTAGATAACAAAATGAAAACAAGACAGAAATCCAATGAATTTGAACCTTGTGACAGATACTGTTCCCATGACGAGAGATAGATGCAGGCTATGGTGCTTCTTTTTCTGTGTTGAGCTGTTTTAAGTCTAATAAACCTACCAGTACATAGAATGAGACCAAAATTGTCAGCCGTTTAAAACAATGTTTGTGTTCAAGCTTGGAACATTTCATATATGAGTAATATCTTTCTTGCCAGATGACTATAATCATAAACTGCTTTAATTCTTAGTCCTCATTTAGTCATACATGTTCAATTTAGGATTGCACTATTAATCAAATCCTCTCTCTTTTTTTTGTACTTAAATAGACATCTTCATTTTCACCGCACCTATATCCTGGTTGCCCCATGATGAACACGGCTGAAATAAACAATGGCTTTCCAATGAAATTTCATACACCACAAGTCAGACGGTTTTTTTTTTAATTCACAATTTTATTTTAAATGTAATCAGTTCAAGTCTGGACATAAACCTTAAATGGTATAATGGTGATGAAAAAAAAAAAAGGGTAAATAGTAGTGTTGATTTAATAGAAAACAGACATCAATAAAGATATGTAAGAAAATCAAGACCTGAAAGCTGAAAGCCCACAGGTATAAAGGCACAAGTCGAGGACCAGCACAGACTCTGGACCTAAACCCTGTCAAACTGGTTTGGGATGAAGTGAACAGGAGGTAAAAAAGTTTTATTTCTGCAGCAGAGTTGAAGAACAACTTTTCTTATTTGATTTCTATTGAAGAAAGAACATTGTGAGTTTGTACGGTTGAATGAGTCAAAGTGATAAATTAAAGTATGAAATTCAGTTATTCCTTCTTTTTTTTTATGTCCATGTGTCTAATTGCTTGATTTTCAGAAACATTGAGACAAGAAACTACACCTGGAAATAAATGAAGCTGAAACTTCTGGTGCATATGATTACATAAACATGATCAAATATAGATATTACATCCTTTCACTCTACCAGTCAGGCCAAACAGCCACAGCTATTTCCATTCAGTTCTCTCCACAAACCCTCCTTCCCAACATCTGCTTATTAATCCTTTTATTTCCCCCCCCCCCAAAAAAACTCCCTAATTCATAACATTGAACAAATTTATGCATACATATTTCCACTCCCACACTACACACGTCACATTCCTTTTTACTTTCAGATCAAACCTACCTACCATCAGGTTGTAGTAAACCCTAAAAATCGAAGTTTTCACATTCGATACTGTTCATCTTCCCTCTCAGATTCATTCATAGTCTTTCTACATCCATATCATTCATAACGTTCTTCCACGCTTTCTCGTCAGCCGGTCTTCTCACGTCTTTCCCTCTTACACATCTGTACATCACTCATGTTTACACACACATCAGACCCACTCTGCTCTCTCCTTCACCCACATACATTTCTACTTCCTCTGTTATCTCCCCACAGCCTCTCTCTCAATCATATCCACCCATTCTTCCAGCATTGCCTTCTTAATCTTTTCCATCTCCCCCTTCGCTGTACCCCACAACACTTCATCACCCCTTTCTCTTCTCCCTCATCTACCACTACCTGGGCCCTCATAAACCCAGGGTACATACTCATAAACTAAACCCCTCACCTTTCTAATCCCTGCTTTCCATATCACCCTGTTTACGTTCAATATATCAATTGGCTGATATGGGCCATTCAAGATATGCACCAATATGAAAACTTTTATTGGATTGTATAAACAATATGCATTTATGATTATATTTAACATTAACATTTCTTTTTGTCTTAATTCAAGTTCTATATATTATATAGAACTTGATATTTGTGTTTTCTTTCAATTTATCTTTATTTCTTTAAAAAATATTATTTAACATAAGAATCATTTACAATTATTTCTAATATATGATAGTTTTTTACTTCTTGATATCGGTATCGGCACTGGCCGAGTTCTCATTGTCTGCTGCACATGTGTTTTTACTCACACAAGGTTATTGTTTTGCCGTTGTGTTATTATTGTGTTACTGGGGGTTAAAAACAGTCAAACAAGTGGAAAAGGGGCTTGAGACAGACCAGCAACATTGTGTAATTTCCTTTACCTTGAAACCGCAGCTTAATTAAAATGAGTTTGATGCTTGAGTTTGAATATGGAGAATGTTTCCTCCTTCAGCAGCAGCTTCAACCGTCAGAACCCGGTCCAGCAAGTTGAACTGTTAAAAAAGATCAGGAAGTTATTAAAAACCAGAGTTTATCTCCAATATTCAGCAGGAAACTTTTAAAATAGGAAAAATTCTAAACCGAGTTTTGTCGGATTTGTTACAGCAGCAGCTCTTCTGGTTCAGGAAGCCGAGGATCATGGATCATTTTTCTCAACCTGAAAAAATTCGTTAATAGCCCAAAGACAGCCCAAAAGAGTTAATCATCACATGTGACTATGGAGTATATATATATATATATATATATATATATAGTGAGAAAGTTTTCACACTGGTTATTTTATCTTTCGTGCACAATGTTATTTTCAGCCGCTTGATGGTGCTCTGTTGTTTTCCTCTCGGTTGATGTACGAGGCAGCTCACTGTGCTTTAGTGGCTGTTTGCATCTGTGAGTGCATGTATGATTCATATACATTCATAAAATAAAATAATTTAAAATCTATTTTAAGATGCAGTTTACAAAGAGAAATAAATAAGTGGATTTATAGAAATGTTCATTTTTATTTTCATTTCCCTGCTACTTTTCCTCGTATTTGGTAATTAAATTTTATTGTTGTCACCAGTCCTGTGCAAGCACAGATGTGCAAGCGTGCAGAGTTGAAAAAAAAAAGGAAAAATACTAAGAAAACCCCTGAAAACTCTGCAAACTGTAGTAAGACAACCAATACTAGGCCCCTGACCTTGGGCTCCAGTACACGCGGCCTCCAGCTTAAGCTTAACTCTGCTCTGAGGAGCATCTACCCCCTGGCTTTATACCGGAAGCAACCTCCTACAAGAGAAACCATACAGACAAAATCTCTACAAGATGTGAAATTGAAAATATTGATCTACCCATCAGCATTTCACCCGACCTAGCCTGTCGGAAATATCCCTATGCTCTATTATATGGGCACTAAAAACAGCATTTCTGTGATAGCAGTCAAAACCCCCCTCTGGACTGGCTTTCATGTGGTTCACTCCAGATTGCCCCCTATACAAATGGAGTTGGAATCTCCCTCTTCCTGAACCCTGCATGAAGGCGAGAGAGAGTGAATATAACAGCCAAATAAAACTGTGTCTTAAAGGTAATTTCCAACTACTGGTTGTGGACCCTGTGTATAATTACAGTTTAGCAAGATTGAAAGGTTTATGTGAGTGCTAGCTTAACATGCTAGAATGCTGGCTAATGCCACAGCCATGCTAATGCTGCTGATACTGAGGTGCTGCGACCAATGTTGTTAACATAGCATATGACTAGTATAACTGTGTCCCTCGTTTGTGTATGTTAAGTTTTTTTCAACTTCTATATTACAGGGCATGTGGTAACCCCATGACAGTGAGTCTTTCCAAGATGTGTCTCCTCTGAAGCAGAAGCAACACCACCCTCTGCTGGCGGCAAAGAGAATCATCCCCATAATCAACACTTGTTGCTTTGTGACCATTGAAATTTGGGTTGTTTTTTTGTTTTGTTTTTCATGTTCAGAAAAGAAGATAAAGGTACAATGTGGTCGTTGTATTGCAAGACAACATTTTCATGAGTAAAAATGTCAGGGTTACATATACTGTTTTTTCCTTGATGGTGAAGCAGCAGCAACAGCACCCTCTGCTGGAAGCAAAGATAATCATCATCAACACTTTTGTTGTGACCATTGAAACTTGGGTTTTTGTTTTTTTTAATGTTCAGGAAAACAAGCTCAAGGTGCAATGTTGTCGTAATATTGCAAGAAAAAGAAATGAGAATATTCAATAATTTCCCTCAGTAATAATGTCAGGGTTTCCCTTTTTAGGGCTTGTCCTGCTTTTGTCTCCATTGCAACTGTTTTCACTCTCATTTGCACTAAAGCAGCTGAAATCGATTCACTATCACTTGGTGTTATACTGTGACGATTAAGCGTTCCCTTAATTATATTTGGAGCAGTGTTTATATGTATAATTTGATGTAAAATATATTAAGTGCCGGTCGAGACGTGCACAGTCACGTGACGTAATGACGTGGAAAAGCAGAAGGGTTCTTGATCAGCTCCGAACCTGCAGCAGCAGCACTCGGTGTGGGAGAAGGGGGCTGAGGGGACAGTGGAGAGCAGACCTGACACCAGTCCTGATTCCCGTTAATAACACGTGAAATTTCTTTTTGTTCTTTTATCTATGTGAAGCTCATTTGGACGCGATGACGAGTGCCGATGACGTGCGGGAAACCGTGAAGGTATTGATTATTGATTTTGAATAATTTGTTCACTGGAGTTGATCAACTTTTGCTCTTCTTGTCTCGCAACAGCAGCTCACTGTGGTGTTGTAGCCCACTGAGGGTTTTACTTGAACCTGAAGATACTGAGATTTCTCCTCTTTTCATTCCAAATTATTATGCAACCAATTATACGTTGAAACTCTTGCGCCACGTTCCTAATATAATATAATAAAAATAATTTTGAATCTTTATTCTTTTATATGCAATGGGGGAAATATCAGTACTTCAATAGCATATACTGTTTGTATCATATTGTGTCATTACTGCTTAAATAATGAGGTGAACAAATTAAATATATATTCTTTAAATGTTCTAACAGTTGCTGTGGAGGTGGTTCGAACCATTTTAATAATAAAGCAAATCTAGTTATAATGTTAAAAGTATGTAATTGTAGTAAAATGTGATTTATTTCAATTTTTTTGTAGTAGAATGTGAGTGTTGAAATGTTCTAGGTGACCATTTAGACTTTCCCCTACAGAGTGTAAAAGAATGTTGTTGCATGTCTGAGCCATAGACTTGGTTAATACTTACTTAGCACGTTGCATAACATATGTGTGCAGAAATACTATGGCGGTCGACTGGAGTCCTCCTGTGACCTGCAAACAAGTGCTGCCTCCTGCAGTTTGTCCTGCAGCCCACTGCCGAGCAGTGTCACAGACGCACTGAGGCTGGTTCACCCAGAGGTAACCAAAAGGTACGGTACCTCTGCATTTTCTATGTCAACTTTAGTGTTAAAGCACATTTAAAACAGCCAGAGTTAACCAAAGTCCTATACGATCAACATGAACAAAGAGAAATGCAAGAATACATTTCCCTTCAGGATCAATAAAGCTATCTAGCGTTCTATCTACAGGTCGTTCAAAGGTTTAAATATCTTTGTATGTCTATCTTCAAGAGTAGAAGGTGCAGTGGCAATAAGAGATTAGATACACACTGCAGCCATTGTCTTCATGATGGAGACAGGTCACTGCATTGAGAAAATACTTAGTGAACATCTCTGTGAATACATGGGACAGTATAAACATATGGCTGAAATCTCTGCACAGTCAATGACCTACATCTAGTTCATCAAAATCACATCCAGTAGAAAAAACCCTGGATACCACAGGATGATCTTTGTAATGTCCATACACATCCCATCATTGAACAGTAACTTTGTATTAATGCACTCTTGTCCTTAACAATACCCTCTCAATCTCCAGATTCTTCGGGTGCGGCCTTCCCTTCCCCGCGAAGCTCGAGGGCTGCAGAGTGCTGGACCTCGGCAGTGGCTCCGGCAGAGATTGTTATGCCTTCAGTAAACTCGTTGGCCCGAGTGGACACGTGACGGGGGTCGATATGACGGAGGAGCTGGTAGCTATACATGCATGTACACGCCAGCGACTCTTGAGTTCTGTACTTTCTATTGATTTAACTCGTCTCTGTTTAGGTCACTGCCTCTCGTCAGTACATTGAGTATCATCAAAAGAAGTTTGACTACAAGGAGCCCAATGTGACCTTTGTCCAGGGGTACATGGAGAAGCTGGGGGAAGCTGGCATACAGAGTGACTCAATGGATGTTGTGCTGTAGGTTTAGATCAGAGCTGTTTAGGTTAGAGCTGCTTTCAGACATGGACTGAACTCAGAAGATCCTCCGGACATTCTGTGTATGTGAACACAAATTTCCCATTGAAAGCCTCCTGAGTTTCTGCGGACTCTCTCCGGCCAGTCCCATAGTATAAAGTCAGCAGAATGTCCGGAGGAGCCGATGTGAGAACACAGCAGGAGATCCACCGCAGAATTACGAGTGAGTGGGAGGGTTACTTACGTTTCTAACACGTGACAGACGTACAAATGAAAAATAACAAAAAGAAAACAATTAGTGATGAAACAGCGGTGCCACACACGTATAAGACACAGACAAAGATGTCAACGCCAAAGCTGGTGTCGATGTGCTGTAAACAAAAACGCGGGATCTCTACAGCAGGATTCATACGTTACATCCTGCCTCTGTCTTGTGCACCACCCCTCACCTGAACGCTCCGGAGATTTCTGAGTCATTGAGAACTGCAGAATCTCCTTCTGTATTATTAGTGTGAAAGGTAACTTTCTGAGAAAGTCCGGACCCAATTCTCCGGACATTCTCCAGAGGTCATGTCTGAAAACAACTTATGACTCTACAAGATCTGACAAATAACTTAATCATCTGTTACTCGCAGAGAGCTTTGATATGTTGCTAAAAACCTTTTTTGTCCTTCTAATCTATCCAGATCCAACTGTGTCATCTGTTTGTGTCCTGATGAAAGAGCAGTGCTGCAGCAAGCTTACAACGTCCTCAAGGTTGGTCTGAAGAATTTCTACCAACAAAATTTATAGGCAAAGTAGTGATTTCCACATGCACCGGCTAATAGTCGACTACTCATCGAAGCAGGGCCGGTCACTTTATCTTATTGTGTCCTTTTAATTTTTGGCCACGCTGCAGTGACGCGGGTGAAGTGACGTTGATTCAAGTAAAGCAACAGTTTCCTCTCTTCGGTCCTCAGTCTGAAGGAGACTCGATTTGCTTAACAACAGCATGGTTGGTGAAGCTAATAATTGTTTAGCTAATGGCTTAAAGGGGATATATTGTTTTTTCTTACTTTCAGAGGTAAATATTTGATTAATGGGTCCCCTTTAAACAAAATGTCTGTCTGTAGTCTGAGTTAATGGTTAATTGGTCATGAATCTGGTTTAACTTTGACCAACCCCCCTCTCACAGTGTTCTCGCTGCCAGTTCTCCCCGTATTCGCATTTGTTTTCTCCAGATACTCAACCTGTTGGCCCTGCGACGGGCTGGTGACCTGTCAAGGGTGTACCACTCTAAATTTGAATAGTTCTTCCATGTGTCATGCCACACCAAACAAAAGTTTGTGGAAATGTTGGTACAAACCATTTGATTTATCCTTTCATACAGGAGGGAGGTGAACTGTACTTCAGTGACATGTATGCCAGCAAAGTTGTTCCTCAACACATGAAGCATGATGCAGTCCTGTGGGGTAAAATAACGCTGCACCATCATCTAAAATCAAGTTTAAAGGCCACACATACATAGTAGGATCACTTTATCACTGATAAACAGAATGCATTCACTGTGGTTTTCTTCTTTTTGGTGTTAGGTGAAGGAATGGGTGGCTCTTTGTTTTGGCAAGACCTAATTGCATTGGCCCATAGCATAGGTTTCAGCACTCCACATCTTGTCTCAGCAAGCCACATTGTGATCTACAACAATGAACTCAAGGCAAAGGCAGGTAATGGAAAAAAAAAAGGGGTAAGATTTAACTTTAAAGACGTGTGTAAAGATCGTTCTACAGCTGAGCCAGATCTTCGTTCCGCAGGTGATATCAGCTACGCTTCAGGGACTTACCGGCTCTTCAAGCTGCCCAAACGTCCAGTCGTGTCTAAGGCAACAGTGACCTACAAAGGAACTGTGGGAGATTTCCCAGATCAGCTGGACTTTGATTCATCACACTGTTTCAAGGTACTTCACAAGTGACCAATTGGCGTATTGTTACAAGAAACAAAAACATTAAAAAAAATACTTTAAAACACATGTACTGTATCATTATGTCAATGTTTTCTTTCGGCTTTACAGAAAGATGTTGCAGTGGAGGTAAATGGAGAGATGGCAGCAATTCTCCAGAGTTCCCGCTTCTTCCCTGATTTTGAAATTGAGATGTCGGATAAACCTGAGTCCAACTCAGAGTCAACACCACAGGTAGCTGGTATTTTTGGTTTAATGGCTAAGATGCTTTAATTCTAATTGATAACTGGTTGCATTCACCGATCTTGAACCCATTTTGTGCATGCAATCAGATATAATTATTTGAAATTGTCTTAAATTTCCAACTTTAAATATGAAGAAAAACATCAAATTGCACCACTTAAACTTTGATTCTAAGAGATACTTAAAAAAAAAAAATTTAAGGTTTAAGGCTCTACACCAACAGATAACACAGTGACCACTGATGTTCTTCATTTTTTCCTCAGTACTGCCACCTCAACCCGTTTCTGTTGGCTGACAGACTGGGGTCTTCTGTCAAACAATGCTCCAAAACAAGCAAAGAAAAAGTCTAATGAATACAGAGGAAATGGATTTGAAGACTCTCCTCAAAAATGTTTTGCAGATTTTGTTTTTACAGGTTACTTAAAGCCTTAATATTTGTATGTGCTGACCATCATGTACCTGTGGAGATGTAGTCAAGGATTGGTTTTTTTCAGGATATCACATTGTCTGTTTGTGTTCACAGTCAATGCTGTTATAGTATAATACATACATTGCATCATCAACAAAAAACATGTTGAACAAAAAAGGTTCTCACATTTCAACTGATGAAATATAAATAAAAATCTCACTAATCTTTGTCTCCAAAATCTTTTCTCTGTTGTGGTCGCTCAATGATTTATTAAAGTGTGTGTAACACAAAGTGAAGGGGAAAAGGACAAGTAAACATTACCATAGTGAACCCACAGTTGTTGTAGAACCAACACTCCTCACTTCTCATGCTCAGGGAACACAGTCTTAATGTAATGAAGGCTGATAATATGGATAACCAGTGGTGTTCAAACTCTTCACATTAATTCAATACCTGAGCAATACTTGTATTTAAACACGTATTTCCTGAGTAACTAAAAGACCTTTTAAGATACTACAAAGTACTTTCTTAATTCACTTTCAAGAATTCAGGTTCTACAATTCAAGATAAAGACAGAACAAGCTACATCTCTGCTGTAAACATTTGCGGTATATTGGATAAAGGCATTACAGTACATATGAAACAAAAACCTCGAAGAGAAAAGTCAAAGTGCATGAACTGTTAATTATCAACATATTTCTGTATTTTAGATTTCAAATAACTTAAACCCAAATTCTAACTTTATAAACTCTTCAAAGTGGATAAATCACATTGTACTATTTTTGCAGGGATCTTAAAATGTAAAGCTTACCAATATATTTGGATATACTGATGTATATGGCCAACACAATTCATTAATGTGTAATGGTTTACACACTTTACTTTGACTGGTGAAACAGATTTAGACGTATCCAGGCAATATTCATTATGCTGAGATCAGATTATTCACTTGATGCCCAAAGTGGAAATTCAGTAAAGCTGTGTGTGGAAACTATGGTAACAGGTTTTCTGAGTAAGAGAAGAGGTCTGATTGGCTGGCAGGAGGCCAGATGCAGTGAATGGACAGAGGGGGAGAGCAGTGATATCGTCCGTGAGTGGCATTACTCCTGAACACAGCGGCACTCTGGTCACATCTGCAGCCAGCTCACGTCATCGGATCTGAGAAGATTAAAAAAGTGAGAAAACTAATATTCAGTAAAGAGCAGTGACCAGGTTATGAGGCACTAGTGAAGAGGAAAAACAAAGCCTATCAATGTGTTGACCAGAGCTTCGACTGTGTAGTCCCACTTACTCAACTGAAACCCAACTGCACTGTGGATATTACCCATGATCCCCGGCTTCCTTAACCAAAAGAGCTGCCGTTGTAACAAATACACCAAACTTGCTTTACTCCTGAACTTGTTGGATCTGATTCTGGCAATTTAAACATTGTCAGTGAACCCTCAAACTGACAAAGCTGCTAATTTAAGATAAAAAACGTGTTCCTTTGAAAAGGGTCAATGTCGTGTTCACAGCTTGTCTCTGTTAACCCCAAGTGGCAAAACTATTTAAGGCAGCTTTAATAATTCAAACTTAACCCATGTTGGTAATGGGGGTGTTTTAATGCTGTCCAATGGTTTGAGCTGCTTTATCACAACACTGGTAATAAATGACATACCACAGCAAATATCAAAACTGAGGACTTCATCAGTGTGTCCTGTATATGTGGGACATATGTGAACATTGTACAATATCACTCACTGAGCCTGTGTCTTTTTAAAAACCTGCCCAGTGGCCATCAGCTCTGCGAGACGAGCCACAGCAGGATCGAACATCAGGCTGGCCGCAGCAACTACCACCTCATCCCTGTTGACAATAGGAGAAATAAAATCATTTTTAATTGAGACAAATCCCATAAAATCATATTCATATGTATCAGGAGTTATTCCACAGCTGCTTACTTGATGTAAAATGCCAGGAATTTCCTCTCTTCCACTTTGCCTTTAAATATAATTTCTGTGTATCCTTCCCCGTAGCCTGGACGGAGGAAATGAAAAGGTGAAATGTGATCGAAGCAACCAGGGCTGAAATATTCTGATGTCAGGGTGAGATTTTCTCCATAACTACTAAATAAAATAAATACATGTATATCTATTACCTGTGTATCTAATGCTCTTCCCAAGCAACACAGTCCAGAAGAAAGGAACCGACTTAATTTCGGTTGGTTTCTTCAGCATGTTCAGAGCAGCCACTCTTCCTGAGGTAAAGGAAATAAAGAAACCACCATAAAATTGTCTGGAACAAAAATGTGGAAATAAACAGAACAAAACGTGCGTCTCTGACTTCAGCCTCTTACCGTGAGCGTGTGACATTTGCCAGTGAGCGATGTTGACTCTTTGGTCGCCACGAATGGCCAGAGGGAAGCAGGTAACATCTCCAGCACTGAAAATATCAGTTATATTGGTCCTCATGAACTGTTAGAGAGGATACAGCATTAGCTTTACAAACACAAGTATATAACATGATATCTACTATTCATGTCAGTCATCTGGACACAGGGATTCAGATAATATAACGTGTGTTTGACCAGAAGTATTCAAAAACATGCAATTCAATCCAGCAAGTCATAAATTTAAAGCTGTAAAGACAAATTCTTGTTTCATTAGCTAATGACAGTAACACAGTGATTCAGTGTTGTTGTCCATTAACTGTGTGTTACCTTGTCAACAATCACAGCTTTCCTTGAATCCACCTCCACCCCGCTTCCTTCCAGAAAATCTGAGTTAGGGATCACACCTGTAAAACAGATCTTTGGGTTGGATTTTTTTTTTTTTTGCGGAGCTGAAAGATCTGAATGTGAAAGACTCTATTTGGGGAATTTGAGCCGAGGCGGCAGACGCCTAATTACCGATTCCAGCAATCACCACATCAGCTTCCAGGACTGTACCACTCTTTAGCACCACCTCCTTCACCTGAAAAACATAAAATATGAATCTGTGATAGAAAATACATCCGCGGCATATTGGCGGTTCCATGACAAAATGCTTTTGCATTGGGAAAAAAAAGCACATGTATAAATAATAAATCAAATTCAATTCAAATCACTTTATCTGATGGGAACTTCATCTGTGTAAAAGCATCAGTGCACATATGCATAGCCGCCTATAACTGTAGAAGTAATAAACAAAGAACAGTGTTTAAATGAATAGATCAGTCCGTCTGGTGGGTGTAGGCACAAAGCTGGATTAGTCCTGAATGTGATTGATCTGCATCTCTGACCTGAGGGTAAGTGGCTGTAGTGGCTGTGTAATGTGTGTGTGGTGCCTGAGGCTATTTGTATTTCTTTCTTCCAAATAAAATAAAATTACTGCTTCAGCTTCAGGGTCCAGGTATAGCTCACCATCATGGTTTACATGGACACTTGAATAGAATTGATTTACCGATAATGTTATTATTAACACCTACTACGACAAGGGCTATATGCTAACAGAATAAAGTTAGATTTACCTTGCCATTCTCCCCTTTAATCTCAGTGACTGTGTCATTCATGTAAAACTTCACGTTTTGCTCCTCCAACATCTAAAAGGGGGGAACAAATATTATATTTAATAGAAGACAAAAAATGAAAATTTATTTTCTCACAGTAAAAGATGAATCCTATCATACTTACTTGCATCGTCATTTTGCCGATCTCCGGGCCCAGAGACCGCTCATACGGGTAAGTGGAAGTGCCCACCATGGCCACACTGGCAGCTTTGTCTGATAAGAAGGACACCACCTCCATACCTATTGTGTGTTAATAGTAATGAAAAACACTTAAATAGCCTGCCTTTACTTTGCACTGTCAAATGCATTTTTTATATTAAGAGAGAAAGCTATGAATCATCACTTTACCTGATAATCATTAAAAGAAACAAACACCTACAGAGCTCATTGTTGCAATGTAAAGAAATCGAATGTGATAACCTATGAAGGAGGCTCCGATGACCACAGCCTTTCTCCCAAGGCAGGAGCTGTGAATCTCTTTGGCGTCTTCATGGTTCTGCAGTACGTTCACTCCCTGCAGGTCCCAACCAGGACAGCTGAGCGGCCGCGCTCTGTGAACACGATCAGGAACGTCACACCGCTGTGGAAATCTATGTTTCTGTCTCCAACTGTTTCTAAAAGACTCGAGGAGCAGGATTGTGATGACTCTAACCTGCAGCCTGTGGAGATGAGGAGCTGGTCGTAATGCTGCACAGTGCCATCACCCAACTTCACCGCCTTGTCCGCGGGGTTTACAGACACCACCTGCAAAATAAAAAAACACATTTCTTGACAAAGACCAAAGAGAGTTTTTCCTCAAAAAGGTTCGAAGACATCACAGAGAGTTTGTGTCCTTTTCTTCTCACCTCCTTCTGTGTCCACATCTCTATTCCATGTTGTTGATAAAAGTCACTTGACCGGAGGAGGATGCTGCTGCTGTCCACGTTCATAGCCTGAAAGGAGGTTTATGCCACTTACCAACAATCTACATCTCAATACAGGATACAAACACAAATGATGATCTAGTTCTTTTATTTTGATCAGGACAGTGCTTATCTTGTGATAAATGAGCCAGAATTGGGTGTACATGCAAATTTTCATCAGTGGTTCTTAGACATTTCTTAAAAAAATGTCCTGAAATAAAGTAAGATTACCTATCACATGAAATTACAAATATCCATATCAGTACAATTAAAACCCTCCAAACTAACTGTACATAAAACCCATGATTAGAACACTACACCCAATAAAAAAAGGGAAAAAAAGAAAACCACAGATATAATACGAAGCCATATATACACATATAACCTAAAGTTTATATGTGTATATATGTATACATATAACCTAAAGTTTATATGTGTATATATATATATAAAAGAGTGGGATAATTACCTTACTCAGTTTGGGTTTGTCAAACGGAGGGAGTGTGTCTTTGGTGACCATGATGATACGACCCTCGTAGCAGTTCTGTCTCAGCGTCTCCGCACAAACCAGCGAGGCCGGGCCTTAAAAAAAAAATCATATTCACTGTGTAACATACAGATATTTACTGATAAAACCTATTAAATACACAGGCTATGTTCTTAAACTCTCGGAAGGGCCTGTATTTATTATATCTAGTTCTTACCTCCTCCTATGAGCAGGACAGTATGTTTGATGTCTGGTACCATGCTGCACATGTCCTTCACTCGCCTGGTCAGATTAAGAGACTGAGGGAAACACAAAATCAAGGGAATGTTTAAAATAGGGTATTTATATAAGGAAACACTGTGGTAATTTTACTGTACGTGTGTTTAACTTGCTGCGTCTTACTTTTTTGTCGATGGAAACGTACACCTTGCCATCTTCAACTTTGACCTGTTAAATTAAATTTTTTAAAGTGTAAGTTCAGAGGTAAAAGGATTTAAAAAAAAATCAATATTTGGATAGAATGAGTAAGTATCGTGAACAATATTAACATCTGGTAACAGAACTACACATTTGATGAACTGGGGATAAGTACTAATTTGCAGTTTTACTGCTTCCTTCTTGCAAAGTTTTGATTAGACACTATGAACTCAATGTGGTGAGTAACCGGAATTTCTAGACATAAAGATCCAACATAACAGCTGATTAGTCTTATTATAGTATTCCTCCATGTAATTAGCTTCTTGGCCAAAACATACAGTATACCATTAAAGCTGTTTTCAGATATGAACTCTGGAAAATGTCTGTAAAATTGCATCAGGACATTTTCCAGAGTTTGCCTTCACATGTGAAGAGCGCAGCAGGATATTGTCTGGGTCCGACGCATTCACAACAACAGGAAAAAGTTGAGAATTTTCAGGAGGCAGGACATACGGCATAAATTCCACTGTGGAAAGCATGCTGTTTTTGTTACAGCAAATCAACACCAGCTCTCAAATCTAGTTTTCTTTCTTCAGCCTCTTCTACGTGTATGACACCTCTGTTTCATCCTGAGATATTTGGATTATTCCAGTTTTGTGTCCATCACATGTTAGAAACGTCCTCAACACGCCCACTTGCTTGCTGTGAATATTCTGGACATTTTCCTGCTGTATTCTCACATGACTCCCTCCGACATTTTCCAGCCATTTTACAAGGGAGAATGGAAAATCAAATGAATGGGTGCAATTTGTGCAGATAAACCACCACGACTGTAACTACACTCTTCTGGATTTGTTTCTGTCATAAGATCAGTAAATGTCATTGGAGGTTGGTCTCTACAGCCGTGTTTCACCTTATAGCTGGGAAGACAGTCTAAACCTGGATACTCTTCAATGTCTCCGGTTCGGACGTTAAAACAAGCCCCATGAAAGGGACATCTGACTCTGTCACCAACCAATGTTCCTGCATCATCAGAGGACAGAGGGTTAAATTCACTCAAAGCAAAAGCCAAAAACGTTTAATTGAGTCATAAATCAGATGTTAATGTGCAATGATGAAAGTCTACCTTTGATAAGAGGAGCGTTGTAATGAGAGCACCGGCTCCCAACAGCACTGTACTGACCGTGGGTACGGACCAGCAGCACTTTCTGCTCCCCCACAGTTACTTCCCTCATCCTTAATAAACACACGACAGACAAGGAGACAAAACAGTGAGGAAACAAATCCAGTTTACTCAAACTAATCATGAAAGTATTGATCATCTCGTTTTCCCTGTGAGAAGAAGACTTACTGTCCATCGTTCAGGTCGTCCTCCTGACAAACCAGTCCAGTCACCTGCTCGTCCCCTAGTTCTTGACACTGACTCATCCTGAAACTGTGAGATATGAATGTGTTGAAAAAACTTGTGAGTTGTTCGGCCTGAATTCCAACTGACTGTGAGTGGAACACGTGACACAGGCACCCATAATTAACTATGAATGAAAAGAAAACAAATACATCCTTATATATAGAACCTCAATTAAGAATGAAGCAGTTAGTCTCTTATTAGGAGTTTCATCAAATTCATTGTAGCCACGTCTTAAAAACCCTATATGATAATGATCTAATATTTTATATATATATTATATATTTTTATGTATATAACCTACAGGAAGAAAGAGCAGTGAAATTAAAAATGTTGTGTGATGTTCCTTTAAGCTCCTTTTCATTCCCACTTGTCTGCTGTCGAGACCGTTTCAAGAGCAATTCAATTATTGAATACAAAATGCTGTGTCACTGTTGCAGATAATAACAGTGTCACTTCAAAACCAGTTGTTTTGCAGGACACACCTTCTACACACTCCTTCAGGACAACATTGTAAAGCAAATACCAGAAATACAAAGTAATGCGCATGAGTGCATACATCTCACAACCTGATTTCTCTGTCCTCTCCCGAATAAAATGGCAAAACATTTTGGGCACTTTGAATGTTTAGCTTCCTCTCCATCACATGATAACACAATGGAGGTATCTGATTGGTCCAAAACTCCTTCTGCAGCACGACAGCTACATACAACCAGACTCATGAAGAACTAATCTTCAGAGACAAGCACAATAGAGACTTCTGCAACAGATGATGTGACCACAGCACACATCCCTTTTCTCTGGGATCACATGAGTGGACAGAAACCACTGTGACATGTTGTTAACCTCCATTACAAAACTGCCTCAAGTGAACTGAGGATAATCTGGGCTCTGGTAAAGGCAAAGGGTGGTCACACCAAATTGGGGCTGCAACTAATGCCTATTTACAGCACTGTATTCATTATTTCCTTGGCTGATCATTAATGGACACATCTGAAAGCAGTAAGAAATGCCCAGCACAGTTTTCTAGAGCTCATGGTGCCTTGAATTAGATTTTTGATCAAAACAGGACTTGAGTGATTAATCCTGTAATCGACTAACCATTGCAGCTCTACATCAAACACCGATATCATTCCACTTGTGTCTATTTAATGAAACTTGCATGCAGATATAGGCTTATATAAACAAATCATTATTTAGATATCCTCCCTTTATCTTTAGCGCCCAGAGCTTTTACACTCGTAATTGTAACCACAGCTTTTGGTTTGAGCAGACAGAAGAGAAAACCGTATTATTCTGAAATCAGACGCTATAGAATATAGGATCTCCAGTGCACGTGAAAGGCACCGCATGTTATCTATTATATGCGACCTGTGTATTTTAATTGCGTACATGTATCGACATTAATGGGAGAGGTATGAGAGCTCACCTGTTTTCCTTCACCTGACAGTGATCAGAGGAAACGATGCTGCTCTGCTGATACACTGATCGTCTCCCCTGCACGCACACACCGCGGGTTGGTCGGGCACGCGCACTGACTACTCGAGGTCCACCTCCCACGTGACTGCCAGGAGGAGCCATGTGGTCCGGCTAAAGCTCCTCCCACCACGAGGGAGGGGCGGAGGAGATGAATGGGACATTACGTTTGACTTTATGAACATAAAAATATTGTAAGAAAGAACAATGTTGAGGTGTTCGTACTTGAGTACTGAGAACCAGAGGAAGGGGGAAATTAATGGAAACTTGTCTTATGATAATGAGGGGTGTTGTCCTGTGGATGTGTGGTTTGTTGAAGGCTAAAAGATATCCCAGAGGATAAGTGTGTAACTTTGGATAACTGTGATTGTCAGGTTGTCAGTGTTTTTGCTCTAGATCATTGTCAGTGAGGCAAATCAGAAAACAGTACAACTGCTCTGCATTTTTTACGCACCTCTAAAAAGCCATCACGTTTGAAAAAAATCACTTTCATATTTGTGAAAACGTCATTTTATATATTTGTATTTTCTTTCAACAAGAAAGATTTCACTGCTTCTACCCCAGCAGGTTACATTTAAGAGGGGACTGTTTTTTACTTCTCCACATTAATAAGGCAGATATCATTAGTATAGTTATACAGTGCATCCGGAAAGTATTCACAGCGCTTCACTTTTTCCACATTTTGTTATGTTACAGCCTTATTCCAAAATGGATTAAATTCATTTTTCCCCTCAAAATTCCACACACAATAACCCATAATGATAACGTGAAAAAGGGTTTTGGGAAATGTTTTGCTAATTTATGAAAAAATAAAAAACGAAAAGATCACATGTACATAAGTATTCACAGCCTTTGCCATGACACTCAAAATTGAGCTCAGGTGCATCCTGTATCCACTGATCATCCTTGAGATGCTTCTACAACTTGATTGGACTCCACCTCTGGTCAATTCAATTGATTGGACATGATTTGGAAAGGCACACACCTGTCTGTCTATATAAGGTCCCACCGTTGACAGTGCGTGTCAGAGCACGAACCAAGCCATGAAGTCCAAGGAATTGTCTGTAGACCTCTGAGACAGGATCAAATCGAGTCACAGATCTGGGGAAGGGTACAGAAAAATGTCTGCAGCATTGAAGGTCCCTATGAGCACATTGGCCTCTATCATCCGTCAATGGAAGAAGTTTGGAACCACCAGGACTCTTCGTAGAGCTGGACGCCCGGCCAAACTGAGCGATCGGGGGAGAAGGGCCTTAGTCAGGGAGGTGACCAAGAACCCGATGGTCACTCTGACAGAGCTCAAGCGTTGCACTGTGAAGAGAGGAGAACCTTCCAGAAGGACAACTATCTCTGCAGCACTCCACCAATCAGGCCTGTATGATAGAGTGGCCAGACGGAAGCCACTCCTCAGTAAAAGGCACATGACAGCCCGCCTGGAGTTTGCCAAAAGGCACCTGAAGGACTCTCAGACCATGAGAAACAAAATTCTCTAGTCTGATGAAACAAAGATTGAACTCTTTGGCCTGAATGCCAAGCGTCATGTCTGGAGGAAACCAGTCACCGCTCATCACCTGGCCAATACCATCCCTACAGTGAAGCATGGTGGTGGCAGCATCATGCTGTGGGGATGTTTTTCAGCGGCAGGAACTGGGAGACTAGTCAGGATCGAGGGAAAGATGAATGCAGCAATGTACAGAGACATCCTTGATGAAAACCTGCTCCGGAGCGCTCTGGACCTCAGACTGGGGCGAAGGTTCATCTTCCAACAGGACAACGACCCTAAGCACACAGCCAAGATAACAAAGGAGTGGCTTCGGGACAACTCTTTGAATGTCCTTGAGTGGCCCAGACTTTAACCCGATTGAACATCTCTGGAGAGATCTGAAAATGGCTGTGCACCGACACACCCCATCCAACCTGATGGAGCTTGAGAGGTCCTGCAAAGAAGAATGGGAGAAACTGCCCAAAAATAGGTGTGCCAAGCTTGTATCATCCTACTCAAAAAGACTTGAGGCTGTTATATTTTCGTTCTTTATTTTTAATACATTTTAAACAAACTTTTTTCACTTTGTCATTATGGGGTATTGTATGCAGAATTTTGAGGGAAAAAATGAATTTAATCCATTTTGGAATAAGGCTGTAACATAACAAAATGTGGGAAAGATGAAGCGCTGTGAATACTTTCCGGATGCACTGTATGAGCCATTGTTGAATATTATTCCAGACCTCCTGAGCTGGTTTAGTTTGAAAGCTCTCTCTTATCTCCCAGGTGTCTATTAGTTGTTAGCACTTTCTCTAGAGACTGATTCCCCCCCCCCCTGTTAAACTTCATACATGGTTTCAATTAGATATGTGTTTGAGGTAAGTTAGATACTTTTCACATTTTGCTGAGAAAAATGTCTAAAAACTATTTGTGTTGCAGTACTTTTCTTTCCTCTCCCATGTATTATTTCCCAGCTCACCCTTAAGGGAGCCAACCCCTTAAGTTAGCCAAATAAAAAAGTATCTTCAACTTTAGCTGCTATAAAACAGCAAAATGCTGCTCACACAGAGGTATTAACAATTTGATACGTCATAAACAGCCTGATATAACCCTGACAGGGTCACTTTCTGCCGAATGAGTATTTTTACTTTTGATACTCCAAGCACATTTTTGTACGTTTTGGTTTGAGTCTTTCTTTCACCACTGTTATCTTATCATGAATGTTCATAGGCAGCTAAGAACTGAATAATTCTAACCAATTTGTGTTTTTCCTATTTGCAAACCAAAGATATTTCAAATGAATAAGAATTGTCTATAAATCTCAAAAGAGGAGAAAAGAAAAGTTTCACCACTGATCATTTTATAAATGTTTGTAAAATGTTTTACAAGCCAAATATCAATTTATTTATATCAATTTATTGATATTTCACACTGTCAGGTTCAAATCACCCATATTGACAATATCCCTGTCAGAAGTAATATTGGAGCTGAGGGACATGTGTCCGGCACAATGCACCATGATGCTTTACCAGATGGTGGCGCTGTGTCATTCACGTTCATGGCTGTGACTTGAATGAAGACAGCGCTCCCTCGGTCACTAACACTGAATGAAACAACAGTGGAAAGATGCTTTTCAATAAAAATGATATTTTCAGTTATATGAATAATTTTTAGTGTTAAAAACAAAGAATCAATCTCAGTCTCTCACATGTTATTTATTTACATGTGAAATAAACCTTTTCTTTCTATAAATGTGAACCAATAAAACTTATGTGGGCTTCAAGTGCTCCTCGTAATTTATAACTTCCTTTGTCAGACAGACCTTTCAATTGCATTCCTGGATTGTGGTACTTGTGATGAACCCCTCGTTGGTGACTGTTGTTTTATTTTAGAAATATAGCACTCGAGCGAACGCAGCTCCAGAGGAGGATATCAGAGGACATCTAGGCTAAAAACATGGTGTAAACGACGCCGTTTCGAGTCCAAGCTTACGGACACTTGGATGACACCACAGGAGCAGTATGGTTTTGATCCCAACAGATTTTATTTTATTTTATTCTATTTTGTTTTATTTTATTCTATTTTAACAATTGGTATTTTGATGTATTGTGTGTTGCTGTTTTTCTTGTTGAACCTTTTGCTTTGTGAAGCACTTTGGTCAACCAAGGTGTTTTAAATGTGCTATATAAATAAAATTGACATTGACATTGGAGGTATTTTATCTTTTTTTTCTGTTGTTTTTTAACGTTTGAAGAATTGGTCACCATTGACTTCAATTATATTTGGCTGCAACACTGTTTACCCCTGAAAAGTGTCTTGTGGACTCAAACACTTCACCCACCCCTCAATCGACATAGTGGTGAGTAGATACTGAGTGAAGTAGATACTGAGTGGAATGTTTGGGTCAACAATCCCTTTGAGTACATTAATGATCAGCACAGGCCCTACTGCCATGACATATATATCTCATACACACTGTTTAGTAAATCGTGTTTTCAGTCTGTGGTGGAGAAATGTCCGACGGCTCGTGAACGTAGAACAACACATGTAACGTGTTTATGGCCGCGCCCCTTCATAGTAGGGCGGGCAGAGCGCGTGGTCGGTTTGTGTCAATGTCAAATAGTTACACAAGCGACCGATGAGGTTGTACAACTGGACGGTTTCACAACGACACGCGCAGCCGCACCTCACACCTGTAACCACACAGACACACACACATATATATAATGATATAGATTCAGCTGGAACATCACAGAGAGACGAAACAAGAGAAACCCATCAGGTCGAGTCAGCGGGAAAACCATCTGACACACAACCGAGCTCGACTCCTCTGTTCGGACACCACGTTGTGATTTCCATCGGTAACCAGTCGTCTCCCGTGCGGGGGCCACGCTCTTCGCTGTCCGCTGCGCTCACAGACACAAGTGTGGCCGGTTGCCTCTGCACATCACTCACAGGTCAGTCATGGATCTGAGCTCAGTGATTGTCACCACCGGCGGCTCCGCGGTCTTCTTCAGACTTGTCAATGCCGGGGTCAGTAAGCTGCCCATGCCCGAGTCCGCCGTCAGGAACGCGTGGAAATGGAGAAATATCTCCACATCGGTCGTGCACAGTTTCATCACCGCGATATGGGCCGTGCTCTGGTAAGTTAAACACAACAAACTCTTATTTATTATGATTACCGTTATCATTTTAATTCTATCAGGGGATACACTATGATACACTATGATACACTAGGATGATACTTTTTGATCAGATGTGATAGTTAACAATATTATACGATACTTTTAATAAGATATGATACTTTACAATATTATATGATAACACATGATACAATACTTAACGATACGATTCTTTACTATACTTCAAGATACGATATGATAGGAGATACTTATTAAATCCCTCATGGGGAAAACATCTTACACATAGCACATGGCAACAGGTAACAGAACATCTTTGTATGGAGGCAGTAGACAAGTGGAAAGCACAGCTGCAAGGTGACCATTAAGAAATGATGAGGATCAAACACTTTTTCATGAATGGATTTTTTGGAATTTGGGGAATTTTGGAGTGGTTGTATTCAAATATTAGTGAATTATCCAATAATTCAGACTGCAGTTTGAATTACTTTTGTTTCAATCTAGGCAATATGGCTAAAAATTAAATTAAGATAAAAAAAAAACATGTATATCAGTTGATATACATGTTATAGTTTTCTTTTTAGGTTTAGAATATTTTTGGCTCCTGAGTGAAGGCTGTGGTTTTAAATTCTTCTTTAAGGGGCAGAGAATGACAAACACTTGATAAACAGCTTTTTACAAATCTGATGTCGATCAATCATGTGTTATACCTCCTCACTGTGTTACTCAATGAACAAGTAATATATCGATATATTGAACCTTTGTTATATTGTTATTGATGAAAATTCCATTTTGATAATTGCTGATATATCACTCAGCCCCACAGGCAATTTTGAATGTAAATAAATTTGGCCTGGTTCATCATAAACTCTCAAATCACATTTCACAAACTTTTTTTTTTTTTTACTCTGAAAGTCCTTATCTGAACCGGTGTGTTTTTCGCAGCTTTTTCCGTCACCCGGAGATGGCCGAGGATCTGATAGAAACCTACTCTGTGTTTTCTCATGCTTTGGTGTCGTTTTCGATCGGTGAGTAGCAGCTCCACAGTGTTCACTGCTGAATTACAAGTTGTGTCCTCTGAATGGGACAGCGGAGGGGAGGGGTTGGGGAGGGTTCACCCAGAGAGATGCTGCCACTGTCCTATGGGAAAGTGAGGAAGTAACATCTTCCAGTATTCTGGCTCCTCTCCTTCTCCCACGTGTTGTAAGGGTTTATAAACGCCATGAAAAACAGCAGAAAACTGAAGCCAGTTTGTACAACACATTGTCTACAGTAATGAGGCAGCCACAAACAGCTCTCACTTATCAGTGATATTCTGAGTACGCAATGAATTGCAGCCATATTAATGTGCTCCATCATTTTACTGTTAAATCCTGTGGCTGTTAACTGACAGGTGATATTCACCATATTGTCCTTATGATGATTTATGAAAGTCAAGCTGTCTCTAATTCAAACATAGTCACTGCTGCCTTCAGTGTGAACTCATGGGTGTGTATTTCAATTTAGCTTGACCTAAGTTCACTTTATGTATAAATTGCCTTAACATTGCTACAGTCTGCTTTCTGTAAACCAAACTAGAGACTATCATGAATTCGATTTTGCTTGATGTCCTTATGACCTCATCGCCTGCTACTCCACATTCTTAAAATAGCAACTGGCCCTGTTTTTTAATATTCTGTCAGAAATATTGTTCTAGAGCGACTAGTGGCACGTGAGAGCACTTAAATCCACAAATTTGTTGGATCTGTGCCGAGCAACAAGTTCTCCCAGAGGATTCCCAGGATGTTTGACATTCTTTCAGGAAGCCCAGCCCTGGAAGCTGGCAAAGCGAGGAGCATTGTCAGTGCGTGAAGATCAATGGGTGGCATTATGATCGGTCCCAGGCACCGTGCGTAACCCCTTGTGCAGTCATGTGACATCACCGGGACAGAGACTGCGCAAAAAGGTTGATTTATGTGTGCAGTCCATATCAGATGTGGGTGATAACAGAGAGGGGAGTCATCTATATGCAAGAACTTGGGAAGAGCTTCTCCCAAACCCTCCCACCAGAGATGTGGTGTGATTCTTCTGAGGCGTCACTTAGTTTTCAGAGGAGTTTTATTCCAGCAGATGTGTGGATGGAGCTCGGCTCTCTGGGATACCACGCTACAAAGCTCGCAGTGACATACATTGAATGATTGTAGGCTTGTTGAATGAAGACCTTGTCCAGTGCCTTAAACAATGTCCTGCAGAGAAACCCAAGTATGGTTAATGTTTAAGGGAGTCGAGCCTTTTTCCTGGACCTGGAATTCTCCATGTTTAGTGAATTTCATAGTTTAGTCATTGTATCCCACAGTTTATCGTAAAGGTCAGTGTACTACAGAAGTCACTAATGGAACAATATATACCATCATGTATTAAGAGACAAGAGGAGAGAGGGCAGCACTTCCCAGCCTTCTCTCTCTGTCGATTCTATTCCTTATTCTTATCAAAAATGTTATCAGGAGGATGAAGACGGACAGATTTATATTTGCCGGCCTTTTCACAGTTTAAAAAAGTGTCTTAGCGTTTATCCCGATATTTCCAATGGTGCTTTTTTCCTAAAATTATTACTATTAAGTGTTAAATAAACATATACATTTATAATGGGATTTTCCATTGGCTGGCCGACGTTGTTGCTGCACATCATAATCCATAATCCATGAAAGAAAATGTTGTTTTTATTCTATTGCTGAAGAGCTCAGTATATAGTTCTACATGAAGTTCCATATAGTGAGTAGTGGTTAGTGAATGAGTAGGTGATTTTGGACACAGCCTATTTCTAACATTAAAATATGAAGTTACCTCTAATACAGAAAAAAAAGACATGCTGATAGTGAATGTAAGTCAAGTTTACACCGGCAGCAAAAACAAACTAAGCCAGTGTCATAATCAGGTTTTTCATGCTTAACCAGATTTTTCCATCACTATCATTATGTTGACGTGTGAAGCCCGGTTGTATGACTAATTGGTTTGAGAGAGGAATCCCCGGAAACTCACTGCAGGAGACGTTGAATGGACAAAACGTATCAGCTACTTCACCTGAAACCAACTTTTTCCTCTGCTGACTTTTCTATTCAGGCTTTTAGGTGATGGCAAGTGAAAAGTCAAAGCAGTGTTTGATACCCTGGTTCTCGGTGTAGATGTTGGCATTAATAGACACTGGCTGATATAATAATAATAATAATAACCTTTTTTGTATAAAACTTGTCAAAACACAGTTACAAAGGGCTTTATAGAACAAAATCAAACAGAGCTCACAGTCAAGATAAAAAAACAAAAACGTGAAAAATAGAACGTACAGTCAAGATAAAGACAGCAAAACACATGTGTTAAACAACATGGAAGAGAGTACCTAACTACAATGGAGTGTTAAGATCAAAAGTATAGAGCCTGGGCTTCACAATGGCATTTTGCCCATGTTAGTTTTTATAACATGCTAAAAATAGAAAGCAAGATCAGTTTTTCTTGTTCTGATTACAGATCTATCAGATGGAGCTGAATGATGATACTGAGTTATAATAAAAACACAAGTGCGAGATGAGAGATATGAGTCCGCTTGCTGGAGTTGACGGTTCGTAGAAAACCTTGACCTAAACTCCACCTCTCGTTGCCATTGTTGGAAAGACTGCATTGTGTAGGAGTTCCCCTTGTCCATTGTCGACGGTCTTCTGAAACAATATGAACTCTTATGGAGACCACCTAATGAAAATAAACCAATCAAATGCTTTGCAATAGCGATCTTGCAATAATTACTTGGTCTGGGGTTTGGTAGCAAGGACCTTTGTTTATGTCGAGAAGAACCATCTACGTCGTCACAGCGACAGAAGGGTCCTGGTGTCAGATTTCAAACATAATGGGGGGGGGATTAATTCCTGCTTCACCAAAGCCCTGACCGCCTGTGCACCCCTCTATCCTCAACACTTCATTATTTTTTTTCCAGCATTCAAAAGAGCTGTCACCATGGATACGGCTGGTGGCGGGGAAGGATGGGTTGGGGGTGGTGGATATGAATAGCCCCTCTCCAAGACACATCTTGGTTGCTGTCGTCATGGAAGCAGGGGTCCTCCCGACACACTCGATGAAACCCGAGGCTGCTCTTGTCATAAGAATCTGTTGCGTTTCGGTTGATTAATGAATCGCTGAACCCTAAAATGTGATATTCTGCTCATCCCCACAGGTTACTTCATCTACGACTTCTTTGACATGGTGCTCAACCAGAAGCTGAATCAGTCCTGGGAGCTTCTCTTCCATCACATTGTGGTAGGTCTATCAAGTATAACTCACAGTTAAAATCGAGCTGTGGTCCGAGATTTTATCCTTTGACCGAAGATGTCCCTGAGAGGAGATAACCTGCCCTTTTATATATGAGTGAGAAACCGGATCATGAATTCAATAAACAGTGTATCTACTGTCTGGACGAATCTCGCGCCAAAACTCCAACACACCTGTCAGAGACACTGACACGGGGAAGACAAAGTACCGGTCTTTCTTGTTGAGTTACAAAGACCAAGTGAGGGAGGAACAAAGACAATCATTCCAGTGTGACACCCCCGCCCCCTACCCCTCCCAAGCATGGAACCTCCCCGTCATGCCTCCAGAAAGATGAACTCCACCCGTATCCCTGTGTCTTTTTGCCATCCGTTAAAGCACACAACACTTTACAGCAGTGTCCCGTCAGATCCACTCATCTTCATGATACCGTAACCCTCCCTCAGCCGAGGTATTTTCCTGAGAGTAGAACAAGTCAGACAATTTGACCCTTCCCCCCACTCCTGCTTTGAAAAGCTATGGAAAATAAATAGGGGAAAGACCTGAAGTGGAAACATAGAAACTTCACCCTGAATGAATATTTTCCTCCTCTGCTTCTGGCTGCCTGACCTACATCCAAGACTGTGCTGATGGTCTGTCTGTATGTGTGTGTGTGTGTGTGTGTCTTTGTGTGGCCAAGCTCTTGTTATTGTAGTGCATTGCTCACCCCACAGGGGCCGCATGGGTTAAATTTTTATTGTAAATGTCTCCTGACAGAATTGGAGAGGTGTTGTACTATACAGCTGCGATGATTTACATGTGTGTTTGGCTGTTAAAACAGGAGCGGGGTTTTTATCCTGACAGATGTAGAAATATTTGTCTGCAGCATTTAGAAATGAGGCCACTGAAAACGTGCTGTGTGCTGCGTGAAGAAAAGAGGATATTGCACACGGATGTTCCAGTAATGGACATGCTCAAAATAGCTATATCAACTTGCTTTATATAGAAATGTAAACATACAATCTAGTGGACTGATAAATATCACTTAAACGGTAACATCTTCAAGTGTGGTCTCTCATATATCTCTATGAAATGTAACCTCTGTTCAGTATCTCACACACAAACGCACTGAGGACCTTTAAACCAACACAGAGGCCCAACTTTGCCAGGAAACTGGTTCCAGCAGTTTACTGGTTGCATGATAAGACATGGGAGTTCCTTGCAATGAACACATGGCACAACAACCAGCATTACAGACACACAAAATATGTGTGTGTAATCAAATACTAGAGTCAGAGGATGGTGAACCTTTGTGAGATTTCATTTGTCCAGTGCTGAAGCGTCACTTTTCCCATCAAGCACAGTGAGCGCTGTGTGCTTGACCAGAGTAAAGTTTCCCCCACAATGCAGCAAGTAAAAGTAATTTACCACAAGTAATGTGCTAAGGGGAAACCATCACTTTTTGTTGTAGCTCTTGCAGGACAGCTCCATTCTCCTAGTTACTCTTCTTTAACAACTGTTTCTCAACTGATTTATTTTAAAAGGTTTTACACAGTGCAATGACTTCCTGCTCAACATCGTGAATCTCTCATCTCTGTACACACACAGCTCTCCTCCACTGCAAACAGTACACTGTTAAAGGCTCCAGGGTTTAGTGAATTATCACATCTGCACTATAATAAAACAAATTAAACAAATTACAACTTAAGTCAGTAAATAAGGACTTGCGAGATAATTTATTTCTACTTTATTTTAGGTTTTTGTGGTGGTGATGGCACCGGCCTGTGTCATCAGGGCTCTTTTGTTTCAAAACAAAATTGAAGTCTTACCTGAATCAATGTTTCACAGATTAAACTCACTTTCACTGTTGGAAATTCTCATTTTAGATTAGTTGTATTAATACTGTGGTGATGTTGTGTGGTTCTTTCTGTTGCCAAGCTCTTACTCGTGTTGTTGTAGTACACTGGGTTGAATTTCTACTGTAAATGTCTCAGACAGGATTGCAGTCGACTTGTACTGTACAGCAGCAATGATTTACATGCGTGTTTAGGTGTTAAAGCAGGAACTTTTTTTGTTTGTTTGCAGCCTTTAGTGCTCGTTTGTTCCTCAAGGAAGTTTAAGTCTCACCTGAATCAGTGTTTCACAGAGGAAAATCTGTGTTTCACTGTTGGAAAGGCTTGTTTTGGATTCGTTGTGGGGACACTGTGCTGATGTTGTGTGTACAACCTGTTTGTAGATGGCAAAGGCCTAAGTTTGAGAGTTTGAGAGAAGATAAGAAGATATTTTTTCTCCTCCACTTCCTGTAACCCTAGTGAATGGGTGCTTTGGTGAGGCAGCTGGCTATAGATTGTCACTAGACTGTGGGAGGAACGCAGATTTCTTTCTCATTGACATGGCTCTTTGTGCTTCTCTGCTGTCGCTAACTCCCTTCGTTTCCCTGCTGCGCCATCATTGAGACTTTCATTCATTCTTTTCAACGCAGTTCACTCCTTGATTTCCATGGACCTTGGGCCGTTCTCTTTCAACTCCTTTACGATCTTGTCCCTTTTTTTTTTTTCAACCTTTTCCTGCAACTTTTATAAATTGGGTTATTGTGTTGGAGGTTCGTGAAGGGTTGTAATGCGAGAGAACCACATCAGAGCTTGTTTTTCACCGGTCATCTGAAGTCTCAAGGGGTTTTCACAGTGGGCGAGTGTTCATGTTGTCACCCAGCAAATATCCATAAATCCATCTTTTATCAACACCGCTTATCCTTTGAAGGTCAATGGGTCGGGGGCGAGAGGCGAGGTACACTCTGGACAGGTCGAGCAAATACCACCAGGTACCATACACACCTTGCTGCATGTAAAGCAAGTATGGACCAAATATGTAATAATTCCTCATTAAATTGTTTAAAAACAGCTAGACCTATATTGGTATTATGTATTCTGACGACTTATGTACTTTAATTATTTAAATGTTTCAATGTTCAAATCTTCAATTTTATCCAAGGTAACAGGATGTTTCATTTTGGTCAATTTGGTCATTAAACGTGACTTTGCCTATCTCTGCTATAAATGCAGACGGAAAAAGTTTTGTTTGAAGAGTCAAACCTGTGTTTTTTTCTCATTTTCCTCCTTTGCTGTTGAGCCCCCCCACGTCCTTCCTAAGTGTTTGTCTGCACTTATATATACTTTTTTTTTGTTGACATATCTGCAATCTGCCATGAGGGTTTCCTCTCTCACACAAATGTATAGTGAAAGCCCATGTGGTGCAACTCAAGACATGTTGATCAATGTTGTCGCAGACCAGGAACAACATAATAAAGTCAAACATTCCATAGAAACCCCCCCCCCCCCCCCCCCTTATTGACTGTAGTGGAGATTACAGCGTCTGAGAAACATGGTCCTGTCACAGCCCCTGACGCCTGATGAGATCCTGTCAGCCACAACCTTGTGCTTCCCTTGGAAAACAGGAAGTCCTGATAGCTCTGCCAGAAATAGGGGGCCTCCCTGTGAGAAGATTAAATATGTATGCCCCTACAATATATTGTATAAGAAATACAGCATGCAGAATTATTCAAGTGATCAGAAATGTGCAGATTCTTAAATGTATTGTAGAAAGAGCAGATTACATTTTTTTCTTCTTGCTGCAGCTGTGCTGATTGAAGTATAGTTAATGTAAAACCAAGGTTTGTTTGCTGTGCTTGTAAAAAGACGGGGGGAAAAAACCGCAGATCCCATCCTATGTCTGTTTCAGCCATGTTTGTTTATGAAACACTGAGCATTTAGAGGTAGACGGACAGATTTTTTCCACGCTGAAGAGCGAAAGCATGTGAATAACAGTATGACCAATGTTCTCTTCTGAGATTTATCATTAATGATAAACAGTGGAAACACAGAGTCTATCAGTTTGGGCCCTGCTGTTTTCTCTGTGCTCTCACAGTTTGATGTTTTCCAACATCTTTGCTGATTCCCTCCCAAAAGTCTCTGTCATCCCTCTCTCATTAGTCTGAATTCAGTTATCTCTGTAGAGTGAGGCTCACGGGTTAATCGGCCATCTGAGGATCTGCGCTGTTTTCAATAACATCTTCTCTGCTCCGTCCAGTGGGGCCACCTCCAATTTATAGCTTTAAAACTGTATATGTAGGCCCTTAAATATTCTCCTCTATGCTTAATATTGATCCCAACTGTGTAACATTTAACCATGATTTATTCTCCAGGTAGCATGTGTTAATACTTGCTGTTACACACACAGAAATGATGAGTGGTTGGGGAAGTCATAAATTTCTCATTGCCCCATGCAAGTTCCAAAATTGCTTAAATTTGGAATTTGGGAGTTTTCTCCTCTTCTACGTATATATGCTCAAGATTGCTCCAACTGCACTGGTAGCTTTCATAAAGTACAGGATGAAACAAAAAAGAAACAGTCAAATTTGTCTAAATAACAAAAGTAAGAGCAAAAGTAAAAGCCTTAGGAATAGATAGCGAACATAAAACTCAAATAAAAACATCTGGAGGTAAAATAAGGTGAGATTTAAAGCTCAAATTACCCTAAGGATAAAAATTTGTTCAGCTTTGGATTTTTCTGTATGTTGTTCCTTGTTTAGGTGCATGATGAGAAAAAATGGATTGACCGAGCTCAGTAAAACGGTTGTTACCTCTGTGTAATCCAGTCACTGGAAGGCCACATTAACAGACAGCATTGAGGTGATGTAAGGGGATAAAAGACCAATAAGGGCCTTATTGATGAATACAACCCAGTGTGTTTCTCATCAAAACGAGACAGAGGGCCATCCAACCTTGGCATATAGCTCACAATGATGAGTATTGTACCTCTAATATATGTTAATGCAGTGTGAAAAACGGTGTACAACAGTTTTAGGGCTGCAACCGAAGCACTATGAATAAAATGTCACCAGAATCTAAAACAGAGAGGAAATGTTTCATATAACTGCTCCTTCCATCAGTACATCTTGATTTATTCACCATTGACAGATTTCAGTTTATCAGCGTGTGTCTGTGTGAGGACGTCCTACCTTATGTGCCTTCACGCTCATATTTGCCATGTTTGGAAATTCAACCTCAGTCACATTTTTCCTCTCCAACGTTGGTCTTACACCAACCTCAGACATGAAAGGAACTTGTCTCAGTTTACGGGGCATGAAAATAGATATTTGTGGGAGGAGTGTGGCGCTGTCTCACAAACTCCACAGCGAATGTCTCTTTTGGAAAGCGGGAAAGTACTATATTTGGTGGTCGGCGATGTTGTCATTGGTGTGACGCCAAGGGCTCAACTTTAACAACCTGAAATTCATGATTTAAAGTGCATGGCGCAAGTGCGTATCCAACTTAAGCTAGTTTAACAACTGGGAAAAGAGTTAATGCAACAGTCACATGGTTCAAGTGTTAGTTGTTTAACTCTTTATTCATCGGTGCCAGTCTCTTCCCTTTAAAAGACGGGGATACTTGCACCTTGGCGCGTTGTGGTCGGCAGACGTGCAGAGAGAACGCTTCTCTGCAAGAAGAGTGTATGTGCATTGGGCACCCTCCTATGCAGGGGTACTGTACTATGTTGTTGGTGCATCCTTAAAATAACAGTGAAATCATCAATCACTGACTCAAGACCAGGTGTTGTTGGTAGACCGCATTATTCCTATAGTTAAGTTTGAAGTCTTTTAGTCGTGTCTGAATAAGCCCAAAGTTCTTATCTTGGCGCTGCCCTCTGACCAGTTTTTCCGGGGTCACAGGAAATACAAATTGTTTGTGTGTAGACTTTTCACTTTAATCTGACAAGTACCAAATATACTTTCAAATTTTGCTTTCCCTACAGGTCATACTTCGCATGTGCACAGTTTGGCTTGCATCAAAGCCGCCATCAGGATTCTCTAAATGGTTTGTTTCTCTCTTACAATCTCTTAGCTGAACAGGCGGCTCTGTCTATTTCCTGAGGGATATACTTCTAGTGGTTAATGTTGCATCGACAACAACATAAACAAGCATGTTGTGAAGTGTAGCGTGGTTTGTAATATACCCTTTGTTTTGTTTTTTATGAATAAAGCTGCCGAGGCCTCTTGATATTTTCTTTAGCAGCAGCTGATGTAGTATGTATGGTATGTTTTTGTTTTTGCTCGCCAGCCCACAGATGTACTGTGTTTCCATTCATCCACAGTCTGTGGGCTACGCCACTCCTCCGCTTTGACCCACACTTTGCTGTGAAAGCCCACATGGAATGAGCGTTACTTTCTAAAATCTCAAGCGTCAGCATTGTGTTTGCAAACCAAAGGCTACTGGAACTTCTGCTGTATTTTCTGAGATGTTAGTAGAGCACACGGTTAGCTGAGCGAGATGGCCTCGTATGATTCAAGGGCAACAATATCATGACATACTCGGAAAAATGAAGGCCAATGAGCGGGTGGAGAGACACGTATTGGAAAATAGGAAACGGAATATGTGTGTGTGTGTGAGAGTTTGTTGGCGGGCGAGGATGATGATGTGTTTCTCAGTAGCCTCATCATTTTGGAGGGAGAACCTCAGGAGGTTTCCCCCACTCTGTGTATATCCAGACTGGAGGACAGACATCTGGTCTCCACTTGAACCCCAGGCTCCCGAGACACACACACACACTCACTCACACTCACTCACACACACACACACACACACACACACACACACACACACACACACACACACACACACACACACACACACACACTTGCAGCAAACCTCCTGTTTCCTGAGGGGGGCATTTCCAATTGTGTGCACACCCCCTTAACATTTTTCTTCACTGCAGCTTCCCTCCATATATCACACAAACAGCCTTGTTTTCGACCCCCCTATTCTTGCATAACGTCCAAAACATCTCCTCCTCCACCACCTACTCTCTGCAGCTTGTCCCACCCCCTCACATGGATACAAACCAATGAGAGCCTCCCCACTCTGGTAGTATGATATATTGTTTTTGTGTGGGTTTCTTTCCCTCATGGTACAACGGGTCTCACACTGAGGAATTTCCTTGTGTGTTGTTTTTGTGTCGTAAAGGGTTCCCTGCTCGAGAAATGCAAAGGAGAGAAACAGTAAAATCCACTCATCTATAGTTGCAGCTTCTTATCTTTTTATCAGCCACTGAAATGATGCTGTGAGGCACAAAACTCTCACTGTGGCATATCCAGGATGTGTCCAGTATATATACACAGCAGCAAACTGTTGGCATTGCTTTGGAATTCAAAGTAAGGAAATAGGAGGAACATCTTGTCAATAGATAAAAAACATTTTGATAGTTGAGCAAGAATGCCAAAAACAGATTTACAACATACTTGGTCTTAATCCCATCACAACGCTTATCACGGGAGAGGAATTGTGAAATCCAGTGAAGACGAAAATAAACAGAGGCAGGTCCCGTCTATCCTGAAAAGAGCAGGCTATAGTGTGAATGAGCATTTTAGTGCTTTACTACGAGGTGGACTTTGTTCACAGTTGCCTCAACCTGTAGGAATGCATTCATGTGCGTTTTGAGATAACAGAGGTGACACTCAGTAAACCACTTGTCACTGCTGAAAGCAAGTAAAGGCATTTGTGGGGATTTAAGTTGTTCTGTCATTACGACAGACGTCCATCAATTTGAATCCACAGAGAGTTAGAGGGGTTTGACTGCAGGGCCCCTCTCAGCGGGCATTTCCTGATTTCCTGTCCCGACAGTGGAGCTGACCTGAGAGCCGGATGTGACCCTGCAGAAGGATCCGTGCAGGCAGAGGCCCTGTATGAGATCAGTTTGGACCTGAGGGGTTAAAAGGGAGGAGTGGACTGGAGGGTGTGAGACTGTAAACAAATCCAGCAGCTGTGTGAAAAAGACTGTAGAATGCAATGTAGGCTATTTGAAAGGTAAATGGTCCACGACCCAAACAAAAATATTAATATTGGGTAACTGTGTGGAAACACTCTTTTCTTCACATTCTGCCTTTTTCTCTTTCTGCCTTTTTGACGAAACAGTCAACAACTATAAGTTCAAACTGCTTCTATATTATAATATTATATAATTTTGATTTTAATAAACCAATTTTTTTTTAACTCAATGCAATCGAACTTCCTATAGAAATGTATATGATCAGAGTATGTTTTTTTCCACATCGTATCCATGGTTAACTTTTTTGTTTATCCCCTCAGTGAGTCATTTGTTCCTTTGTGTAAAACAAATCATACCAGTTCTATAGGTGTGGAGTTTATTCCTAGAGAGGAAAAGGGAGACGGAAGGTGACACTCAGAAGAAGTAAGAGTGTAGAGGAAATCTACCGACTCTGACAGGCTTCATAAAGTCTGTCAGGTAAAACAGTGCATTATTAAAACATCATTGTGTCATGTCTTATTACAGTGAAGGGGTCAATAAATTAGTGTAAAACTTCAAATGATTCTTCATTTCAAAAGTTCCTCTCAATCAGTAATATGTGTGGTTTTAAATATCAATAGCTATTTACAGACTCTAAAATGCACTAGAAGACTAATTGTCCTTTATAATATTCATTATATGTTTACAAACGGGTCGGTAAACACATTAGAAAATGCAATAGTAAATATATGAGTATGTGATGGAATAGAATATGCCAGAGGCACCATGTTTGGGTTTTAACAGCCTTAGTTTTTCCCTGGTCTCCTAGAGCCCTACTTCTTCCCTCCGGGCTGTGTGTTCCATATCCTTGTGGAAATGCCTGTGACCCCAGGGTGGAGAAAAGCAGAAAAACTAGAAAGATACCACGGCAGCTGCCAAAAAAGCAAAAAGCCAGACACGTAGTGTTGTAGTGGCCCTCAGGCACACTGGGACAAATTCCAGTGTGCCACCCCATTGCAACCACACCCCACACCCACACCCCGCTGGCCACACACCCATACAAGCACACACTCCTCACTCATCCCTGTCTGCCACACCTATGGCCTTGAACCAACGCATAAAAAGATAGAGAACAAACTTGGCTGAGATCCAGCTGCTGTGGGAATTACAAATTTAAAAACCAGTGTGGGTGGGTACGCAGGCATGTGAGAGTACAGCACAGGAACAGCCTCCCACTGAACACTAGTTGTAACTATTTCATCCTCTTTTTATATTAACATGCTTCCCAGTGATCCCAATGATCAGGGAGTTCCTCATGCTGGTTTAGTGCCATGAATGAACACATTCTACAATAAAATATTATAAAAGTAAATTACCAGTATTTTGTATAATGTATGAAATATTTGCTCAAATGGTTTATATCACTCTTATATCCATGTGATAAATATGTTGCTGGATCCAGCAGATGGTTTGCATAGCTTTGCACATTTAAAGGAAACAGGGGAAAACAAGAAGCTTTGTCCAAAACAACATCTGCCTTCTAGCACCTTTGTCCAAGTCTTCTTCAGTTTTGAACTGATTGCAAGTCTTCAAGTATATATCACTTTGTGCTGAAAATGCTGAAGCCTATTAACAATATAAGTATGTCAGTGCTCGTCTTAATGAGCGTTGCGATGCAGTGGAAGAGCCATCATAACTCAAGGCAACGAAAAGCCCCACCTCTCCCTTCACAGCCAGCCTAAGTACGTCAAGTGACTGTGATTCACCCAAAAACATCTATTAACAGTGACGCAGCCTCGCCCAGATGAAGAAGACTCATTCTGTCAGCATTTTCTTTAACTACCACAAACACACTAACAACTAAATACCTGCACAGTGCTCATTTATCATATTTGCCTTCAGTCCTCCAATAATTGTGTTTGTGCTCATCTAAATCTCTGACCACACGTCTGTAACGAGAAGGAGCTGAAACATCTTGCTGTGCTGCTGTCAGCTGACGAGAGTTAACGCAGGTCGCATGATGATACTTAGTTATCTTTGCGTGTGTGTGTGTGTGTGTGTGTGTGTGTGTGTGGATTAAGTCTTTGCTTTGGGGTTAGAATTAGGTTAAGGGTTAGGGTTAGGCATTTAGTTGGGATGGTTAGGGTAAGGGGCTAGGGAATGCATTATGCCACTGAGTGTCCTCACTAAGAAGTGTGTGTGTGTGTGTGTGTGTGTGTGTGTGTGTGTGTGTGTGTGTGTGTGTGTGTGTGTGTGTGTGTGTGTGTGTGTGTGTGTGATTATTGTCTCGCCTTTCAAAGCTAAACATCTTTCCCTCCATTTCCTTCCTTGTAGACTTTGAGCCTTAGTGAGGTCCTCCCACCTCCTTATTGACCCACTGATGGTCTGTCGTTGACCAGATGGCGATATACATACATATCTCTCAGCTTCCGATTAGTTTTCTCCCCGTCGACTTCACCAGGCCACATCCTTTATGACCTGTGTTAAGGAAGCACCGTCTGTAGTTTTTTGTTACTGATTGCACTTTAGAGGCTCAGGGCAAATATGCCACGATTATGGACAGAGCTCGGAAGTTGTACCAAGACACATAAACAAACGCTAGGGCATACTGCATTTTGTAAATATGACATAATAATTACATTTGAAATTATACCAGTTTATTGTCCAGTCTTGGACAAATCTCCACCACAGACCACACGGGCCAAGCTCAGATCACGTGTTGTATTTTTCTGTTATGGACAATGACGCTTTTTTGTGACTGAACGATTGTCCTTGGACAACTACAATAAATATTGTACAAGATACATGACGTTAGTCTTCTGTACTGAGCCTGTCTTCTTTGTTTATTTTAACAGTACTTTTAGGAACAAATTAACAATTTGCCGCACCTTTTTTATTACTTAAAACAGAAAAAAACATTTCTCCAATATAATAAGAAGCTACAGGTTCAAAATACTTGGATATTTTTATTGCGCTGGTGTACATTTACAGCTCTTATTAGAAGATAAATACGAACTGGTGAACATGGTGATAGCCTCTCTCTTCCATGTGTCTGTGGGTGTGTATGTTTGCAATGCGTGCTAGACTGTGTCAAGCTCCTATGTTCTAAGGTTAATGACCTCCTTCATCTCACCACACCACCCTCTTGGTTTTTTGTCTCATGATGACATCATATCATTCAAAACTCACTTCGTAAGAAACGGGCTGCGTCAGTACTGAGCTTCACCTCCGACTGAGCCAGCTGGAGAGTTATCAGCCCGTGGTAGGGAAACTGGTTTGACATGGAAATCCTTAATCACCGTTCAGTCTGACTATTGTTACAGAAACGGTGTATCCGGGAAGTCGAGCCAAGTTTGAAATATTTGAAATATTCAGAGTCATTAATAAAAACAATCATCAGCATTGCGTCGTATATGCTGCTACTTCCATGTATGGATGTGTGAGAGAGTTGAAGGACGTAAAAATGTCTAACACACCAAACCTGGTGATGTTTACAGGTGGGCGGACATAGCACACACATGCTGTAATAGAGACACGTATGCAACATGTGAAATTCCACATACCTCGAGAACTCTGTTCAATGTATAGGTCTTCAAATCCAATCACTATAAGCTTCTGATCAATTTCTCAAAATTTTGCCTTTCAGGCGTCATCTTATATTTTTCTAGCTTCATCTTTCCCTGTGTTTCTTGTCGTCTTCAACTCTGAATACCACAGTGGCTTAGTACCTGACTTTTTGACCTAATTGTTCTTTTTATTTTAGCCTTACCCCACTTTTTGGTTGACCTTGGCCATTTTAATTTTGCACTTGCTTACCATCTTTGCACTCAGTGTTTCCCCTCTGAAAGCAAGACGAGAGGGTCCCTCACCAGGGTGTAGAGGACAGTTAATTGAGCCCATGGGGACAAAATTCATGGAACAAACATCCACACCACCTTGTTTTTCAGACCTTTGCTTGAAATTTATCCAGGTGGGTATAACAGTATAGGTTAATGTATAGAAGAATGAAGATATCATAACACAAATCTGTTTAAATATTGTAAATGAGTTGAAAGTTCATACCAGAAGGCCCATTATTTGATTTTCTATTTAGTTTACCGTTTATTTAACCAAGTGTGTTGCAGTGAGATTACAAAATCTCTTATTCGAGGCAGCCCTGGCCAAGAAGTAAGCAAAACACAATCTGCTAACATAAAAAAAACATAAAAAAAATAAAAACAGACAATAACAATTCACAGTAAATAGTAAAGCTAGAAAAAGCAGAAAGGACCTTAACTACATTTTAAAAGCCCTAATCAAGATCCGTCTACAATAGCTGTAAATACAGTTGGCAAGTAAAAAGGTGTCATTAAAGCACAAGCTCTTATTACTGGTTTCAAGTAGGATTTACCTTCACATATAAGAGGGGAGCAAAGCAAGGATGGATTTATAAATAGCTATGTACCAGTGATTGTGTCTTCACTCTGCCGAAGAAGGACACTTAACTGTGACATGTGACATGGTGTGACCAACCTAAAAGCACTGGAGTATATAGTGTCCAACCAATGTAAACATTCAGCAGAGTTATGTACAGTATATACAGTAAATCACTATAATCAAGCAAAGAACATAGCCTAGCCCCCCTTACAACATAGAAAAAGCACCATTCATTTCTAAAATAAAAACTGAACTTAAGCGTTAGTTTCTTTCAATGTAGGAAGGTGGCATCACAGCAGTAAATGATTATATCATCTGCATAAAATTTAAATGAATTTGGAATGTTTTGACCCAGTTACTTGACATAACTATTAAATAAAGTGGACCCAAAACTAACCCTTGGGGGACTCCCCTGTAAAATATGGTACAATAGACAATGTATCCAAAATGTCTTTGAAAGATTAACCTTCAAGGGTGTCGTTGGTATGATGTTGTTACCTGAAGCCAGACTGTTACGAAGAAATTACGATATTAGTGCTGAGGAGCTGCTTCAGTTGATCATGTATCAGTGCCAAAGGATCTTTGACAAGACAGATAAAATGAAAATAGGTCTGTGACTGTTAAATGAAGGGTCCACACACATGGAGAACATGGGCAGTCTTCCATTTTTTAAGAAATCCGACATTAGAAAAGCTAATTTAGGGTTTAGCGAATAAAAACAGGGTTTGTATGGCTCCAGATTATCTGGAACTGCAGGTTTTTTGGTGTCCAGTGAAGCTACTTGACAAGGGAACTAAGGGCTGAAAAAAAACAGGGAATCAGAGGCAATAAGGTGCTCCTTGAACAGTCCTGCTTGGCAGAAATGGATATGGGGCCTTAACATTGCAAGGACGTAGTTCATTGCAAATATCAGGCGCAGAAATTGTTTTATTCATTTCATTGTAGCTCACAAAAAGTCCCTGTCCCTGTTTAAATTATCAGTCATGTCAAACAGTGTAAAAAGATTAGTCTTGTCTGTGTTTTGATGGCCTTTGCCCAAACCAAATTTTTTTTTTTTACCCAGGTCAGAACCAATGGTGTCATCAATAAGTGTGCTGGAGATTTTTATTTTATGACTCAATTTTACCCAACAGGTGTTTAAATTTCTATTTTTACGAAAACATATAAAGGACTCCTGAATGTTAAAGTTTTGCAAAAACTTGGCTGTGACGTGACAGGTGTCGGACATGTTGTGTATTTCCATGACAGTCTCTACTTGGACAGTATTTGCTGGTATATGTGAAGGTCAAACCTCAGCAGAGCTTAGCGGGGAAAAGCCTGCTAATGCTGAATCATTCTAATTGTCCGATAGATCCAGGGGCTGGTGGAGGGATTACTGTGACTCGCTCCCACCACTGGGTGTGGGAGCCGGTCCCTGTCTTTTATGGATCCCATCCATGCTCACAGAGGGTTGGCTAGCTGCTTGTGTTTTATTGGTTTATCGATTATACCAGGAGGACGGACACGTGCGGCTCTTTTGTCCATTTTATCTTTTCATGGTTCATCGCTTACATTTACTGCTGCTGGCCTTGAAAGGTTTCACTGAGGTGTAGGTGACTGTGACATAAGGCTTTGACATTATTGAGTTTTACATAAAGGGTCATTAAGGTCCGCTGAGGTACTCTGTTATCTACCTTTATACCAATGTTAGGTCACGCACAACTGTCATTGGCTGATTGCCATAAACTGACACCAATAGATGTGTGAGAGTTGAGAGCTAACCACCATAAAACTAGATGCATGTGCAGGAGGAACATAACAATATCCCTTTTTTTATATCAATCATCTACATATTGTGTTGGAAGGATTTTCATATTATTTCATAATCTTTAATTTTTGGATGTCAAATCCTCCTCGATCCTTATTGCTCTGTTAACCGTATCCTGTCTTATTTAAATTTGAAAAACACTCTACCTCAAAATTAAGTCTATATCAAATATATTTACTTTTATTTAATTAATCTTTCACTCCTAGTTCCTCTACAGTTTTATAACATTTAGTCCCATAGAAGGTGTTTTACGCATCTGTGTAACCGACTCAACGCAGCGAGAAAACAGAGTCGGTTATGAAAGTATCTTCATCATCTTATCTCCAGGTTTTATAACGGTTTGTTTTGACAATGACCTTCTTATGTCGTGTTTTATCGTCCTAGATCAGGTTACACTTATCCAGGTTGAAGGCCCACTCTTATGATGTGTTGATGTGGATGTTATAACACACACACACTTACAAAACTCCCCTTCACGTGTTGTTTTTAGTGCGGGGATTGTTGTAAACTGAAATCAGGGATATTCCATAGCAACCCACCACAAACCTCTTCATGTCATATAGAAACTCACTCTAAATTCATGGGACCTTGCAAAATCCATTAGCTCAATAATACCTTATTACTTTTTTCCTTTAGGTCAAATTATACATGCAATATGTTTTCTGTAAAAAAGCATTGCAGTCAATAGAGATTTACAAAGAAACCAATTATTATGAGTGAGGTAGAATGAAATTTAATTTATTTTGAACAGAGGAACAGGCTTGAGTGGTTAGATCCCAGCAGTAAGTAGAACACACATTAGAACAGTCCTATGAATCTATGAGGCTCTAGGCACCAGTGTCTAGAGCCTAGACACTGGTGCTGGTGGTGAGGAAGGGAGCAGGAAGTCGGGACGTCTGATGAAAGACTTTTGATTGGACGGTTGATGGGAGATGACCCGGTATCCAGAGTTGAGGTGGTACAGGGGTGGAAGCTGGTCACTCAGGGATCGTGGTACTGAAGTGACAGCTGAATGACAGGAGGAAGAGAGAGCATTTTAAACTCAGGTACAGGTGATTGGCTCAAGGCAAGTGCCACGTTGTGGTTGGATAAAAAGGGAGAGTGAGCTGTTTTAGCCAAATAGTAATTAAATAATGATTGTGTATGACCACTAACATCTTACTCACCGGTTATTTGTTGACTTCGAGAACAGGGTGTTAACTCACACCTCATTAATCCAGGAGTTTTCAGACCTGACCTGCTATTGAAAACATTTCACAGGAGTGTTTGACCAGCACTGCAGTGTGATCTCACATATTTGCGTGCGTGTGCGTGTGTGTGTGTGTGTGTGTGTGTGTGTGTGTGTGTGTGTGTGTGTGTGTGTGTGTGTGTGTGTGTGTGTGTGTGTGTGTGTGTGTGTGTGTGTGTTTGTTTTCTCATCTTGAAAATGAATGTCAGGACTAGGAACTTAAAGCAACACTATGTAACTTTTACTGAGCAACAGCGCCCTCTGCAGCCACACGTGGTTATACATTCTGCTGGGCTCCAGGTCCATCTGATTAAGTTGTTTTGTAAAGAAAAAACAAATCCTATCAATCTGTTAACTGTAGATCTGACTGTGTTTTCCCATGATGCCCGGCTGTAACAAATACACCAAACTCTGTTTGGAATTCTTCATATTTTAAAAGTTTTCTCACTGTATATCAGACATTAACGCCGTTATTTTAATAACTTCTAAGTTTTTTTAAAAGTGATCCACAGTTTACTCTTGAACTTACTGGGCCCGATTCTGCCATTTAACGCTGCGACAATCAGTCAGTCCATCACTTCTCACAGGAGATCGTACCCACACTCACCAAAGTTACATTGAGCAAGAACAGACATTCAGGGTTAAGAGTTGGAATTACAGTGGCTCCATGCTCCATATTCCAAGTCAGTGAACCATCCAACTCATTTTGAAGCTGCTGTTTCCAGATAAAAAATTGTACAGTTTTGCTTTGATATCAACTACGAACAATTCTGATGAGTTTTTATAGGGTGCGTGTGCTAGGTGAATACTACACAAAGGCAGAACAAGCTTTTATAGAGAATGTTACCGAGACTAACAACCCAAAAAGTTTTTTTTTTTTTTTTTACAGCAAGTACAACACGTGCAGTGAAGAAACCTTTTGAGCTAAAGACAGAAAGATTACAGAGGATGCGTAGTGTTCTGTTGCTTTACGTGCTACAGTTACGATGCTTCACATGACTGTTTGTTCCGTGAGAGACGGCATCCTGTGACCACAAACACTTACAAAAGCACAAGATGCTTCTCCAACAGAGCCGTGATTGATGGTAAAGGTCAACCTCTCGCACAACAGGCTCATCCCATGACCTTGAACACTTGACTCTACTTTGGGCGGAACACGGCAGCTTACGTGTTAATGATTGTGAAACTACAGTCCAGTCTGTGTGAACACAGTTTGTCCCTGGAGTGTGCTCTGAGTGTGAATGAGGCTGTTGACATGCAGCAGTGGTGTGAGTGGGTGCCGGCTCCAGTGGGGAGTTGGCTGAGCAGCCTGTTGCAGAGCAAACACAATTCTGTCATCCAGATTTTACACAGCTGCTGTGAGGGTATTAGACAGCAGCACAACATACCAGATACTGCTCGTAGTCCTTTCCCCTGACTCCTCAGTGAAATGTCAGCAGAACGGACGTGTTAAGTTGAATCTCAGACAGGTTTTCAATAAAGATGCTGCTGCTGCCACCTTGTGGAGTTCATCAGTGTGTTACATCACACACTTTCGTAAGCACTGCTCAGCAGAAATCAGTCCTAACACGTGATCAGTGTCTATCAGCATGGAAACATCTAACATGGAAATCACCTCTGTCATAATGTTGTGTTGGGTAATATGAAATTTAACGCAACGTTTTTACTGCTGGAATAAAAATAAATATAAAAAAACTCTAAATGTGAATGTTAGGACCCAGCTCATAAGGGTGAAGGAAAACAACATGAAACCAGTTGTTGTTGGCTAAAATATTGAATGAGATTAAGGAAGTAAATTAGGTTTGAGCAAACTAAAAGAGGAAACATGGCTAAAGGGGCTGTTTGAAAAACAACAGAGGACTCCAGAGTAACAGAGTTACCAGTTATCTAAATAGTTAAAGCTAGGTTTGGTAATCTTGAAAAAGCACGAATCAAAATGAATCCCTAATGCTGCACACTATGTATTAAAATACTGTTATCGAATGCTCTGCTACATCCAGGGTAACGCTCCTCCTCCCTGTCTCTCCTGTAGGTGATCTCCTGTTTTGGCCTCTCTGTGGTCACAGGACGCTACGTGGGCTTTGCTGTGGTCGCCCTGTTGGTGGAGATAAACTCCATCTTCCTCCACCTCAGGCAGCTGCTGCGTATGGCCAATATCGCCGCGGGAACGCTGTACCGGGTCAACAGCATAATCAACCTGGGCACGTACGTGGTGTTCCGCATCAACACGCTGGCCTGGATGACCCGCTGGCTGGTGCTCAACCGGGACAAGGTGCCCCTCCTGGCCTACACGCTGGGCAGCGTGGGCATGGCCATCATGACGGTGATGAATATTGTCCTCTTTTATCGGCTGCTCCGGAGTGACTTTTTGAAGAATAGCACCCGGGAAACGAAGAAGGAGAAGGAGATTTAGAGACAAAGAGGAGGAAGAGACACAAGAAGGATTAGATTTCACACACTCATTGCTGTACGTTTACAACCTGTGGCTCAGATTTGGTACCACTTTGCCTTTGTGTTTAGTACAGTAAACTCATAGCTGGGAAATGAGCGATCTTTCTCATATTGTACAGATTGTAACCGGTGTGCCTCATTCCAAACACAGATCACACTCAGCCCTTATCTTTAGCTTTGGCTTCTGTCCTCTTTAAGTGTCATTAGTGGCTCACTGATGGTGAACAAAGGATTATTCATATGAACTTGTAAAACAACACAAAACACCTTCATCGTCCTGCAGGGTGATTCATCTAAATCTAAAATGTAGCTTATGGTAAGTGAATATGCACTGTTTGTAAAACCAACCCTCCAGCACCCATGTATGAATTAGTGGAATACAAATCCTCTGGGTGTGTAACACTAAAAGCTACAGAGGTGATTATTCCTTTTTTCTTTTTTCCACCAAATATCCTCAACCAAAAACCACCTGCTACCTCGCAAAGCTTCTAACAGTCGTTTACTTCTTTCTAGAACGATCTTCGCTGTCAGTGTTTGGCTGGTAGTTTGTTGTTAGAGAAGAGAAAACAGTAGGAAAAACTTTTGTCGATAGAATCAGGAAATCCAGCAAACACCAGTCCTCACGCGAGGAGAGAAGAGGGTACTCGAATGGTGAGAAAATACCAAATACGCCAATAAGTGGCATTTCTATTAAAGCAAAATAGATTTAAACAATAATAGCCTTTTTAAAAGATTACGTAAAAATAACTGTTGAAGCTTAAACAAATCAGTGATAAGTCAGAAAAACTAAAAAAGAGTCAGCGTCCATCAGTCAATAATTTTTTTATAGAGTCTCATGATGGCGGACAGTCTGCAGTAGGAGCTTTCAGACTACCTCTTATTCTTCATCTGGCCTGTGGGTGGCAGCAAACTCCTTAATATCACCTCAGTGGCCTGAAGACCACCAGAGGTGTCTTTTATTTTGTAATATCCTCAGAAATCCGTGCCATTTAATTTTAAGTTGGCACAGGAAGATGTGGAGAAATCCTCTAGGTCAGTGTTTGATCAAGCAGGTGTGAGAGCTGTGAGTACAGCAAACTGTTCAGCACGCTGCTACCTACTCCTCCCACTCACACTATGACATCATGATGATGCCATTTGTGTTTTTTGCGTTTTTGCTTATTTTTTTGTATATTAATTGTCTGAAGGGGTTAAATTGTGTATATGTATAATTTATTTGTACTTAAAATAGTAGTAGGGGATTAAGGAAGGAATGAACACAGTGTTCAGTGAATTTCCCAGTTGTGAAAAACAAGTCGATTATGGTGAAGCTGATTTTGTGAGTCATGTTGCTGTGGGACGTTTTGCCACTTTGGTTAAACATTGTGATTTGTTTTGTTTCTGCTGCTGTCGAAGCCCCAAAACTAACTATTTCACAAACGCAGCAGCAGTAAGTTCAGTGCAAAGGAAACATTACACAAATTGTAAAAGAAGTCAGTTTATTAGGAACACCAAGCTAAACGAATACAGTCTAACACAGAGCAGTCCTGTGATCGATCTCACCATCATCAGTGATCATGTTGAATTTTTATAATACCTCCAATGTTTTTGGGTTGTCCGCTTGGCCGTCCTATTCTTGTGAACACGATATTTCAAGAACACCTTGAGGGAATTTCTTCGAATTTGGTCAAAATCTTCGGTTGGACTCAAAGATGAACTGATGAGATTTTGGTCAAAGGTCACTGTGACCTTACGTAACAAAATAAAATTTAACTAGTGATTAGATTTTGGTGGTTGAAGGCCTCAAAAAAAGGTTTTTGGTTTCTTGAATATATGTCTGCCTGAAGGTAATTTTTTCAAACTTTGATCACTTGGACTCAAAGATGAACTGATTAGATTTCAGGTACATTACCATACATGAAATGTATGTATAAATGTATAAAATACACTGAACATTATAACCTCCATGAAGGGAGGATTTGTTGCTGAACTGAACTGTGTTGGACTCAATTTGTTTTGGCTGAATGTATTTTGCAGATAAATAATTGACACAAACAAAGTCCATAAATTTAAATCTTGGTCCGTATTAACACCAAGACATGGCTGCAATAAACAGACTGCACTGTTTTGGGAGGAAGGCAGTAGAGGTGGAATTATTATTATTCTTGTGACTTAACTCCCTGTTGCCTTTTTTATAAAGATGAAGTGTATCTCTCTTTTTGATTTTATTTTAAATTGTGAATCTAGATTAGCTTTTCTTCAAATGTTTCGGGCAGCTTTGTGGTTGTAGTAAGGAAAACTGGTGATGATTGAAAGTCTTTCTAACAAACAAGCTTATGTTTGTGAATGTTTTGTGCAAAGCTGTAATGTTATTGGAATTACACGTTTGATAGCAGATTTGTTCATGATGTTGCCGGGTGCTCTTATATTATAGGACAGCAGCCAAGTCAAGATTCTTCCTAGATAAAAGATACAGCTGTCTTCACTCCTATTCCGGGTCTTCTTGTTTCTTATGTCTTTGTTTCCTAATCATGATTGCCTGAGGCCACTGGATGGTGCTGTGGTCTTGTATTTCCATGGGTATAGTGGTGATTTTCTGGTGATTGGTGAAATATTGATATTTATTGAGGATTTTACGGTTAAAATAATTAAATTTATTGAAGACTATTGACACTGTGCAGCTCATCAAGGACTGATCCAACCGTTGAGGGGAAAAACCTTAAATACTGAAGCATCAGAGACTGGCTGATGTTTTTAAAGTAAAGTAAAATCATCTGTTGTCTCTGAGCATCAAACTATCACAAGATTTTCTCTCTGATGAATATTAGTAAATGTTTTTGTCAGCGTGTGTCATTTGTACAGATGGGTTTTCTTTACTAACTCACAAAGCAACATTCACAGTGACATCATGGCGACGGCGGTTTCAAATAAAGGCTGGGTTAATGGGGTCAGCCCTGCACTTCCTGGGGTCCGCAGCAAACAAACCTACCTTATTAGTTTGATAACAGTTTTATTTTTAATGTTTTGTAAATGAAAATCCAATTTATGTTTTATACAATAACTGTTTAATGGTAAAAATAAAGATCATTGAAATGAAATGTTGTGTTTTGCTTTCACCGTTCCACTTGTCTGACAGATGTAACCAGAGATTTGGGGATTAATGACATATTATAGTCAGACATGTTACTTAGGTATAGGTAGCAATAGAACAATGTGAAGGTACTCCATCACAATTCAAAATATGCATTTTTAAGGAAGACTGCCACCCTGTCAGAATCATATGTATTATAATACAGCATCAATATTACTGAGTCACTAATATTACAGCATTTTAATTTTTGTAATTGTTCCGGTGCAGCTAAGTACCGTAGTTCTATAAAATGGCAACATATGTTATAGGCTCATTGTATATCTTTTGCATATAGAAACAAATATTAATAAATATTAATAATAATGTGTTTATGAAATCTTGTGAATTTAAATAGGAATGCACCCAAGTAAACTACAAGTAACATTTTCTTTTGTACCAGAATTATGTGGGGAGGACATGAAATCCGAAATGTTATTTTTATCCTTATATAGTTGGGCTTTATTATATAGCATTTGTCGTGTAGTTGTTTGAATAGATTGCCCAACTCAGAGTTTTTATTAGGTAATGTGGTATATGTTGTTTTAATCTGTGGTTTAACTGCATGGCTGGCTTTATCTTATCATAGGGAGCATTGCAATTACTTTCGATTTAAAGGATTATTAACCTTGAACCGACCATTTATTTTGATACTTATATACTTTGCTTCTTTGCTCATGTGGCCTGTGATTTAATAATATTAATAACAGCCTCTTTGTGTGTGTCCTCACTTCCTTTACACAAGTTAAAGACTTGTATTTGATAACCCCATGAATGCTTGGTCCTCAGGAGGACAAACACTGTATCAGCCTCTGACTGTCTCTGTTCGTGGTGCTGAAATCTCACCAACCAAAAACCATGGGTCTCAGAATAATGAAACCTGATTTGCAGCAGATGTTTAAACTATAATTGTTTCTAATCACATTGCTTTAGTATATATTTTACATGAAGGTGTGTTTTCCTTTGTACTCCCACGAGTCCACACACCCGTAGTTCGGTATTGATCCTCTTCAGACTCCATACATTCAGATCAGGGCTGCTCCCTCCAATCAGCTGCCGTCTTCACTCTGTCGTACGATGTTCTCGCGTTTTCTGCGCACGGCGGCTTGTTTTCACGGCATTTCCCGAGCTCGGCGTCCACAGCGGCCTGACGTGCGGGTGATGGGGAGCAGACGCGTGCATGGTGAAGACTATATGTAACAAAACATGGGCTGCGCACCTCATCCTCGGACTCTGAGAACATGACGCATGACGCGGACGTCGCAGCGGAGTGCAGCGGTTTCTCCAGAGCGCAGCGGTGGTTGTGCCTTTCTACGCAGCTCTCCAGCCTCTTCTCCCCCCTCCTGCTGGGATCAGAAGGCGTCACATGCGGCTGAGACGCACTCGGATAACATGTCTGTGGAGGAGAACCGCAGCCTGCAGGATCTGGACCAGCGCTGGAGGCCAGCATGCCCGCACCGGAGGACCTTTTTATAACCATTGCAAACCGTATCTCTTGAATTTAGACACTTTACATCAATTCAAAGGTAAGAAGAGACACTTGTGTTTAGTGATTGTTCAATGCAAAAATGCGTAGTTGGGTTTGTAGATGTACCCTGCATATGATTTGCTGCCATTCCTTATAAATATGGTAATGTCAAAAAAAGTAATGTTTATTATTGTAATCCTGGCATTCCATAGTATTCATTTACGGAGTAATGAGATATGAGTATAATCAAATACTTGTTTTTTGATAGTACATTGGTGTATATTAATATGTCAATGACTTAAATTTGCAAGATCTACTTTTTATTTGTTTGCTCTATCAAATTATGATGATTTGAATGTATTTGAATGTATTTTTTATGTTTGAATGTTGGGATTTGCAAACGGATAAATGACTGTGTTATAAGCCCAAGATGGAAAATCATATTGCTGCTTGCACTAGTTTACAAGAAACTATTGCTGAGTTGGCCTTTTACCAGGTTTGAGCGAAAATGTCTGTGCACGTTTGCTCCCATTTCTGTTGATCTCTCTGGTCATCAATACCTTATTTATAGACCCCCCCCCCCCTCCACCACCACCACCACATGACCTCAATACTTTCAATCCCCTCCCTCTGTAGCTGACACAAGCAGCATTCATCACAGTGTGAGAAAATGACATTTACAGCTTTATATAGTAGCTACTTTGGCCACAAGCTCGTTGGTATAATCTGCCAAGTGTTATTTTATTATTCCTAAAGTGTATCAAGTGTAAGGTCTAATAATTTAGAAACTAGCCATGAGTATTTGACCATGCCAATTCTCTCCCTGTGTCTCCAGACTGCAGCCATGGCTGATGAAAGCAGCAGCGTGTCCCAGCAGTTAAAGAGTGTGGAGAGGAGCATGGTGTTCCTCCGGCAGGAGCACCTCACCTTGCTCCACGGCCTCCACCTGGAGATCCTCTCCCTGCAGAAACGATGCTCAGGTGAACAGTGTGTGTGTGTCTGTGTGTGTGAGAAAGAGAGAGGCCATTATGTCACCTGGAACACCAAAGACATTTTTAGTGGTTCAATAATTTATATAGTAAAATAGACCCTCAAATGAATGAGCAAGTTGGCTTTTCTATATATATTATTAATTATACTTATACTCATATTATAATTTTTTGGTTTAGTCTATAAAATGACAAAAAAAAGAACGATATACTTCCCATCAAAGTTAAGTTTTGTCCAAGTAAGACTCCAAAGATATTTTCTACCACATGTGAAGAAAAGCAGAAAATCCTCACGCTTGACAGGACAGAACAGATAATGTTTGTCATTTTTACTTGAAAAACTATGGATAGGATTCATCAATAATCAGAATACACTGTTATACATTCTCTGTCAATAACAGACCAATGACTTCAGTTGTAAACAGCTCATGTTTATCTGCTTCATTTGAACCTCTTCTTTAGTGTTGCTTTCCTTCTCAGCTGCTTTAATTCTTCATTAATCTGCAGGGACCCCTCTCATTGACCCCCTACCGTCACACAGACGATTTATTCAGAGCTTTAATTACAGGCCTGATGGATTATTAGAAAGACGATGGTTCCAGGCCTTTTTTTAATGACGGTTTAATAATCCTTCCAGCCTGCTCCCACATATAATTCATTTGTAATGGTTTCACCTTCTTTTATTCTGGCTGCATGACCAGTATATCATTTCAGGGCGTGGTGGTGGTTTGGTAACAGTCTTCAGTTGTTGTCCTTTTCAAACAGTACCCATGTGCACACGCTCCCCATTGTTCATCGTGTGGGTGACTGCTCCATCAGTCAGAGGCAGACTGTGACTACATGGTGATGTCATGCTACAATTCCTGTAGATGACATCATATCCTGTTTGAGGCTTAATGGATAATACATCCATATAATCAAGCCAGTGCACATGAACACTCACACAAACACACACACACACACATGCACACTGCTATTATACTTGTGAGGACATTTGATTTAATTCATTCTCTGGAGGCTGTCCCTGTCCTTTACTACTGCAGCTACATGCGTAAAGCCTACACCCTCACATCATGCTGCATTCATGCAATACAGAACAGAACACCTGCTTTTTTGAGTTGTTCACACAATGATCCTATAATCTTAGTGCTAAACTATATAGTCACACCAGATTCAGATGATTTTGTTGTTTAAGGTATTTGCTGCTGTCTTCAGAAGGTTACAACCTAACAGTGTATAGTTTAAATAAAATGAGCAGAATGGATTGTACTAGGGTTAATGTAGCGGTGCAGTTTCAGCCTTGCTGCCAACAGTTTGTCGATATGTCTGTAGTTTTTTAATGGAGTGAAAGATATTGTCTATGTCAGAAATTCCCGATATCTCCAAGTCAGAGGTTGAAGTTTTCCCACTCAGCTGCTCTTAAATACAGTTTAAACATTGTGATATGACCATTGCAGTAATCTGATCTTAATTCTAACCTAAAACCCTAAAATGAATGGGGCTGTAAAGATAACAGAATCCCCAACATTTCGTCTTCACAAACTGAACACAAACATACACATGGTACAGACTAACATACAAAATACTCTAACACACACACACATTTATCGTCAATCAAATAAATCCTCGGAAAGATGCACACAAACATGTCCATCATGGTTTGGTTAATCCATGGATTCCATAGCGCTTAGTAATCCATCCAAAGGGGATTGTGGTTAAACAAATACTGTGTGTGTGTGTGTGTGTACGTGTGTGTGTGTGTCTGCGTGTGTGTGTTTTACAGATAGTTGATGACTTCTGTCCACACAGAATCAAAGTGATGTTCATGTATTCATTCAGCATCCAGGAAAACACGACAGTTGTTTGGCTGAACCTTCAGAAAAACAACATTATAAGAAATCATTTTATCAATAACAGAGACTTCAGAGAGATTTACTGCTTTTTCTCTCTGGCAATAAACACATTCTGTCCTCGTGTCTCATAAACAGAAATAAATCTTTGTCCTGCAGCAGCTGGAGTCATGAATCTGCTCAGCAGTTTGTGTCTGCCTGTAACACAGACCTTTATCTCCACACTCCTCAGACGTTTCTGCAGGGTTGCATAAGCAGGGACAGTGTTCTGCCACATTCACTGAAACACCCAAGATCATCTCCTCTTTCTGCCGAGCGTCTTTAAAGCCTCTTATGATGCTTTCATGCCATAGTGGAAAATCTTCTTTTTAAGGCAAAGTAGGATCAAATGGCTGCTGCACAGGCTCATTGATTCCCAGTATGCAGGAAAATGAGACTGAAAATAACAATCTCTCAAAAATGTAATTACGATCCTCGTTATAGGTCGATATGTTAAGTTTTGGTCGATGTGGAGAAACGTGAAGGTCAAAACAAACGTTGCTGCTTCAATTTATCGAAGCTCACTTACTGGTTGATTATATTTGCTCCTGCACACATCCACAAACAATCCCTGAAAGGCTCACCCCCTGCTCCCCGGATAGAGCTGGCCAAAGTGCTCAACTTTGAAATGACAATTGGGTGTGATAGTTGTTTGCTGCCACCTCGCTCATGTGCAGCCTGGCAGGGTACTGCTAGCTTGATCTGATGGTGGGAGCATGCATAATTATCTCTGTGGTTGTATTGTTGACCTCTACTACCACTACTCCTTATTGGCATGAAGGCATTTACCTTTCTCTAACCTCATTCAAAAAGGGGCCCTTTTCTCTGATATGATGTGTGAGTCACAGAAATCAATTATTTGCGGGTGTGTTCGTGCAGTTTGTCCTCTTTACAACGTCCAAGGTTGAGCCGAGAAACAAAACCCCCGGAATGCTCAGTGAGGCTGCAGGAGATAAGTCTGATCTACAAAGACACACACACACACACACACACACACACACACACACACACACACACACACACACACACACACACACACACACACACACACACACACACACACACACACACACACACAGGATGCTGAAATGTGCTGAGCACCTCTTTTCCTTTATGTGACTCTGTTTTCAAGAAATATTTCTCACAGTCGGCCCCCTGCTGTGAAATGAACTTCGTAAATGCCTCTGGCAGTTGTGAATGAGGATAATAACGAAAAAAAATCAAATTCATATTCCTCAAACACCCCCACCTTCCTTCCTACCTCTCTTCCTTACTCTTCTCTTTTATCTTTCTTCCTCTCCTCTTCACCCACTCATCTTTCTCTTTTCAGGCTCTTTTCAGGTTAGAACTAACCACCATGTGCTCCTCTAGATTATCTCTATTTTTAACCGCTCTGGGAAGTCAAATCTATGCCCCATTAATCTAAAAATTACTGTAGACAGACACACACACACACACACACTCACGTGTGTGCTGAGAGCTTGATGTCAAGATTTCCCCACAGTCAGGCATCACTGACTGACCATCGAGATGAGTGACAGTCCAGACACGACCAGGCAGCCGTCTGGTTTCCACAAGAGACAAATGTTTTTATCAGGGACAATCCAACATCATTAATAACTGAAACCAGTCTGATACATTATCTTCTCAAACCATTAGTTGCTGTAATGCCAGAACATGAGATATAATCCATCCAGAATCTAAAAATGTCAGTGTGCCAGATATCATATCACGTAATATTTGGATAATCCTAATCATACTGCAGAGGGATCTCACTGTGACACGATTCAACTCTCTCACTATGATGGCTACTACAATCATGTCTGTTTTAACCCTGCTTTCATACATGTACTGAAGTCCAGACATTTCCCTGAAATTATTCAGAGGGGCTGTATGAATGCCAATGTTGTCCAAGTCAGTTGCTGTGGATATTTTCCTGCCAGCCCTAGTAAAATATCCAGAAAATGTCCATGAATGAGCCCATGTGAGAATACAGCGGAAAACATTTCTAAAACCTGATAGACGAAAAAGTTAAAAACAAACAAGCAGATTGCAAATATCTCAGGATGAACAAGAGGTACCATACACGTAGAAGATTTGAGAATGGAGAGCTTTTAGTGATAAGGACTGACTTCGGTGTTGATGTGCTGTAAACAAAAAGCAGCGAAATTGATTGCAGGAGGCTGTGAGCTCTACCCGGACACCAACCCTCGCCTGAATGTCCCAGACATTTTCCTGTTCTTGTGAACGCATCTGAACCGGACATGCTCTTGCTGCGTTCTTCAAATTGGAGACTCCAGAAAATGTCTGGTCCCATTTTTGAGAGTTCATGTCTGAAAACGGCATTAGTGTCCATTCTAACATTCAGACAAGATATTTGATGCAAAAGTTATCGATTAAATCAAGCTATGAAATACATCTACAAATATCATGTTATGTGCTGTATTAAGAAGTATACAGTACATAACATGATATTTCTAATTCATCAGCGTGCAGACTGTTTACAGAGTGAAAGTGTAGATTTGGATTGAAATGTGAGTAAAGGTTATTTTCTTAGCAACATCAGATGTTTTAATAATTGCAGCTTAATACCAAGCATCTCTATCTCACTATAGGTTCCTATTTGTTTGGTTTGCATTGCCCCTTGAAGCAAAATTGCAGCGGCAGTAGTTTTTATTTAAGTGTGGATTGATTTCAGGGAGAATTGCTAATGATGCTTATACATCTTATTAAAGTTACAGTAAAGAGTTTTTTTTATCCTCACTGCGACAAGTAATGAAACAGGGCATCACTGGCAGAAAGTCTCTGGCACAAATTCTTTTGATGTAAAGTTTCAGATTTAGCCTCATAAAATATGTATGAGCTCAGTGATGTGCTGGAAACTGCATCGAGCATCTGCTATGTTAACCAACAGGAAACGTCTGGGTAGATGCAGCTTATTTCAGAACCACTCAGCCTCTGTATTTATGCTCTAACAATATGATTTCACATGGTTTTAATGGCTCTTTCCTGTTTTTCTCTTGTGTTTTTCAGAATTGACGAGCGAGCTGAAGGTGGTGCCTTCAGGCAGAAGCCAATTAGGTAAAACTCACAGTGACGAATTGATCTATATGCTTTTTTTTTTGTTGTCTTCTGGTTTGGAGACACAGAGTCAGAGACATGTTTACATTTGTCTGGGCCAGTTACTCTCGCTGCACTCAACCCCCAATCGACCATCTCTCTGTGCCTGCATCCATCTCTGCCTCCCTCTGCCCTTCCCACCCTCCCATCCCCCCCGGGGACAGATCCCTGTCAGCCGCCTGCCTCCTTTTTTTCACCCCTGCCTCCTTACGTATCTCTCTCTGTCTGTTCATCCACAAGCTGCAGGAAGTCTCTTACAAACCATCAGTGCAAATTGCATCTGTGTTTTCCCTTGTATGTGTGTTTATTTGCTTTTTTCCTCACGTGTGCACATTTTCCTGCTTGAAAAGAATTGGTCACGGCCATATGAAGATATACACACAGCTGCAAAGACAGTGGATCATAGCTGACGTTGGCGGGACCATCTATTGTGTCTGGATGCAGGGATAGGCATCATTTTGTCACAGCGAATTAGACACAGATTCAAAAGGCTGAATGTGTGTGTGTACTTGTACAGATTCTTTGTGGGGACTATTTTGAGCCTACAACCTACAGAGTGAGGACATTTTGGCTGGTCCTCACTTTCTGACCCACTTATAACGGGTTGTTTCATCATTAAGATTTGGTTTGAGGGGTTGGGTTAGAATTGGGTTTAGGTTAGGGTCAGGCAATTAGTTTTGATGGTTAAGAATAGGGTATGGGGCTAGGAAAAGCATTATGTCTATGAGTGTCCTCTCTAAGATAGATGTACAAACCTGTGTGTGTGGCTACATTACTACATTACGTTATCCCACGATCCATTAATACAACACTGCCCCCTGTTCTCCTCCCCTACCTCGACAAAATTGATCCATCCTCTTTTTCTTTTTCCTGCTCTCATTTTTCCACGAAGGTCCCAGCGGGGGTGTCCGCTTACAGACTTTGCTAAGAGGGAGGGGAAGCTTAGAGTCGGGAAAAGAGAGGGAGGAAGAGGTGGAGAGAGAGGTATATAGAAGAGAGCAATTAATGGAAAAGGTAAAGGCAGCAGGATCAGGATGCGGTGAGCTGGCAGACATGGTGGAGGAGAAAAGGTTACTATGGGAAGTGAATATCACATTAGGTGGACATTAGTTAGTTTAGAGCCCAACCTGGGGGTGGTGATGGGCGACTGAGACTGATCGGTCCCCAGAGGAATGGGGAATATGGAAGGACAAGGATGTAGAAAAGGAAAGAAAAGGATGAAAAGATGTTCGTGAAAGGAAAGAATGATGTTTGAAGCACCCTATTACATTCAAGCCTAATCTGGACTCCAAGGCTTTAAAGGTCTCTAAAATCTCCCACTACCCTTTGAGATCCTCTCACCCAGAAACCTCGTCCTAGTTCGACTGTCAGCGTCGGCCTCTGTGGATGTAATCTCCTTCTCCTCTGGAGAGCTGGAGCTCAGTCAGCCCTGAGGTTGCTGCACTGACTCAGGCCTTTTCATCTATTCTTCCCTCTCCTCTGGGGATTTTCACATGAACGAAAAAGAACACAAAGGATATATATATATACACAAGCAGAAAATATATATACGGTCTTAAATGAAACCTTGGGACAGAGGTTGATGTGAGAAGACCTAAAGCACTAGTGTGTCTTTGTAGCCGTCTAGGAAAGGATGTCTTATCTGTACTGGATGATGATACTGTACAGTACACAAAGGTTTGTATAGTGCAGCATTAACTGTTTTTGGTTTTAATTACTTTCCTCGGATATGAACTTGGAGGAGATAAACAGAATATAAAATAACAAAATATAAACCTATTGTAAACATATACTGTTTATAAAGATGGATGATATAATGGCTTCCTAAAAGTGTCTAGATTGCCCCCTGGTGGCTGGCTGCAGTATAGGCCATAAACCCAGCCTCCTCTGTGTTGGTGGATGGGACATGGACCAAACTAAGTCAAAATACACATTGATCACCAGAAATGCAGTAAACAGCAGTTTTGATGATTGATCAATTATAATTAATAACTGAATTAAAAAACTAATAATTATTGGTTTAGCTTCTCTCATGTAAGGATTTCTTTCTGTTTGTATCTACGTCTTTGGATTTTTCATTTCTGTTCAGACAAAACAAGTTGTTTTAAGACTTCACATTTGACTGAAAACATTAGTCACATTTTAAGCAGAAGCTAAAAATGAATCTGGCTTATTAACACATCTTAGATTGTAACCATGCTGGATGATGAAGAGTAATTTTGATACATTGTCCTGCTTCAGTACAGCCTTTCATTTGTGGGAATGTAGGTTACACTAATCAACCTATATATAAAATATAATGTATATTATATTTAGCAAATTGTTCCCAGCAGCTGCCTAGACCCACTTTAAAGCCTCCACAGCAATTTCGTAGCTCACACATTTTTTTCAGAATGAAATAATAATAGTTATCATGATTTGGTCCAGTTATTACTTTCATATAATTTTTAAATGAACATATCTGTGCCAAGAATATTATATATGGATAATGTTGGAATTGTGGCTCTGGACCAACAAAGCCTCAGCTTTGCATATATAAGTGAGATTGTGACAATGTGTCACAAAGTAAAGAACACAATTATTTAACTGTGTCTGTATACTCTGTCTGTTTTATGTGTGTTTCGTTTTGTGTGCGTTGTGGAGAGAGCATTCACATTATTTGACTTAGTTTGTGAATTATTGGATTGAGCAAATACACAAGTTTTATTTAAAATCCTATTCGAACATGTTTCAACATTTGCATTTCTTCACTGTGTCAGAGTTACAGGAGGAAGAGGAGCTCCTGGAAGAACATTGTCGCCATGTGGAGAACCGGCTTGAAGAGCAGGATTGCACCTTAGGAGAGCTGCGTAATGAGCTGACTCACAAAGGGGCGTTGGTGGGAGCCCTCAGAGCCAATCTCAAAGAAAAAGAGCGCCATTTCCTGGAGGAGCTCAAGCGACGCAGCCACTGCTCGACCATCCTCAACACAGAGCTGCAGAAACAAACAGAGGCAGCAGCGTACCTCTCCTTCCAGCTGCACGCTGCGAGGCAGAAACTTCACCACCAGCGGATGCAGCAGAGGCAGGTGCTCCTCGCCAGGGCCAACAGTCAGGGGGCCAAGTACGGTGCCGAGCAGAACTCCGTTTCTCCACACATGCCGTCAGGAGCCTCCCCTTCCTCCCCTGTGGTAAAACCGAAGCGTAAGAGCGGCAGGGCATCTTCGAGGGTGGAGCGTTCCCGGGAGTGCGTGCCCATAGAGAGAGTGATGGGCCCTGCAGAGCCCACAGCCATGCCGGACCCTGCGCTCTTCCTTCACCCTCGAAGGCACAGAGCTCGATCCAGGCACACCGTGGCACAGAGACAGACCCCACTCGGCATGGAGAGGGAGGATGAGGAGGAAGGAGGTGGGGAGGGGCCAGTGGAGCCCCAGGATGAAGCTGCCAGACTGATGTCTTCAGCTGCAGTGCCCCCTGCTGCTGAGACGAAGGCAGACTAGGGACTACTGTGACCTGTGCTTTTAACTGCAGTGTGATCACTGTATTAATATCATATGTCAGACTGTTAATGCTGTGTTCTGCACCTTGACCCAATTGATACTGAGACTGGGTTTAGCTATTGAATTATATCACACTTACCATAGAAACTTTTTTTAATTGACTTTGATATAACCTCAATCAACAAAAAGAAACTCAGTGAGTGTCACTTTAAGTCATTCTTAGATTAAATCAGATCTATCTGTTTACACTGCTGCCACATGCTCTGTATACTGTGGGGCCTGATTACAAAGCAATCTCTTTTCGATTTACGGTGAGGGGGAGTTTGAAGAGGGTAGCAGCCATTTTGGGTGGACTACGAGCCCAGCTGTGTGGCCCGACCAACTGTGACCTTTCAAGGCCAACCATAAATCACTCAATGTGGGCACATGTTTGTGTGGCCTGCTGAGAATAGCTAAGGCAACAGACACTTCCTGTTTGATGTCCTCCATGTGATGATTGTAAGGAAGTATGTTTTTCAGTAACTTGCAGTTATTTCACTTTTGGGTACCTTTTGAATTCGTGACTGTGAACACCATTCTGTTACCACAGTGTTTCATTGTTTTTTACATTTTATACCTTATTTACAGAATATACTTTCTGATTTGCCCTAAAACCCAACAACAGACGACAATACTCCAGAAGCTAGAATTCAACAGGCTGTTGAGTTTTATATTAGAAGGGTACTTGGACAGCACATACTGTAACTTCTCCAAGGTAGTGTCCTATCTCACAATGTTAAAGAGAGTGAAATAAAAATTCTGGATTTGCCTGTTTATCCAGATCGCCAAAATGTAAAGGGCTCTGTCTCGGGTCAGTACAGGAACGGAACCCTCTGAACTAAATGGAATTTATTTTCAAGTCAGGTCAAAATGTCTGATGTGCAAAAAATACAAATTTGACCCCAGCCGTACTTAAAAAATGAACTTAAAGATAACGTCAATCTGCTCTGCATAATTACTACAGACCTCTTTGTTTATTATTTTATTATTATTAATTTTAAACTCCGTGCTGTTGGCTCATTGTGAAATCAAACCACAAAAACAGGAAAAACACCACCATACCTACCACACACATGCAGGACATTATTCTTACTTTCAAAACATGATTTTGAAATAATAATATTATTCTTCCACCAATACGTAATTAATATCAGTTGTTAACTATTTTTTACAGATGAAAACTAAATTGGCAACTTAATTTATTTTATCAGGGCCTGTCATAGGTGGATGCAAAGTTCATTCAGTGGTCGTAACTTTGGCCTTGTGCAATCTTTGAATCCAGGGCTGAACACACAGTATTTCATTGTGTTACTCAAAGCTACACACCGAGACAGACATTTGCAACTTCTCCTCTGTAGTGACTGCTTTGTATAAATAGACCACATTCAGGTTATAATCAGTTGGGTCTGGGTGTGGTTTGTGCACTAAACAAACACACGCAATCACACACACATGGACTACTACTTCTTCAACTCATTTGTGGTTGAGCTCGTTGGGTTGGTGGGGTTTTTTTCACCTCAGGAAAAAATGGACAAACAGGAACATAAGTGTAGGTTCAGGTTTGTTTTCAGCTGAAGGATGGTCTCTACCTGCACTGTGTTCATTTTCTGTTTTACACAAATCCCCAAAGACAAGACACTGTAAAAGACAAGACGGCAGGCTCAGCTGAATGATATTAATGGAGTGTGCATGCGTCCACTGTCATGTGCACATGGTGGCCCCTGGTGTAACAATGAGCAAATGGCATCTTTGGAAAATAAGCAGTAGAAAGAAAATCAAACTAACACTTTCAATGACTGTAATTCAATGCAGGACATACTTTTCATGTTATCGCTTACATGTATCACTGCTGATTATTAATTCAATGTTCTGATGAATACCCCACTGTAGCTGCTGCCTTACTATAGAGGAAAATGGATGCTAGCAAAGCAGGACTCTGAACAAAATATGGAGACGTATAAGACATTTATCTACTCAAGTACTGTGTCCTTTTGTTTCTACAACACTTTTATAAGACGCTGTGGGGTTTGCATATAAAGGTTTTTCTTTATTTGAAAGTATTTTATCCGAGTCGGTCGACAATAGAGCCAGGACCTGACTGAACATCAGTTACTCTGACAGGAGCCTTCCCGTAAGACTGAATCTAATTGTGGTTAGTTGCTGTGAGGCTTTTCTTGCCTTCTACAGCTACTGGTTAGAAGTATAGGATCCTGTTTTAGTAGTAAATGTTCAATAAAGCAATATATCAATATATTTATATATTATTAGTAGGTTACATCCACTGGAATAAGTACACTTGAAGTGTTAAAATAGATTATTTAGATTGTTTAACTTTGTATATTGCTACTGTATGTTTTGCTGAATATTTTTCTGAATTGATTTTGAAAAAGTTCTGTTGATTTGTCACATGATTAATTGTGTTACAGTTTACAGGAGGCATGTAGGAATCAAGGATATGTTGTGTGTAAAGCCGCATTAAGAAAAGGGCATATTGATGCAGCATGAGACTGGATGAAAAGGCTATCTTCTTTTTTAGCAAAAATGCAAATGTGATGAGGGCTTTCGTTCGCCTCTTAGCTGGTAAGCTATTAGCATAACTGTGTGCACTATTCTTCCTCTGGTTTTATGAGACAGTTCAAAGCTGTCTTCTTTAAAACAGTTTTTTTTCCTTCCATGAACATAGAGACTGTTTGACCTCATGACATCATCACTCCACTTGTCATCCAAATGAAAGGACAGGTAGATTAAACTCTCCACCCACCTTCCTTAACACTGATTTCACATCTCAGATGCTTTGGTATTATGTAACATCTCTGATGAATAATCAAAACACTGGCTGCTATATATGCACCCGAGCTGCAGTTTGTCCAAAGCCAAGACTGATGACTTGTTTGTTGGCTTTGAAGGAAAAACGCTAATGAGCCAAAGAGGCCCACCACCGAAATTAACACAAAGACAGAATGGTGTGGTGCCTTTATGAAGATGTCTTTTCATGAATATTTCAGCTAAAGGGAGTAACTCTTCACCGCCTGATTTTTTTCTAATCCTCAGAGCATGTCTAACTTCATCACTCAAACACCACAAGACATTTTATCATTTACTCACACCCACGGAGAACGTCTTCCATCTTTCTAAATGCCTATATCATAACTCTAATCCTCATAATAAAGATGCTAACAAATGTCAGCAGCAGAAACACCTCTGTCTCATCCTGGTTGAGATCAAAATGTTTATTTTTAGGGTTATGTTACATGGGCTCTAGCAATAATGCTGTGTGGTACCCGATGTGAGAAGCAGAGAGGTGATGCTCTGGGTCTTTCTACGGTTTTTGGTCCTTGGCTGAGCACAAGCTACTGACTGGTTACCGCATATACTGTGTTTAGCTTCCTATACTGATCTACTGTACATATAATTGGAATAAAATGGAGGATTGTCTAGTCTGCTGTTTATTGAAACAGAGAACACGTTTCCAGATGATTCTATTATTTATATTTTCTCAGACATTTATCTTAGTCAACAACAATAATTTGATGTATGAGAAATCTAATGTCTATTTGGTTGGATTCTGTAACGTCACTTTGACCATACAGGAGACCGTTAACACATGATATTGATAACTGCTTCATACGTCATACAACACACAGGGTCAGAAAGCTGCTGCATATTGAAATATAAATCTTTATTATAAAATAAATAAGTTGATTGAGTAAAAGCAGTCTTAAGCAACCGTGAACCGATTGGTTGATGTGCAATAGAAACAGTGCACGTCATGTACACACACCACCTGATCTCACATTACTAAACAACACAACAAAACAAATGGAAACAAAACCACTAAGGCAGTGTCTCACTGGCTGCAAACCAACCAAGTAAAACATAATCAAACTCATACAAAAAAGTAATAGCATCACTTAGGACTGATAAATGTTTTGGATTACACATTGCAAGTTGTGAGAATGTGGGGATCTTTCCAAACATTATTCTCTCTTCTTATCTATAAAGTAATTCAGTGTATTTAGTAAATAATAAAATAATATTCAAGCCAGTTTGAAATATTATCTACAATTTACCACTCTATAATTGTAAAAGGATACCTGTGAGAAATTATTCAGGTCAGCCTAATTTTTACAGTATTTTTTTAAGAGAAGCAGATACTATCTCATAAGACTCCTGACACTGTTATCTGCTGTGTGTAAAATAATTGTATTACTTGAAGAAAATATTTGGCATGTTAAGTAAAGTTTCAGGCCCAAATTGTCCCTTTAGGATGAGAGGAAAAGTGTTTTCTGTTCTTAACCAAGAGACAAGTTGGACTTTAAACTTATTTTCTTTATATAATAAGGGCACTGTCCTGTGATCATCATAGACTGTATATAAAGATAAATGACATGACATCTTCCCAAAACTGAAAACAAAGCATCTTAATCGCCCCCTGGTGGCTGGCTGCAGTGTAGGTCATAGGGTCGCCTCCTCTGTGTTAGAGGATGGGACATGCGCCAACCTAGAAAGTCACATGTCGAATACATTATTCGTAAAGATTTTTTCAGTCCTTTTAGGTAGTTCTTATCACAATGATGTCCAAGTGTTACTTTTTTCTGGTAGGTTTGGTTATGATAAATTATTTGATGCTGTAAAAATGCGGTGAAAGGTCATGATTGACAGCTCGAGTCTCGATTGGTTGAGCGTGTGCATCAGTGGAACCTCGATACCTTGCCTCCATCCCTGATCGCAACTGCATAGACTCTGGCTCCAAATGTGCACGGTGGTGGAGTTTGTGTCCGGGATATTTTGACCTCATATCTGGATATTGGGAGGAAGGGAAGACGTGTCGTCCATCTTCATATGCAGTATATGGCAGTGGTTCTTAAACGTTTGCACTTGATGGACCCTTTTACTGAAGCAAACTAGACCACAGACCCCCATTTGCAAAGATTTTTCATTTTAGATGTGTTATTTTAGTGAGTGTATGAAATTCAGGAACAGAGTAGTCATACATTCTCTCTGTGTTACCTATAGATTACATTTTGCCAGGGACCCCCTGGAACCTCTCCCGGTCAGACCAATTGGGGTCCCTGCACCCCACTTTGGGAACCCCTGGTCTATGGTGATCACGGTGAAATATCTATATTATGGTCAGTGATCAGTTGTGTATATGTCACAGTTGTGAATTGCTGCTCTCAGTGGGAGTGGGGTGAAGCAGGTCAGTGTAACAGCCACTGACATGTGAGTCAAACTGTCAAAGGTAAGTCCTGGTAATTAATAATTAGTTTGTGTTGTTGATAACAGTAACAGTGCTGCAGTTATTTGTCTTCCACGATCATTTATTCTTCGTGTATATGAGAAACTCTCCACTGTCTAAAAAATAAAGATGAGATTTCAAATTAAAGAAAGAGCGAACCATTTGTCGTATGCGGCTTTCCGTAGCGCCACGCTCAGTGGGTGGGGAAGTGCAACGCAAAGGCAAAGAGGTCAAGAGGAGGGAGGAGAGAACCACGTGTGATCCCCACCATGTACAGCGCTGTCCTTCCTCCGTAGACTTGTTTTTGTAAGCTCGTACCCTTCGCATGTAGCCAGCTAGCCCGCGACAGCCGGAGAAGCAGATAGGGATTTCATTGGGTTGTTTTGCATTTCTAAAGCAAGACTCATACATTCGAGCGAAGCTGCTGGGGGGGGGTTTCTGGAGCGACACTGACTGCCGACCATGGTGAGCAAGACAGATGACATCCCGGCGTCAGTGCCTAACTGTAATCCGGTTGATCTTGCGGATGAAGCCGGGGATGGAGTCCATCACGAATCCAGCAAGACGCGACTGAAGGATTCCTGCGACTGTGGTGAGACTCCGCAGCTACAGAGGCTCCTTCGCATGTTCTGTCATCGCACTTAACATGTACAATACACACGTTGATTACACTTATCACGATGCATGCAGTGAGAGTTATCACACACCCGACACTTGTGTGCATTAACTATGCTCAATGTGCTATATAATGTTACTGTATATAACATTTAGCTCTCAACTAAAGCTGGAGACATTAGCCTCCATGCTTTGTGTGACTTCAAAGTCCTCAGACCCAAGGTGATGGTCTCTTGGGTTGACCCATAGGGGTTGACCCCCTCCTTCTCCCCCCCAACCATCTCCTTGACAGCCTCTTGCAGTTTAAAAGCACCTAGCATCACCTGCTAATCCGCAGTAAACATGCATATGTTTGAGCTGGTTTGTGCTATTAGCAAGTGAGCATCCTCCACTGCATCAAATTCAAGTCTACATCCGAGTGTCATCGCTGTGATCGATTCTGACACTGTCACCGGGAGCACAGAAGGCTAACCCAAACACCGGCATGCTAACATTAGCACCGTCGCTCAGTATGCGGCTAGTTAGCTCGCAGGCTAGCCGGCTAACTAGCAAGCAGCGGCTCCAGTCAGTGTCGCAGAGATGAACGCAGGCGGTGAAAGCGGGTGTTTTACGGGTAAAGTATGAGTCGACAGTGATGCACATGATTCGTGGAGTTTTCACAGTGGAGCCGCTTGTGTTGTACGAACCCGTAACGACGCACATGTTCGGTAATAACATGTGAGAGCCAGGAACTGAAGGTCACCTTCAGTGGAGCTGCTCACTGCTCGCATGAACACGGGGGGGGACGGTCATAAAACCGGTTAGGGTTAGGTGTATTCTACTGTAAATGTGTCCACCAGTTCATGTGACGGATGTGTTACCGCCTCGTTTTTACTGTTAAACGTGCGTTATAATAGATGTCAGGTGGATTAAACACCCAGCGGCCAGTAATAACCGTCTAACCGGCCCCCCTCACCTCCCCGCCGGGGAAGATCATATCTAGCGTCCCTGCTCGACCGGGAAGCGGAAGCTGGTCGTCGCGTAAAAAAGTCACGGTGGTGCGTGCACGGTGAGAGGGAAGGTTACGCTCATGGTGAATGAAGTGCAGGAAGCTGGTGAGTATGGTGACAGATAAAAAAAGTTGCCGTGAGGCGGATTGAACCGACTCGAGCGGTGCCAGCCGGCGGAGTTCACGTTACACAACCTGCAGAGCAACCGGAGTGTGTGCAGTGTGTCTGTCACATGTGGGACCTTCAATTGTCTCTGTCTCTTATAGGGAAACACAGGCGGGGGAAGCTCAATGCGCCCAGTCTGAGTGCAGGTTAATTCATACGTGTTTCTGGGTGGGGACTTCAGTTTGAGCTGTCCAGTCCATCCACAAACCCTTAACATTTAACAGCTGAAACAAGTAGTCCTTCAGTTAGAATGAATTATTCTCATATTGTAGCAGTTTCGGTTCTATTTGAAGCACAGGTCCCACACGTTTCCCCCCATGTTCTGTGGTCCCTGCTCACCAGCTGTCAGGATCTGTGCGTTTTCCTTTGTATTATGTGATATTTAAAATGTATATGTGAAGTTTTGAAGTGTGGGACATCATAAGCGACCTGATGGTATCAACTTGCGCTTTAGGAACCGTGTTCGGCATTATACACCTTTTAGGGCCCAAGTGATAAATAATGAATCCTGACTTGATCTGGAAAATAATCATTAGTTGCAGCTACAGTCGATCAATCAATTGGTGAACTTTAAAAAAATATGGATCAGCAGCAATATTTCATGCAAAAAATGTAAAGTTTTCTCTCTTTACATGCACACATCTGTCTTTTCAGTCTGTTTATAGAGACAAAATATGACATTTTGTGATTCACCTTGTGCTCTGGGAAAATGAATATGAATTGGCTGCTGATTCTAATTTAATACTTTTAGATTAACAAGTTGCGATTCATTATGCATGTTAGTGTTATGACCATGAGCCTCCGCTTCAAAACAATCTGAGCATGATGACAGAGAAACATGCTAGTCCCACCCCCACATCCTCATTATATGGGCTTATTCGTGCTGGCAGCAACTTGAAAATTGTGCAGTAAGAATGAGGAGCGGCATCTCCCCAGACCTCCATTACCGACTGGCTGCTTTTCACCACTTGTTGGCTGCCTCATATTCTTGTGCAAGATCCTGCAGTTTTCTATATTTGAATTATTCTTCTTAAATCTCTCAGCCCATAACAAGTTCCCTGAGCACAAAAAGTTGTCTTTAAATTACTTGCTTTGTTTGATCAACAGTTTAAAAACTCAAATATATATAATTGGCATATAAAAATGATATAACTACCACAATAAAATCATCACATCCCAACAAGCCGAAACTATTTTGTATCCAAAACGATAACCATCTTCAGAATGACTTGCATCTTCTCGTTATGTTTTATTATGTAGCTGAGGGATGTAGTTGTCGTCATTCATTCTTGGCAAGTTTGATTTTATAAAGTCGAACAAGCTTTTCATTCACTCTTCACAGCTGTCACATCTGCATGACTCAGGGTCTGTCTGTCCACCAGGAGCTTTCCACCTTGTGATGCTAGTTGGGTTGTCGTTTCAGGGTTGTCTGGCTGGCTGGTTAATGTTGCTATGGCGGCAGTCAGGGTGCCCATGTCAAGGACTGCAGAGCAGAGAGATGGTTGACTGCTGCTGGGTTTATTATTTTGTCAACAACAGGATAATTTGTCTGTAATAAACAACTAAGGAAGAGTTTATTTCCAAGTGTTGTTTTCTCTGAAAGATGATCATGTGAATCAGCCCTCTGAGCTGATTGATTCACAGAAAGGTTTAGCCAGAGGGAAAATGTTTCAGTGTGTCTCTTTTTTTGTTTTTGTATCTTTCATTGATTCTTTACCATGACCTGGTAGAGGGCTTCTGCCTGGTCTCATACCACAGGTGTGTGATTGTTTTGGGTCAAGACATCGCTGCTTAATGACCTCTCGCATGTCTTCATTTTGTATGTTTTTAGCTGTTGTGGACATTTGAGGTTACAGAGCTGACTGGTTTGTTCCCATTTGAACTCCCCTGCAAATTACTGATGGAGAGTTGGTGTGGCTCTGGTATGATATTTAACTTGGATTGGATTTTAAGAGTTTAAAGTTGAGTGGACGATACTCGAGACAAAGTTAGTCTTTTTTTTAGTGAAGAAATGCTATATTTTAATATCATGGCAAAAGACATGATATTAAAATATAGCAAAGAAAATGAGTAAATATATCGAGATACACTGAATAGTTGTATTATTCTGTGATTAAATGAGTGATTCGCAGTTTAACTGAGGGATAAATTGAAGTAGTTTGGTGGGAGGTGAATTTATTTACTCAGATGTCGGTACTTCATGATGCGATACTTTGACAAATCCGGTATTGTCATAAAACAATCAAGAATTCAGTGGCCCAGAATAACCAGAAATATTACAGGGATAGCTGCGCCTGCAAAAATTATTTCACTCAAAGATGTATCTGTACTGGATTACCTCTTATATCCCTTTTATAATAATGATAAACAGACACATCAGCATCTTCCTTCAGAACAAACTGCTGTTTCATTCTTTGACCGTCACCATATTCTGTCTCGAAACATGCATCTAGATTTTTGCTTCTTTCTCTCTAAAAAAAAAACAGGAGGTATTGAATTTGTGATTTCGACTGTAACTTCACCATCACCTTTCTCCTGTAACACAGACTGAGGCTGGATTGCCTCATCAATCACTGTGGATACTCCAAGCTAAAACAAATTAAACTTACAGCTTCACATTTTATAAAGCTAAATCCAGTGACTCGTTTGGCGTTGAACCAACTGATTCATGGACCAGCAGCTCTTAATATTACAAAACAGTTATTTCTTATTTAACATGGAAATTAGTTCAGTGCATGTCTGAGCGCAGCTTTAGCGCAGCTTTAGCGCGTGTGTGGTTGACGAGGAGGAAAATGTTTCGCTACAGCGCATTTGAGGGGTAACAAAGTAGAAGCTAATTTGCAGTATTTTGTAAATCTAAGGTAGCTAATTCGGGGGTGTTGATGGAAACCATCTAACATTAGCAACACATTATTATTAAGGGGCAGCTGTGGCTGAGGGGGGTATAGTGGTCGTCACCTAACCAGAAAGTTGGTGGCTAGATATCGTTCTTCCCCATCTGCATGTCGAAATGTCCTCGGGCAAAATACTGACACCCCCCCCCCCCCCCCCGAAAAATGTGTTGCCAAAAGATGAATTGTTTGGTAAAAAAAGTCAATTTAAAGGCTCATATTATGTATTGTCCATCGCTAACGTGCTAGCGTGCGACCCATAAACACAGAAACCTTACCATTCTAATACATAGATTTGCAGATGACCCGATACCATTCGTTTTTCTTTGTCTTCACATTTAGTTTCCATTTCCAAGATGTCTGCCTAAATAACTCCTATCTTACCACTTTACCATGTGTAGCGTACAGTAGCTGGTTAAACGTCAAACACGAGGCTTGTGGGTTTGAGCAGGGTCAAAGCTGCAGGCGAGTGAAAAGTTGTTGAAAATGTTGGTTGAACTAATTTGTATATTCATAGATGTGCATATACTAAATAAGGCTAATGTGTAGAGTTGCATCCAAGTCATTATAAGGACATGGGATCATGTTCTTATAAAATATATATATATATTTCTTTCAGTGGATTTTGTTCAATGACAAAAAATGTTGCGAGCCACTGCTCTAAATGATGGATGTAGATGATGGCTGCTCGAAAACCGATGGACACTGTCCTGTGTAGCCTGTCAAATGAGTCCAGCTGAACTGAAACACTTCAAAACTCTAGGTAAAACTTTCAACTCCCTGATCTTATAATCAACTGCCATCTGATAATGTTTCTCTCCTGACAACTGAAAGCACAAACGACTACAGCACCAAAACACTTGACACCAGCCCCTCGTTCTCCTCTGGCTTGTAATGTTACGATCTTGTGTCGTCCGAAGCCGTTGTGTTTGTTATTCAGAGCGTGGCCTGCCGTGCTTCAGCCCCTGCTCCTCCACCATTTTAGCACGTTCATTCCTCACCCGGGGTCGTAGTCCAGTTATGAGGCCCCACCCCTCCCTGCGGGCCCTTCTCCTAAGTAACCCTGACGCTGTGCTACCCTTGATAAGTGAGCAAGGACACGCAGGCTGGCAGCAGTTGTCCCAGTGAGAGAAAACAGTTGTCTGACATCCATGTACGGATACTCGGCCTTGCTGCTCTGAATTAATCTATCCAGGGGCCTTTTATTCATGTCATAATTCGTTCTTCTTAAATTAGCTTGTCATTCATTGGTGTAGATTTTTTACATTACGTAGTTTATATATATATATATATATATATATATATATATATATATATATATATATAAATAAATGTAAAATTAAGGGATTGAACATCAATTAAAGAGGTTTTTTTTTTTTTATCAAATGGGTTACTAGCAGAGTTGATGTTCACTCACGATCAGCCATGCAAATGACCAGTAAAACCCTGTTGTGAATGTTTAAATATTTTGTATTCACCCTCTGTTCCAACAGTGTTGCCTTAAGCAGGTTGTTGTTGGTAATAAGATTCATTCATTCTTTCTTTATCAGCTTTTTACTTATTGTTAATTTTCTAATACAATTATTTGTTTGTTGTAGGTTCAACTTTTGTAGGTTCAAAGAGAAAATGCTTGTACAGTTGATTTAGTTAAATTTAGTGTTGAATTAATCTGAATTAAATGCACTCACACTGCAGCAATGGAATACTGTAGCTTAGCTTTGTAGGCTCTGTTAACAAATTCATAAATATTTCATAAGGATATTCGTAAGGTCGTTGAGCCTCTGGCTACATGTGCTTTGTTTGTCACCAGGCTGCCTGGCAGCGTCTCTGTGAAAAGGGTTTTCTGTGTTGTCAGGATGACTTGCATGGCTGACTGTCTGAACATGCTGTTCACTGTTGCCCAGTTACTGTTGGCTGTTGAGAACAGAGCTGTTTCTTTATACAATTTAATTGTAGTGCAGGATTTCAGGTGTAAATGCTTTGTATATATTGTTTTTATACTAATAGATGTAATATATACCTATTCATTAAAATGTCTAAAAACAACTAGACATACGTTCTACATTTTTTTTGACTTGTGAACATGCATTATCCAAAATATTTCAAACAATGTTTAATCCCAGAAAAGTCCCAAGTTTTATTCAAGATAACAGGGCGTTTCATTTTGCTTGCCTTTTAACTGTCAATCGCCTTGCTTAAAAGTCAGCTGGTTTTTTATTCATTTCATTATTTGTATTGGTCACTTGTAATGGATCATGTATATTCATTTCTGTTTGCTGCATAACGTGAATAAAACTTAAATACATGACCTTATCTGTGAGCTTGATTTGACTAGCGTCAGGTAGATGTAGACGACAACTCCCATGATCCCATGCTGCTTCAAGATGCTATCAAACTAGGTCTTTTGTTATTGTTTTCATTAAATGGCCCAGAGCAGCTGAAGCTACATATTGTACATTTACATTGTCAGAAAACTGTATTAAAACTTGAGTGAAAGGTCCATAATTCACAGCTGACCTGTGTTTTCTGCTGCAGGGCACACTGCAGATACAGCCATGGTGAACGGGGACGGGGCTCACGAGCACACAGAGGAGACTGAGGCGACGCATGATGGGACCAGTGAGGTGGACGGAGATGACTCCAACGAACAGGAAGTGATTGTGATCCAGGACACAGGCTTCACTGTTAAGATCCAGGCACCGGGCACAGAGCCGTTTGACCTGCAGGTAAGGATGTGGCGCTTCACGAGCAGCAGGTCTTTAGGTTGGGTTTAAACCATAGACTAAATTTAAAGTTGGACGACATGACTATACACAGCGTAAGGGTTAAAAAGTAATTTAACTTTTTTTGGTATGTTTGGTTTTAATTAGATATAAAAATGAGGTGAAATGTCATTAACAGCTGAGACTAAATGACTCACACTCCATCACTCCAACAGTCTTTGGTTTAAACTGACACTATTAGCCTCTGGCAAATAAATAAAATGTTAATGTTCTTGGTGAAATACTTTTGACCTGCTCTGTTTTATTTATGCCATTTACCTGGTCATAGTCACAACAGAAGAAGCAATAATTACCTCTAGTATAACTTTGTACAGTTGTGATATCCTTTCTGAACACCATGTTACTCTGATCAGTTGATCCCAAAGTAGCCCATATTTCTCAAGCTGTAAATATTTCTAAAGATTTGCATTTCCAGATTATTTCATCTCCCCTCTTCGCTCCTCTCCCTCAGGTGTCTCCTCAAGAAATGGTGCAGGAAATCCATCAGGTGTTAATAGACCGTGAGGACACCTGCCACCGCACCTGCTTCTCCCTGCAGCTGGATGGAAACGTGCTGGACAACTTCGCTGAGCTTAAGTCTATCGAGGGCCTGCAGGAGGGCTCGCTGCTCAAAGTGGTGGAAGGTCAGAAGCCCGCCAGCAATTTGTTGTTGTCTTTGTGCAAATAGAGAAATTAACGTTGAAAAGTTGAGCTGTAACCATAATGCTGCCATTGTTTTAGTCTGATATTTAAAGCATGTAAAATAAATGTAAATCATTATCCTCAATGAAACACATTTATATTTTCAACAGTCTTTTTCCTTTGGAGGATTTATTCATTCTTATTGAACCAACAAATAAAACATGTAGCTTTTTATTAAATGTCCAAAAGCTCTACGTAAAGATGCAGAGTGTAACCATCTGTGTTGGGAAGCTACAGGGAAAATGTGTTCGACCTCCCAATGAAAATGTCTCAGACTAATCTGGTCATGTGAAAACACATAAACCGTTAATGGCAGTGATAGAGTCAGACTGCATGGGCAGGTGCAACCTGACAAACCTGATCTTACATCATCATTCACAGCAAATACAGTGTTAAAACTGTTTCATCTACATATAAATGGTTTAAGGAACAATACACAAGTTAAAATATAACCTGCATAACTGGTAAAATGGCTGCAGGCAAAGACTAACTGAAATTAGTTATTTTATATTTTCATAACAAATTCAGATTATCCTGATCAATTACTCCCAAACTTCTCAATACCCATTTGTAACCTTTGGGTTTCTTTTGCCTGTTTTTGCTGCAGAGCCGTACACTGTACGTGAAGCTCGTATCCACGTGCGTCACATCAGAGACCTGCTGAAAAGTCTGGACCCATCAGACTCCTACAACGGAGTGGACTGCAACTCCCTCTCCTTCCTCAGCATCTTCACTGACGGAGACCTTGGAGGTACAACACCACAGGGCTTTTCAGAAGTTACATTTTTATATTCAATTTGGTAAAGTTAATGCTTTGTGACATAGGTGTCTCTTGCATGTGGTTACATTATCCTCCTGTGTTGCTGAGTTTAACACATTAGTGAAAGATGGAACCTCCGTTGTCCTGCACAAACTCATCTTACTCGTGATGTGCTTGCAGATAGTGGTAAGCGAAAGAAAAAGGGTAATGACCTGGAGCAGATTGACTGCACCCCCCCAGAGCACATCCTGCCTGGCAGTAAAGACCGCCCCCTGGTGCCCCTTCAGCCACAGAACAAGGAATGGAAGGTGAGAAGTTGCCTGGGTTTGGCTCTACATGTAAACATAATCACGGACAAGAAAAACTGAGCCTCAACCAAGTGCAAATTCATAGTAATCAAATAAAAGAAAGTAAATTAAAATGTTTTCGTTTAAACTTTTTAATTTGACCGTTTGGTTTAATATCCTCGACAGCCTATGCAGTGCCTGAAGGTCCTGACCATGAGCGGCTGGAACCCTCCACCTGGAAACCGGAAGATGCACGGTGACCTCATGTATCTGTACATGGTGACTGTGGAGGAACGCCATATCAGTGTCACTGCCTCTACACGCGGCTTCTACCTCAACCAGTCAGTCAACAGTTCTACCCTGTATCTCTAACGGCTCCATTGTTTCACTTTAGTACCAGTTTATACACAAAGTATTTGGCTGTTATGCAGAGCAACAAATGGGAACCCATCTGACACAGGACACAAAGTGTCACAGGTGCAATTGTCATTTTCTCATTAAGCTCATGTTGTTTAAATACCAAATGCACTTGCACCCATCTGAGCACCTAGGATTTGTTGGTCTTAAAATGTGGTGTGATCAGGAGCTTTGTTGATGCTTCAGGCAAAAGAAACTTATTGCATCATTGACCAATAAAAACCTGGTCTAAAGTCAGTGCAGCATTTCACTGTTTGATGTGCAATATGCACACACACACTTTCACTTTGTATACAGGCAAATCAATTTGCAAGCTTGCCTGGATTTTACTAGGAATGGGGGATGGTACTCTGATTGATTAAGTACATATTACACCCAAAACACAACTGTGATTGATTAAGTACAACTCTTTAATAACCATGCACCTGGAGCATTGACTTTTTTTCTGCTATCAAACAACAAAAGTGGATCTAAATACACTTGCTCCCAAATTGTTAAAGTGTTATTTTATTTATAACCTACACCACCATCAGCTCAAGTCCGGTATCTCGCAGCAGTTAAACCTCGATAAGCTGATGTTTAGTGCAACAGGTGCTGCTGTGAGTGAAGTTAGTCTTGAAACATGCGCCTCACATTTCCTCTGCATGTTGTCTCCATTGAAATAGAACAGGCTTTCATATATTTGCAGCTTCTTTTAATGGAAGACAGTGTGATAAGTGTTGATAGAGACTCGACAACTGTGGTCTATAAGCCGTTGTAGGATCCTAATTTTGGATGCCAGCAAAAGCTTAGCAATCAAATTAATGAGCTGCAATCGGATTACTCTGGAAAATAGAATTGGGGAAGATATTGTTAGGCTTGGAGCAGTGTTGTCTGTTTCTAACAACTTTATCACAGCCATGATACCGTCTGTGTACCACTGGGCAAATTATGTATGTTGTTAATACAACCCCTGCAGCAAACAAACATTAAATAATGTTAAAGCACTGTTCATTTTTATGCCATGAACCTGAAAAACTAGAAAAAAGTCAAACAGTAATTTTGGCTTCTGCAAATGTTTGCGCAACCAGGACATTCTAAGTTAGACACTTTTAGTAGCCAGCCAACTTTTGCCTACAGGTGTAAGTTCCTCATGTTTTAAATTCTGTGAACATTGGTGCAATAAGTTACTTCCCTGCAGTTAAACTAGTCCCCAGTTCAGGCTTGTTTAGTCCTTTATCTTTTCTACCCAGTACTTCATATATTACTGTGAGTTATGATGGTAAAATGTCTGCGTTATTATTCCAGATCTACCACCTACACCTTTAACCCCAAACCAGCCAATCCCAGCTTCCTGAGCCACTCTCTGGTGGAGCTGCTGAGCCAGATCAGTCCTGCCTTCAAGAAGAACTTCACTGCCATGCAGAAGAAAAGGTGACGACATCTCTTCGCCTTTAGTGTCACTTAATCTGTTCTCCTGTCAGAGATCAACCTCCCTACATCTTGAATGATTCATGCATCTTTCCTTCAGCGGATTCACAACCTTCTGTTTTCACTTTGTACTTTACTAAAACTAATTATTTTTACAATCAGTCACTCATTTGTTCATTTACTTTATTTGAACATGTGAGAACATATTCACAGCAGAGATCTGACCAGGTGGCATCAGGCTAAAATCTCAAAGCACAATAACAAATGGATTTACTCTGATTCTTGTTATTCCCTGGTTGTAATTTTAATGATTTCAGAAACTGCTTAAAATTTCAGATGAACTTTCTAAAATGTGTGTGTATATATAAAAAGACCAAGCAAGTAGATATTTTCTGTTTTTGCTGCAGGGTCCAGAAGCATCCCTTTGAGAGGATAGCCACGCCCTTCCAGGTCTACAGCTGGACCGCTCCGCAGGTAGACCACGCCATGGACTGTGTTCGTGCCGAGGACGCCTACACCTCCCGCCTGGGTTATGAGGAGCACATACCTGGACAGGTGGGCGCAACTGAACACATCAGCAAACCAGGCAGATGTACTCTATGATGTGAAGTTGTTTTTCAGTGTTTTGAAGTTGTTTGTGCTGATGCGTCTCCAGACCAGAGATTGGAATGAGGAGCTGCAGACAACCAGAGAGCTTCCCAGGAAGAACCTGCCTGAACGGCTGCTGAGGGAGCGAGCCATATTCAAGGTATTGTTGAGCTGCTCAGGCTTTGTCCCATTGTGTGAATTTATATTGGTTTCTTGTGGTTTTGTAATGTCTTTTAATACATTGATTCATAATCCTCAAATTATTAAAAAGTCTTGCTTTTCATTTTTATAGATTCTTGCATACTTTTTATTTCCTGCTGTAGGCAGTAACATCAATTGTGATTTTGGTATTAAAAAGATCTTAAGTTGAACATTGTCAACCTGCCTGATTCCTGTTGTAAAAACTTTGCAGATGGTGTTAGATTGGCCATGTGGCTCTCACTCTGCCTTAATGATATCAGAAGTAATAACCCGATGACTACTTGCTGACTGTGACGGGCGATGTGTAGCTTTTCTTATAAATCACCACCACGTCTCTTTTTTAAATTTCCCCTGCAGGTCCACAGTGACTTTGCAGCAGCTGCCACTCGAGGAGCAATGGCAGTAATCGATGGCAACGTCATGGCCATCAACCCCGGCGAGGAGACGCGCATGCAGATGTTCATCTGGAACAACATCTTCTTCAGCCTTGGCTTCGACGTGCGGGACCACTATCGTGAGTTGGGAGGAGATGCCGCTGCCCACGCTGCGCCCACCAATGACTTGAACGGAGTACGAGCGTACGGGGCGGTGGACGTGGAGGGTCTCTACACCCTTGGGACGGTAGTGGTGGACTACAGAGGCTACCGAGTGACTGCCCAGTCCATCATCCCAGGAATCCTGGAACGTGAGCAGGAGCAGAGCGTCATCTACGGATCCATTGACTTTGGAAAGACTGTTGTGTCTCACAACAAATATCTGGAGCTGCTGGAGAAGACCAGCAGGCCGCTCAAGGTCAGTAAAGCCCAATTCATGCTTCTGTGTTGAAGCTACGCCGTAGCATACCCGTAGACGTGTACTCTACGCAGAGTCCTCCCCAGAAATGTAAATATGCGGAGACGTGCATTTTTTTAATATATATTCAGGACTTAAAGAATGAATTAAGTCTTGGACTTGAGAGCCACAGACAGGGTAGTCAAGTCGTTGAGTATGAATGACGGACTAACAACCTTTTTTACGTTTTCATAGTGTTTGTTGCTACTTACAAAAGCCTTATCTTTGCTATGCTTGGTATAAATTTTAGGTCCAGAGACACGATGTACTGAACGAGAAGAACGACTCAGTGGACCTTTGCTCCTCTGTCGAGTGTAAAGGCATCATTGGAAACGATGGCCGACACTATATCCTGGACCTCCTGCGTACTTTCCCCCCTGACCTCAATTTCCTGCCCGTGGACGGTGAGGAGCTGCCTCCAGAGAGTCGGCACCAAGGCTTCCCCCGCCAGCACCGCCACCGCCTGGCATGTCTCCGCCAAGAGCTCATCGAGGCCTTTGTTGAGCACAGGTAGGAGTCTGCCACAGTGAGCATGAACGCAGTTCTGTCGTCGCATGGAGCTTTTGTACATCAACTGTTGTTTGTGTCCCTCTCCAGATATCTTCTCTTCATGAAGATGGCGGCGTTACAGCTCATGCAACAGAAAGCAAACAGGGACACTAAGACTGACAGACCTGCCATCACAGAAACATCCACAGAAAACAAAGCAGATACAAGCCTGACTCAGACAACTGCAGCAGATTCGACTGCAACAGAGGTCTCCACAGACAGCACAAGCCTGACAGACAACAGCACCTCTGCTGCCTCACAGTCACCACCTGACAGTGAAGAAAACTCAACAAAGCCCACCACAAACGGGCCTGTAGACCCCCCAACCACCCAGAACGGAGAGTGCAAGAGCCCACTGGAGGGTAAGGAGCTTGAGGAAAGTATTCCAGGATTAGCTCAGGCCAAAGAGCTGGCGGAGACCTTAGTTGCTGAAGATGGATCTGGTATTGGTACGTCCAAAAATAACCCAAAAAGCAAATCGGGGACGATGCAGGGAGAGCTACTCCGGTGGAAAATTGCATAGAAAAAAAGTAGTGTTTAATCACAGTTGAGAAGTATTTTTTCTTGTCTTTGTGCAGCTAATTTTAGAGTGTGTGTGTTCGTAGCATTAGAGTATCTTGTAGAGCATTAAAGTGCCTGTTACTGGATCATAGTGACTTCTCTCCACCTGGCTAGCTGTCCCTGCTCAGTCCTCAGCCTGCTGTGGGGTGGAGTGTTGGCATCCAATCAAATCAACCCGTCGCTCCCTGTTCCAGCCTGCGACGCCTCTGCTGTGGGATAGTAACTGAATAATCAGTTGCAGTCTGTTAATCCAAATCTGTTTTTTGGAATGTAAAAGATAATCATGTTCAGTGATTTGTGTACTGATCCTTAATCACAGTAATATGCTTGTCAAACGAACTGACCTGATCTATAGTGGTTGTAGTTTTGCATGTTCAACGGATTTGAAAAGGTAGTGGGTGCTCGTCCACATTGAGATTAACCTCAACTAACCGACGTTTGATACTGTCGAGCAAATCACTCCTTTGTGCATTTACAAGATGAATGCTCCTGTCTGTTGTGTGATCAGCTGATCAGCAGTAATCACACAACCCTGTGATCTCAGAGTTGGAGGTGACAGAAATTTGGCTTCTATTCATTTGAAGATATTCTGATACCACTACCACCATTAATAAAATCTCACACCGGGCATCGGCAAATATACACAAATCTATGTCCCAATCTGATACCACATCGTTCATTAATTTCACCCAGATTGAATTTTAATGTACTTTTCCTTGAAATCATTACTTGTTCTTTTGCCACTCAAAAACTGCAGTCACTCTGTCCTGCCACTGGCAAGTACTGTGTTTAGAGCAGCTAAGAAGAAGTGATCTTTGGTAGTGTAGCATTATCCAGAGCGAGCTAAAATGTCAGCAATTTAGCAAAATATTTCATGCTGTAAAGTTCCTCAAGTAAAACAGTGACGCGTAATATAGGCAAGACTTCAGTTTCAAGAGGTGGCACTTTGCAACACTAGCAATAGGTGATAGCAGTCATTACTTATACACATGGTCAGTAGCATACAGCTGTTAAACAACTTTATATAAGCTTTTTTTGTTTTTTTTAGCTTAGCTTTTCATCATGATATTATGGTACCTTCATCTGATTTTGTTGGTTAGTGGTATGTAAGCAAACAATTGTGGAAAGCATGAAATCAATTAAAAAGAAAAAAAATTGGGGTATAAGCTAAACTTTTATTTATGCTGTATTTGATTGGTACTCTGTATCGGCCGATTCGCAAAGTCCAGGTATTTGAATCCTTATCAGAATAAGAAAAATGGTATCAGAATATCTCCATTTACACTATTAAGCCATATCACTCAAGTGAGCACCTTCAGCTCCGTAATCCACACGTGTATGTTGCCATTATTTTAAACATTTCTGCTTCCTGTGTTCTGATCCCTGTCACCAACAGATCCCAAGAGCCGTGAGGTCGTCCTTAACGCTTGCAAGGCAGTCGGATCCATCAGCAACACATCTTTTGACATTCGCTTCAACCCTGACATCTTCTCCCCAGGTGAGCGTGACACAGAAGATGAATGATGAAGAGAAGCTTTACAAGAGCTTTAATGTATGTAAAATATTACAATATAAAGCCTCTATAGGATGGAAATATTTGGATTATTTTGCTTCTCAGGAATGAAACCTTAACAGCCAGGCCACTTTGCTGTGTATTGAACATAAACAATAATACATATTAATAAATGTATTATGTTTTTAAACAGGGGTACGTTTCCCAGACGACAGTGCAAATGAAATCCAGAAGCAGAAGCAGCTGCTTAAAGATGCTGCTGCCTTCCTGGTGTCCTGTCAGATCCCATCACTGGTCAGTAACACACAAACACAAACAGATCCAGATCTTACAGGGGTTGAATTTTTCATGTTGTGTATCTGAGCTTACAGCCCTGTGTGCGTGTGTGTTCGAGCAGGTTAAAGACTGTTTGGACCACAGTACTCTGCCCATGGATGGAGCCACACTCACAGAGGCCCTGCACCAGAGAGGCATCAATGCTCGCTATTTGGGGACAGTTCTGCAGTTTGTGGATAAAACCCCTGCTAAAGCACAGCTGGAGCACTTCTATGTGAGTCTGATTCCACGAATCTGACCTTCACATACTGTTCGTACTTGTGTTTATTCATTCTAAAAATATATATTTTCTTCCATATCTTAGAGAATAGGAATCAGTGAGCTGATCACCAGATGTGCAAAACATATCTTCAAGACATACCTCCAGGTTTGAAAGATTTAACTTTCATTATCTACATTCTAAAAAGACAAACCTACTTTTACTTTAATTAATGTCTCTCTTATTTTTGTCATTCAGGGCGTGGAGTTGTCTGCCCTCTCTGCTGCTGTAAGTCATTTCCTCAACTGTTTACTGAGCTCCTTCCCTGATGCTGTCGCCCACCTGCCTCCCGACGAGCTGGTGTCACGCCGCAAAAGCCGTAAACGTCGCAACAGGGTCCCCGGCGGCGGAGACAACACTGCGTGGGCCAGCCTCACGCCCAGCGAGCTGTGGAAGAACATTGCCACCGAGGCACAGAGCTACTATCACTTCACCATACAGTGGTGAGGGCACCATCTTTCAATGTGAAACAAATGTTTAAGGGGTTTTTGATTTTCTTTTAGTGACTAATATCGTGTTTTGAAATGTTTGTTTGTTCAGTGAGAGCGTGGACCAGGTGGTGGAGAAATACGGCCTCCAGAAAAGCACCTTGCTCAGAGAAATTGCAATCAAAACTGGCATCCAGGTAACACCCATGGAGTCTAGTGACCACCTCGTCGCCACTTTACCAAATGGCCATTCTGGTACATTTAATCTATATTATCTTTTTCATATGTCTTGTAGATTCTGATAAAGGAGTACAACTTTGACAGCCGCCACAAGCCTGCCTTCACAGAGGAGGACATCCTGAATATTTTCCCTGTTGTGAAGCACGTTAACCCCAAAGCCTCCGACGCCTTCCACTTCTTCCAGAGTGGACAGGCCAAAGTACAGCAAGGTGAGACATGCTTATCGCACTTGATGCAGTCAGACATGTTAATTTACAAACCTGAGTCAAACATTGACCTCCTGACTGCTCCTCATGCGGCTCCCTTTGTTTGTTAATGAGCACCTACCAAGCCTGAGTAGCCACTTTATCACCATATTGCATATACATGTGTTGCATCAAATACATGTACAATATACAAGGACACTGTTAAGATTCAACACAGGTAAAATATCAATTCTCTGATATAGTTGAAAGGAATATTTGTTACCGTACAGTTACTAAATGCAAATAATTTCCCTAAAAAATGTATTTTGATTTGATTATGAATTGCAAATTCGCACAAAATGTCACCTATTCGTAGATATTGGCACTCTAAACATGCCTTATTATTATTGTTATTTATTTTTTTCATTATTTCTTTAGAAATTCAGTAACTGTTGCACTTGGCGGAGGTAATAAATACCGCCGATGTAGCACATCAACCATTTGTCTTGATTTCCAGGTTTCCTGAAGGAGGGCTGTGAGCTGATCAATGAGGCTCTCAACCTCTTCAACAATGTGTACGGACCCATGCACGTAGAGATCTGTGCCTGCCTGCGCCTGCTGGCACGCCTTAATTACATCATGGGAGACCACGCTGAGGTACGTAGCATTTACTCTAACCTTGTCTGTAACTTTTACAAAAGTGTCCTCTTGTTATGATTTCACTAAACATGTGTATTTACCGGCAGGCTCTGAGTAACCAGCAGAAGGCCGTTCTGATGAGTGAAAGAGTCCTCGGCATCGAGCACCCGAACACTATTCAAGAATATGTGAGTCATCACGCCCAGAGATGGATCTTTTTAGGTTAAAAGTTTGAAATCCTTCTTGTATTTATTTTTATTTCCTGTGTGTGTCTCTCCACTTCTTAGATGCACTTGGCTCTGTACTGCTTTGCCAATGGGCAGCTGTCGACCGCCCTGAAGCTGCTGTATCGTGCCCGTTACCTCATGCTGCTGGTCTGCGGGGAGGACCACCCAGAGATGGCACTGCTGGACGTGAGTATTTAGTTTTTTGAGATTTATAAATAATCAACATCAATAAAATGGTAATGTTGACATACTGTGCTCAGTTTTTAATATTTACTGTTCATGGTTCTCCTTCCACAGAGTAACATCGGGTTGGTGCTGCACGGAGTGATGGAGTATGATTTATCTTTGAGATTCTTGGAGTATGCCTTGACCGTCAACACAAAGTACCACGGACCCCGGTCCCTCAAAGTGGCCCTCAGGTGGGGACACATTCATCATCATCATCATCATCATCATCATCATCATCATCATCATCATCATCTATAATGGTATAATACTGACTTTACGTGATGGTTTATATAACATGTTGTTTTTTTTTTTCAGTCATCATTTGGTTGCGAGGGTTTACGAGAGCAAGGCTGAGTTCCGCTCTGCACTACAGCATGAGAAGGAAGGCTACACTATTTACAAGAACCAGGTACAGCCTGCAGGAATCCAAACTGCTGACAAACGTCTCTATCAAATGTGATGAATTGATACTTAATACTCCTTCTTCTCTTCCTCTCAGATGGGTGAGGCACATGAGAAAACCAAGGAGAGCTCCGAGTACCTGAAGTATCTCACCCAGCAGGCCGTGGCTCTGCAGAGAACCATGAATGAGATCTACAAGAACGGCTCCAACGCCAGCATCATGCCCCTCAAGGTGACTGCTCTCAGTCTGAAGTGTTATTGTCGTTCCATCTGTTAAAACCGTAAACATTCAGCACTGATATCATGTTTTTCCTCTGTTTCTCCAGTTCACTGCCCCCAGCATGGCTAGCATCCTGGAACAGCTCAACATCATCAACGGCATCATCTTTATACCTCTCAGGTAGAGTCCCATTACAATATAAGTGTATGTGGAGTATAAATAAAAATATGATTCCAAAAGTCTGTTCAGAGTTACACACTCGTTGCAGTCACATGTAAATGCCCAGGGTTCCCTTCATTCTCATTGTCAGTTGAAGACTTTACTATTCTATTTTTCCCCTGGTGCGTCTTGTTTAATGTCACAAATGCGCCGGAAACCAATGTGTTAATACAAAAAAAAATCCATGTTGCACGTCGTTCCCAACATGTAAAAAACACCAACTACTCAAAGGTTATGGCTATTTACGTGCCAATGCCCGTGGGTGTTAGTGGGGTTTTTGACCAGTGGAAAAGGAGCTTCAGAATTCAAGTCCAAATAAGGTTATTTTTTAATAAAATTGAGGGAAACATAAAAGGCTCACATTTTAATTTGTGAATCTGGGCTAGAAGTTTCTTCTACAAAAGGTCTATCATTGACCCGTCTCGTTTTTCTTTGCAGCCAAAAGGATCTGGAGAACCTGAAGGCGGAGGTTCAACGGCGGCAGCAGCTGCAGGAGCTGGGAAAGAGCGAGGAGCAGGCTGAAGAAAGACCACTGGAACTAGAGGACACAATTCCCATTGATTAATGCCCAGAAAGCCCTCAACGCGCTGCTGCTTTCTGCTATTTGAGGGGGAGGGAGAAGAGGCTGTGACGAAACAGCCATGTCACCAGGCCTGTGGACCTGAGAAGCAAGCAGTTAAAATCAGCATTGAAATAAACAGGGGAGGGAGAGGGATGGATGGGTCAGGGCAGTCCAGAGAACAAACTGTGTGAACTGTAGGACGGATAAATACAGAGCAGGAAGTTCCTACAAGGTAGGATGCGAGGGAAGAGAAAGTACAAACGACATAGAATCAATATTAATGTGCAATCTTAAAAAAAGAAAAAATATATATCCCCGACCCGAGAACCTGGTGATGAAGTCACTGGAGGCGTCAGCTGCTTAGAAATATGATCATATATGAACGAGTGTTTGCAGCCGGGGGAGGGAGACCAAGGATGACCATGACATTGTATACCAGAGCCTTATCCACTTATCCACTGTACCATCATCCCCAAGTCAGGCTTCTTCTCAACTTAAACTTCCTATAACCACTGAAAGCCCAGGACCACGTTTTGCCCCACCATACCCTTACTAGCCTCGAGGAAACCCCAAGCATTTACCCCACACCTACACACGCCACCCCGCCCTGGTGCTCTAAATGATAAAGCACCTACCCTGTCCTAGAACTCAGGGGTACTTTATACTGTGCACTAAGACCAGAATACAGTAAATAAATTTGAGATTTTTTTCACGTGGGCCTTCAGAATGTAAATGTTCACTCTCTGTGGCTTCTTTGAGCCAGTTCACAACAACCGCTTATTGTTCTCACATGAACCCAATGGTCTATTCTTTTAACCGTTCTATCATTTTTACTTATGACATCCCAGGTGGGTCCCTGCTGTGACCCGTGGTTCCTGAATCTCCAAGCAAGGAAACAACACATTAGTTAGCTTTTCAACTGTTTGATTATTTGCTGGATTTGTTTTTTTTTTTCCTTTTTAAGTAAATGATGACTTGTTTTTGTTTAGTTTTTTTGTAAAAGTGCACAGGAGAATTAAAAAGGTATTTTAGGCCTGTTAATCATCAGTTAAATTAAGCCATGTCTGTTTTATAGAAAATGTATAGAAGTGGGAAAAAAAGATGTATAAATCTCTATCGGGTTTAGACAGGTACTGGATGGATGATAATGGAAAAACCGCAGAATTGAAAACGTCCACTTTATGCAGTAGATTTATCTATCTATATAGTAGCTGTGTCCAACTTTCTATTTTTACACATTGAAAGAAAATGTGTGCATGTGTGTTTGTATGTGTGACGGTGTGTTTGTGTGTGTGTGTGTGTGTCTTTGTGTAGTTCAAGAGAAAACTCTTATTGGCCAGAGCTGTTGCTTATTTTTGCTGCTGCATAGTTTGAATAGAGGCTGAGTGAACATTGGCTTTCCAGATGTTTTATTTTTCTACACGCAGTTAACCTGTTTGGATGGCTGACGCCTCTTTTCTTAAAACATTCATGGCCACCAATGTTGTCAATCTGTTTCTGCATCAAACCTCTCACCATCGGACAGGTGTTCAACATTGGCAGTAGTGAGTGATTTATTGTTGCTGGGTGTATTTTCTTTTTTTTTCATTATTGGATCATGTCATCTTTTCATATGTAACTGAGACAGAAAACCAGCCAGGAGTGTCTGTTCATTGAGCAGTATTTAGTGCACTTTCTTGTGCTGTGTGGGTGTGTTAACATTCACGGCACCTCCAAAAGTGGACAAACGAAGGGCTGCCTCGATGTGATGTACCAAAAAAAAAGACTGATAAAGGGTTTGTTTGCGCTTGTATACATGCAATGTATCCCTCCCATGGCAATTTGTTACTTAATTGTTGCCGTGTCTAAATGTTTATGTGATTAAAGCAATAGAGAGATGGTGCTGGAGCTGTTGCAGAAAATGCAGTTTTTACTTTGGCATAAGATGTGCAACACTGACTGACTGTACTTGGCTGAGTGCAAATCCAGGAGAAGTGTTTATGTGTGTGTATATATAAACAAACAACATAAAGTGAGCTGTAGAGACTGAACCATGACATTTTTACAGTGAGTTTCCTGATTATGCTCCTAAAACATGATGCCCTCACATGCAGGAGCAGAGCCTGGTGTGTACTGTGCCTATTATTTATCCTTCTGAAAGCAATGAGCGTGATGACAGGTAGAATCTTCATAATGTTGAAATATTCTTGATTTTTTTTTTTTTTCTGAATTTTTTGGATCATACTTTTTCAGTTCTACATTTTCTCTTAACCAAGTCTAGCTCGACGGTAATACCACCAGTGTCCACGAGGTGTCACACTAACACCTCTGTCATTGTGAAGACCATGCATTGACCTAAATGTCAGTCATGTAGTGTGAATGCGCACAAATACACACAAGTTCGGTACATTAAAGAGGGAATTTTTATTTTAAGCATTTTGTTTTTCAATTATATTAGTCCGATGACAAAAAATAATAGACTGCTACCTTTTGAACATGTTCTGAACCTGTTGAAATCTCCCAACAGCCGTGAGTCTATTGTTTGGATGTTTTAATAGTTTATAAAATAGAATAAATTCATTGAGAATAATCAAACTGTCTGCAGAAAACTCTATATTGTTTTTTTTTTTAACACAGTGCCTCGGTTAAGTTGTACACATCAGAGTCCAGTTTTCAGTTGTGACCATTGAACAGGTTTAGCTGTTTAAAGTGCATGAGCTTATTTCACACTATTTAACATAAGCATAAGACGTAAGGGAAACAAGAAGGTACATGGTGTAATGATGCAAAACGTAGTTAGAATTTTTTTAATAAACATGGCTTTCAAATAAACCAAATTGCCAAACACCTTAATTGAAAAGTGCAGAGAATAAAGCTGAAATATTAATTTAATTGTATATGTACAATACAATATTGTAATTAGAAATTGAGCAGAGCTGTGTATTTTATAAATGCAGATTATGGTGTCTTTAGTGTACATTCAGCATTGTGTATATTTTTAGCGTGTAATACAAACCTTATCTTGATTTGCAAACTATGAGGTGGCCATAATAAGATTGGACCCAAGGTAATAGTATAACAACTTGTATGAACTTCTACAAAGATGCACATAACCACATGTGCAGAACAGCTACAATGGACAGTGAAATGATCCCAAAATAGACGCATATCTTGTCATATGTTACCTTTTCAATTTCATCCCCATAGTCTTTTACACATCTGTTTCCAGGGGCTTACTGTCTAATAATCCATGCATGGCTGTAGACTATCTCAAATTATACATAGCAGCTACTATATATATATTAGAATATTTTAAATTCTCAATTTGGCATACATATATCAGACAATCTAACTATTCATAGTGTACAATTTATTTTTTCAGGGGGTTAAAGAGTTAACAGTCTCTTTGTTTTGAGTGGTAATACTGCAAGTGTCAGCAAATTGAGAGGATTCACATGAATAGTTCATATCTAATGCTGTCTTGTGTTTGAACCACACTTGATATTAACAGAATTGTAAAGAAACGCCTCGTGTTTGGGACATTTACTTGAGAAAGGAGCCATTAAAGAGTTAACAGTAAATAGTTGTGTTTTTTTTCTTTTTTTCTGCGTGCGCGCTCTCGTCGCCCCGTGAACGCGAGCTCCGTGCGCGCTCCGGGCTGAAGGCGAATGCGGCAGGCGACGAGAAAACAAGCGGCGGAGACGAGACGCGGCTCAGCTCCACATCACAAGACCCGATCCCTCTGCAGCGGAAACCTCACGCCCTGTCGGGTCGTGTTACCGCAGGAGACGGCGGAGGACATCCACGGCCAGAGAGCATAGGGTGAGTCCCAACGCGGTCCTGTCAGCGAGCCGGTCGGGGGCGAAGGACTCGGCCGTTAGGTGGGAAAATGACGATGTGGCTGTAACGTCTGCGCCTCCTTTCTATGTCTCAAAATGGCGGATAGGCCGCTTGGACCGGAGCAGCAGGTACCGTGTCAGCGGACTGTATCCTCGGGTACAGAGAACCGCCTTCCCTCTGGGACAAAATAAAAAAAAAAGCAGTCGGTCAATGTCAGCTACTGCGCGAGCTAACTGTCGCTAACTGGGCTTGAATTGAACGCGGTACCGGAGTGAAGAGTCAACTTTCTGACTGAAGCTAACTTGGCTAACGTTAACTTTAGCTAACGATAACGCAGAGCTACCGGCTGTCAGCTCGACCGGGAGTCGTTACCGACGTCAACACGGTGGCGAGAACGTGTCGGTGTGTCCGGCGTGGTGACACCAGCGTTTATTACAGTGGCGTCTGGCGTCCGGCGTCCATCCCGAGTCGGTAATGGGCAGTAATTAGCACAGTGGGAAGCAGAGTCTCTGCCTGTCAACGTTGTTAAAAAATACCACACGGCCAAATCCCATGTAGCTCACGCGGCCCTAACATTAGCGGTGCTACCGGTGAGTCGTTCGAACGTGTTGCTGCTGTCACCGTGTTGATGTTGTGTTAATCGCTTGTGTCCAGTGTTGGGATCTGAAAAGGGCGTAAAGAGCGGCTCGTTTTCTGTCCTCAGCTGTTTCCAGTGCACGCACACACACACACACCAGTGCAGTGGAGCGCCACACAACCCCTGCTGCAGTTTTCTACCGTGGCATGTTCCTTCGCATGTCTTCTCTGCTGTGTCTTGTAGCTGGAGGGTGCTCCCTGCGTCTCGCATGCTTCATGCGGTTTGTTGGCACGGTGTTATAAAATCAGGGTGGAGCACATCGGAGGGGATGAGTTTATAGGAACTGCCTCTACCCGGTGCCCGAGTGTCTTCTCTCTCATTGTGCGGATGCGACTTGAGGGGATTTGTGGAACCTGGGTTTACATTGAGATGAATGGAAATCGGTGGCGATTGGTGGCTGGCAAGGTTGTGCACTGAATTCCACAAACGGCGCTCTCTCTTGATTTACGCAAGCATGTCACGGATGTATCGGATAGAAAGCACTGGTTAAAGTCGGAGACCGTGGCTGTTTTAGTTTCCTCTGCCACGCCTGTAAGGACTGCCTTGCAGCTGATAGACTGGACTTATTGGACATTGATGAAATTGTTCAGCTTTCTAAAAAGAAACCCTGTCTGTGCTCCACTCTCAGGTAAGAGTGTTTGTGTTTTAGACTTGAATTTAACCAAATGCAACGATTTTGAAAAGGGGTGTGTACCATATTTCTGCTTGTAGTTATTTTGACAGCTATTCTTAGCAACATAACCAAATTAAAAGATATGGATCTACTAAAATGGCAATAATGTTTGTTTGATTTCTAATATCATAGGCAAAGAATATTTTGGCACTGTGGTTGTGGACTTACAGGGTGTTTTCACACCTGCCTTGTTTGGTTCGAATGTTTCCTTTCATTTGCTTTGATGATAAAATCCAAAGCCATAATAGTAATTGAAATATAGAGGCAATGATATTAATCGGATATTTTAATTGTCTCCATTGAAATGAAGCTACACACATGTAGATGATGGCGTCAGGACGTAGCCATGTCATACAAAGTTTTTGAGTGTGCTGGCAAAATTACAATGTGAAACCAAAAGTATACAATGGAGCATAAACATTAACCTTGGACTTGCATCTGTGAAAACACCTGACAGTGATGCTGAAAAGACTCAAAGTTCAAACTAGTTTCAAATTGTGTCTAGCTACCCATTTTCTGTGTTTGACTACTGGGAATAACAAGCTAATATGACAACAGCAGCACTTTGTTTTTGTATAATATCGACATGCTTCATTTCTCTAGTGGTAATTGTGGGAGACAGTGGATGCAGTCAGTTGGTTGTACTTGAAAGCGTTCTTGGTCAGTCCTGAGTTTTGTCAGAGGTTGATTTGAATAAGTGCATCCCTGCAGCGGGGGTCTATTCAGTGCTGTCAGTAATGGAACCGCTGCACCAGCACCAATTGTACATGACTGCAATACAAAGCTTCAGCAGTTGGAAGTGTTGCTTTGCTTGGGCTCGCTTCCACTTCTTCAGCAGGAGACTTGAACACTTTACAGTTACAGATCTTGTTGATTGTTTTTCTCTCTAATACCGTTGTAAAAGACTGACAGGATTTTTGGAGGTATTGCCTAAAAGCGGGCAATGGGGGAATCCTCCTTATTTTAAGTCAACAGATGATGAAAGTGAGAGGCTGTTTGTCTTTGTGATTGTGGAGGGCTGAAGAGCAGGCCTCCACATTACTCTCCCTCCCTGCCCAGTCACACTGACGTTGACCTTCCACACAGCTTACCCAGCAGCTAACTGACTGGTGATAACTGACCTGCTGCCAACAGCAGCTGCCTGTCAACTCACAAATGGCCACTTTGACACAGTGTTTGTCAATCATTTTTAAAATAAAATGATTGACAATGTTTGTGTGAAACTAATATCAGTGCCAACGATCTCAAGAAGCTATTGAATATAACTTAAGCAACCACTTATCCTTTAGTGTGTGCCAAAGTAGCTTTTGGAGAATTAAGAGGTTGGATTTGAACATGTTTCATGCTTGGCAACAACAACTGGCAGACTTTGCATTCACATCCAGTCTAAATTTAGAGCTGTGACAATTTATATCACCAACTTGTTGGCATGACGTGAATGCCCTGGAGAGATCCAAATCATATTGATTTGAACAAGCACCTTATGGCTGCTAAGTGGGACTTTGCTTGTACCATACGAGTAATTGAAACCTGTATTTCTATATGAAAGAGGCTAACTAGTCAGTATTGTGTTGTTCCCACTTGTGTGTGCCGGTTGTTATATACAACTGAGTTGTTGTTTCTGTGAGTGTCCTGCCTGCTCTGTGTTTTGTTCCTCTGTTGGTTTTGTCAGTGGATGAAGGCTCTCATATAATTTATGATTAAATATCGATTCAGTTTAAGATATTGCATTGTACAAAACCAATTTTACTTGGATACAAAAGACATTCTCAGAACTAAAGCTGTAAACTGTGCATGGAAAACTTGGTGCAGGTATTGGGCTGAGGAATTGAAACAATATTCGTTGATTGAGTTTAAGTCATAAGTGCTTTAACTTAAGACAGAGCTTTAACTTAAGTAGAAAAGTTTAATATTTTCTTAGATAATGACCAAATATGCATTTTAAAAAATCTATAATACATAGATAAATGGGTAAATCACAGTAGCTTATAACTATAGTTAATTAAAATGATGTGACCTCCAGTGTTTGTGTGTTACTTGTGCTCAGCTGGAGTCGAGCTTTGTCAACAAGCAGAGTCCACTTTTGTGTCACATCCCAATGAGTGCACACATTATAAAGCTGCATTGTTCAGTCACCTTTTACTGTTCTATTTTCATGCGTCTATGAGTAAGTTAGCTGTTTCTGCATGCCATACTGTAGTCTAGCTTTTTAGAATTGCTCCATGTCATTTGTAAAAAGTCAGTCAAGTATGATGATAATGTTACTTTCCCAGTTCAGAGACGATATGAAGTCACCAAAACAAAAAAATGAAGTCGATCCAGATTCCAGCTGTTTGAGATGCTTGGTTTTGAAAGAGGATAGTGTCATAAGGACACTGAGAAAACTCTGAGCTGTGAACCAGAGGTGACAGTGAGGCGATAGCTTTGTCAACATGATTGTATGTTTGCTTTTTGACAAGCTGCTAGGACACAATTTCACACGAACAGACTTTACTGCTGACTGGTGTTTTTATTTCCATCCTCTCGCCCTGCATTCCTCAGGGGTGTGTTCCTTTTTGAAGACATTGAAGTGTTGATTATTAGAAAATGTTGAACACATACCTTGTCGGCCATATTTGACAGGTTGAGTAATGATAAGCTGTAATATGGTACAAATTTATGATGGGTTGCAGTTTGACCAGATGCCAAATTGGTCAGCTTCAGTGTTGTTACATGTGCACTAACCACTTATTGAGTTTTTGAGAGTTTTGTGCTTTTCTGAACGGTTTTCTGACACAATCGTTATTATTGTGGGTTTTCTGTTTTTGTTACTTGCTGTTTTGACTTAAATCCTGTGTTTGGGTTTTTCAAATATGTAGGCCCAGCTCTAATGCCAGACTTCATAAAAACAGATTGTGCACAGACAGTGACACAATGGGTGTGGTTCATTACAGTTTTGTCTTGACATTTGGCTGTTGAATTGAGACGGAGACAGAGGAATCATTCCATTTTTCATTAAAAATGGCCTTCACTACAGACGACCTGTTGGCACCCATCAGGAAATTAAACATCTCTCAAGAGTCTGCTCCATTATTATAAGGAGCACTTTACTGTACAGTTGTCGCTGCTACACAAAAACAAGAGAATCAATGGTAGGAAGACACATAACCATTATTAACCATCAGCAGGCAGATTTATAGATGCTGCAGCCCATTCCCCCTTCCATCGAGACTGGACTGCATTTTTGTGCTGAGGCAATTAGTCTGATTATGGGATTGTGCAAACAATTTGCTCAATACTGAAGCCACAAACGAGATTTGCAGAGAGGGGAGTCTAACACATTAATGGATACATACAGTGATGACAGCTGCCAGCAGCACAGAGGGAGGTGTCAGTGTATAGTGGATGACCTAATTTCACTCCCGATAGCGGTTGTACAAGTTGATTTAGAAGGTTCGTGCTTTTAATGCACGTTTTGTTTGTGGAGAGTTTTGAAGGAACCATTTTATCTTCAGTGCCATCGTCCTACCGTGTTGTTGTTATGCTATGACCCTGGACCATGGCTGAGTTGTTGGGCAGCATGCACCCCCAGCATGCCGTAATCCACACAGTCAGAGCTAAGCAGACATTTGGATGGCTGTTAGGTGGGGACATCAGGGTTCAGGGGTTAGCTGTTGGCTACGTTAGGTTGCTGTCTGGGTGTCAAAGTGTCAAAAATGCAAATAAAAAAGCAAAAACTAGTGTTTTACTTAATTCCTTAGAAGAATCAGTATTACATCTGTGTCCTTTGTGTCTATGTTTCCCCTATGTTTTCTAAAGCTGCTTTCAGACATGCACTGAACTCAGCAGATCCTCCATATTTTCTCCTGAGAAGGTACATGTGTGAATGCAAATGTCAGTTAGAGGCACTGTAGTTTCTGTGGACTTTCTCCGCCTGGTCCCCTAGTATAAAGTCTTTGGATAGCCAGGAGATTTCGATGTGAGAACACAGCAGGGGATCCCCTGCTGGATTGATGGAACTACTAACATGCAACAGATGCAAAAATGAAATGAAAACAAAAAAACAAACGAATATCTCCTTGTCAAAAAGCTGTGCCATACACGTAGAAGACACTGACGAAGATGTCAAGAGAGTTTGTGGTGATTGTGATCAGAGCTGACGAGGGTGTCTGGGTGCTTTAAACATGATCACGTGATCTCAGCCATGGCATTAATACGTCACTTCCTGCCTCTGTCTGCTCCACCTCTTGCCTCAATAATGCAGAAGATTGGTTGCTGTTGTGAACGCTTCCGTGCAGAGAACCTCCCGCTGCGTTGTGCATGTGTGAAAAGCAAAGTCTGGGTTAAGTCTGCACCCAATTCTCTGGATTTTACCACAGGTCATGTCTGAAAACAGCTTACGTTGCTTTGCTTCTTGTGTGAGCGAGGAGGAATGTAAAAGAGGAATTTTCCCTTGTGGTAATGTCACTCCTGCATCAGCAGCTGAATTGAATAATGTGTAAATTTTCCTTCATTGCAATGGAATGTTTCCAATCCTCATGCTTACTCCAGATACATCTGTTTCCTTCAGGGGACCCGTTCCCATGCAGCAAATCTCTTGCCTAACACACTCGCTCTTCTGCACGTGTCCGGACGTTGGTGCCATGTTTTAGTTTTGTCGGTTTGTTGCAGGTCTCTGGAAAGACATAAATTGACTTTGTTTGAACCGTTCTTTACTGGTCTGGCAGATATTTAGTCAGATTGGTCCCAGTAGACTAAGAGGCTTATTGTAGCTCACAGTTGGTATTCTAGCTGCTACCTGTGTTGGTCAACTGCTTTTCACGACTACGAAGCAGTATAAAAATAGACATTATTGTTCCTCACATCAGTATTCCACTCCCAACAATAAATTAATATTCAGACTCACACTAATAAATGATTACAAATGGATGTAGTGATTTCATTGTGCCATCAGCCAGCTTTTGAGGAGGTGTCATAATGGTATGAAAATGTCAGGGGAATTCGACAATAGCTCAGCCGTTACTCAAGCCTGCTCGGCTGTGTCCTGTTTTTCTTTTCTTTATGCAACCTGGGCGGAGAAGCAGTTGCACTGAGAATGTGGGTCAGCCCTTGTATGTGCGCAGAGAGGAATTTGCTGCAAGAGCAAAGCAGACTGGTGACATGACTGACTGACTGGACATGACAAGACTCATCGTGAAGCGTAGATGGCAGAATTGCAGCTGTAAATCTAATGTTGGAGTGCTCTATGGAAAGTGTATGATAGATGAGTGTATGTTGTCTTTTACATGCTTGATGCTGAGTGCTGTTGAAGCGTCACTGTGGGAGTTATTTTTCTGACAACACAGCTTGTATTGTTTTGTGCTTCTGTAATTTTGCAATAGTTCACAGCCATTTTGTCTGTGTATAACTGGTGCAGATACTGATACAGCACTCCTTTGGCCCGTAAACATTTTCATCCCTACCCACTCTCCCTGTAATCCGTCATGCATACCTAATGTCCATTTTTCCCCTCTCTCTTTTCCAGATGCAGTGTAGATTTGACTGGTGACTGGTCTGCAGCCTCTCCACTTCTCTTGTCCCTGGAGTCCGCCGGTTGGGGGGCAGATTCCTGCGTTCCCTTCCTCTCAGTCTCAACCGTTGCCTGGACAAAACCAACCGCCTGCCATTGGAGTGCACGGCTCATCCACGCCTGTGTTGCCTGGATCAGCACAGCTCATCTCCTGACTGAGGAGAACGTAGCAGCTGCACAAGGTTCTCCTTTTACCAACTGATCCCTCCTAACCCCGCCCACACCTCTCCGTCACCATGGTGCTGTCACAACGACAACGAGATGAACTGTGAGTTGCCAACACACCTTTCACAACATGTGGCTCGAATATGGAGAGATCAGTCATGATTTGTGGGTTGATGCATTGTGGTATCAGTGTTGCTTATATCATGTGACGAGAAACACCTGCTCAGCTGTAGAAAGAATGGCCGTGGATAAATAAGCTCTTCTTTTGATTTACCAAAATATATTTTACTTAATAACTCAGTAAAGTGCTTTGAGTTGTTTTGAATAGAAAAGTGATGTATGAATGCAAACCACCTTTTAATCATGTTTGTTGACATTGAATTTAAGAGGTCTTGCAGCAAACATATATTGATCATCCACCTACACTACATACTGTTTGATGAATGCAAAACAATCACAATGTGTTTTGTGACATTGCGAGAAGCTTCAAGTGCCACACTAGAGGAACAATCAGAAATCCTAAGTGTTGCACCAAGCTTCCTTGTCTTCCTCTGAGCTCACGGTCAGTCAACAGCAGATAGAAGTAATGGTATACAGATCAGAGCATGTGCTGTGAAGTGTATATATCTAGCAAGCGGGTAAAGTGAGAGAGATTATGATGGGGAGGGGGTGTAATTTGGCCCTGCTCAATCTGGGTTTGGTAATTAACCCCTGAGGCAGGAGATGGAAAGTTAAGGCATCTCAATGTGAGATACAAGGTCATGAGTGGGAGTTAACATGATCTTGTTGAGCTTTTCCCCTCCATGAAAGAAGCATGCCTAAAACTTTATAATTTATCTGTGCACTGTCTGAGAAATGCATCAGTGCTCACATGATGAAGCTCTTTAACATTCAGTGCACTGTTCCTGTGTTTTTAGATTAGCACTGTGGGAGGGGACTGTTGGTATGGAGAGGTCCATTGGAATGCTAATCTTTCATGCTATTTGCCATTCAGAGGAAGCTGCCAGCCCCCCCCCCCCCCACAAGTCTCTGGCCCCATAGTTTACAGGAAGCTGGTGTTGGACACTTGAGTCACATTCAAGCATCTGTTGCATTCCACCTCTCATTGAGTTAGTTAGCATGAAGTGTCCTTAAGACCTTGTTCAGACCTAGTATTCACACATTGAGTGATCTGATCTCAAGTGGTCAGGTGTAAACACACCAAAGACACACTGAAGAAAACCGATCACAGACTTGGACCACATTAGAAGGTGTTTGGGGCACATTTGGCATCACATGCAAATGCATCCTGGGCCACATTGAAGGACCGCCTACTCAGCTGAAGTCCCACAGTGTTAATGAACTGACATTTTGTGTTTCCCATACATTTTTATATTATTTGTGGCCACTGATGCAAATACTAACACTGACCACTAGATTATTATTTTTTTTAATGAGAATTTGTATTTCATTGTAGAGCTGCGTGCTGCATTTATTTTTCATTGGGCCCCCTTCTTTCTTTCTCAAAGTGTGGTTCAACATCAGAGCGATGTTGGCATTTGATTTTTATTACTTGGAAAGTAAAGGAGGTTGTCATCATTAATGTCATATTATGCAGTATAACTCAAACTACTGAAATGTTTTCCATAAAAGTGATGGGGCATGATCCAAGGAAGAATCCATATGATTTACTAGTGGATCCAGATAAATGGATGGATCCAGGTTTTTTCCCCCCCACTTAAACATGGTGAGATAGGGCCTTAGCCATGGCAAAGATATGCTCCCTCCAAGTGCCCTTCGAGTTTATCTATATATTTTATTAATTATATACTTGAAAATGGTTTTTCCTTGTTTTTATTGTCTGAAAAGGGAACTAGCCTGTCCCTAAACCGATGCTATTTTGTCAGCACCACAGTCAGATGCTGTAGCTGTTAGAGCATCTTCATAACAGCTCTATTTTTATGTACATAGCGAATGAAAAGCACATTTGTGTTTCTTTCCTGGGTCAGGGGACTCGTCCCCGCCGGTGTGCATTATAAATAGACACAGAGCACAAACTATCAGCTCCCCCTGAAAGACCTGGAGGCAGCCGTGTGCAGATTGGTCCTTGCTTTTGAACATTATCTTTGCTTTACAAAGAAAATCCCCTCAGCCTCCTCCATGTCTTAGGCTACAAGCTTGCTCATGTGATTTTGTCCTTTTTCCATTGCCCCCTGGCTGTGAATGTGATGGATCAAAAGATTAGATGTCGAGACCTCGGCCATTCAGAGGACATAAAGGTGACCTAAACAAGCTATGATGAAAGCTGTTTGAATTCACTCAGTCAAAGCCATGACATGACGAGGTTAGAGTGGTTAAGAGCATCTGTTTCATTCGTATGTATTTACTAGTCTTATAATATTCCTTCACACTCAAATAAGCTGAATTATGTAAAGCTTGAACTTCAGCTTCTTTTGTAATGTCACGTTGTTCTCCTGACTTTTTTATATTTCCCAGCGATCCAAATAGAGATTCTTTAAAAGTTGGTTATGGATTATGATGAACAACGGAGGAAGTGAAATTGGTCCACGGAAATTATTGAATGCAAAGCAGTAGCTGCTGATACACTTTGAGGCTAATTCTTGAAAAACAATGTATTTGTCCACAAAAATTTAAAGCTCATTGTTTTTATTTATTTACACAAGGCTATAAAGATCCTATTATCGTGGTTACAACTCAGGCTGTATGATTTGAATAAAAGCTCATACCAAATAGAGGATTAGGTAATGTCCTGTCCAGATAATGATACATATCATTACTCGTTGATCTTGATTTAGTTTCTTCTTAAATCAGTTGGCGTCCAACATAACTTTTTGCAGCTGTCATTGAGATCATCAGTTTACATTTTTAGGGTCAGAATTGTGGTTTAAAGGCCATCTCTATGTGTAGTAGCAATGTAGTGGTTGGCTGTGACTGGTGTCTTCTCAGGGGTGGGGGCTGCATGCAGATGCAATTTGTTTGTATTAGGTCTGCATGACATGAGAAAAATCTGTGATGAGCGACAACATTTTTCAGTATTGTGATGATGATATGACTTGCGATACATGAATAACTACTGAAATGTACAGTCACACTTCTAAGTCTTCCGCAGCCATTGTGTGTCTGATGGTACCTGACAGCTAGCTGGGTCTCGTGGTGTGAATGCATGGCATCCAGGGCTCCATCTGATAAGGCAAATGTGCCCATGTCGAGTGTATGAATTAAGGGTTTTCCTTGCGTTTCTGGCTTAATAAGTTTCCAATAATGAGACGTTGTGGCTTTTCTCATCAGGGTGCAGCCATATAATGTGATCCTTATCTCATCTTATCAATAAAGCACACCTTATCCAGGTCTTTATTGATGTTCTTATTGGTTCTTGTTATTTTTATTAGGAATACAAATTTGAACAGGATTACAAAAAACAAATAGTCTCTTGAGCAAATATTGTGTCTCTGTGTCAAAAGCTTGTTGAACAGGTGGTGTGATAAAGGACTCTCACTGACTTTAAATGCAATCATAAATGCAATGGTTATGATTGCATTTAAAGTGCTACAAGCACAATTATTGTGACCTAGAGTAAAACGTCCACTTCTCCCTGGTCCTCTTTTTGCCTTTGTGCTTTCCACTGTAATCGTGTTTCAGATGTGTTTATTGTACATGTTCAAATTGTGATTATGATTAAAATATAATTTATCTGTTGATGCTACATTTTGTTGCATGTTTTTGTCCCAGAATCTCTGCATTTGTACTCAGTGTACTAAACTTGCCTGGGTGCAACTGCAGGGGGTCTATTGGCAATACAGATTTGATTTTGCCTCGGGACTAACACAGATGGACTGGCATTGTTACAGAGTGAGTCCTGGACCCATCATCCCATATCAATCATTCCACATTCTTTGGGAAGATGAGTAACCCACTGGATGTTTAAAACCAAAAATGTTGCACTTTTTATGTTCTATTACAATTAGAAAAAAAGCCCTTAGAACCTAAATATTCAGTTCACAATTATGCATGCATGCTGAAGATATGAAGAGGCTGCAAATCCTCTCTTTTCAAATAACTGAAAAGATAAAAAATATTCTCATTACTTTTCTGTTGTGCAGTTTGAGATTGTCAGTTTTCTGTCGTATGTTTCATCACGACGATAAAATCTCTCAAATCCATCATGTCAAAAATGTGTCCTTCTCATTTGCAGCACCGTCCACAATATAATTACTGCTACCAGAGATATTTAAAAAGATTACTACCTCAGGAGAAATGATTTAGAAATAAAATCCTGTCTGGGATAGGAAGTCTAGTCTCGAATCTGTGCTCCGTCTCTCTGTTATCCTTTGTTTTTATAAGCTTAAATTACATGAACATTGGACATGTTGGTGTATAGACCAGACAGCTGGTTTTTCTGCCCCATGCTGATTTTTGAAGACACACAGCACATTCTCCATAATGAGGAATAGTAGGTGAATAGCCTGATAGTGAATGGATTTTACTCTCCTGTGGATCTCAGATGGGGGAAGATTCCCTCTTTAAAGGTTTCTTTGGGATTAAGAGATGATCCCTACTGCAGCGCTCTTAATTTATATGGAAGCAGAGACTTCTTTTCCTCCACAGCCTACCTGTTTCACATTGAAAGAGGCTTTGTGATGCATGAAAGTTGGGAATCAAGTAAAGAACAGAAACTTCCATAGATAAACCAGGTTTTCTCTTTAAAATGATTGTGATTAATTATATGGTTAAAATTGGTGGTCATTGCCTTTAGGTGTCAAGCTTGATGTCTCACTTACGAAGACCTGGGGCTCCTCATCAGTCAAGAAAAATAAATAGTGAATTGGTTAAACTTTTCACTGACATCCAGCGGAAGCAGGGCAATTATGCAATCCTGTCATATGATTTTTGTGGAATGTCATTGGTAACAAGTTCTCCCTCAGACTTTATCAGCTGTTTAGTACTCAGCTGTTCAGACGGAGAAATACGCTGAATGTACTGAATTTGTCCCTTGTTATTTTCACATTGATTAATTAAACCTAGTGTTGTGTTTTTTGCTCAATGTAAAAAAAGAGATGGTTTGTAATGACTTGACTCTCTGGTATTTCTCATACTGTTGATGTGCTACTTCATCAGTTGCTTTGTTGGACTGAGTTGTAGTACTGAGATCTTGTTGTTCTTTCAGTTGTCAAGCTGGGAAAGATGCTCCTATGATTTTTGAGGCTTTTCATCAATTCTCCCAAAATTTGTGCTTTGGCTAAATTGCAGAGCTTTTGATGATACAATACTAAAAAAGACCTCCTGCCTTTTAGCTCTTGAAATGAGAGCTGAAAGACTTAGGTGGGAGTGTTGCTTTTGTTCACACATGATGCATGACAAAAATATCAGTGTAAAGCTGCATGTCTGTTTTAGTCCTGAAATGGAGTTCCATACTTTGCCATTTTAGCACAGTCTTTACCTGAGGATCAGCATAAAGGAACATGAAATTAGATGTAGTATTTTTCTTTAGCAGAGTTGCCATGAGTACATATACTCAGCAGTGACAGTGGTTATGTCACCACACAGCAATGGCCTGTTGTCCCTGGTGTTTGCTCAGTGATTATCATTTTAGAGAACAACCTCTGGTGCAGCCTTTGTAAGCTTTTGTAGGACAGGCGGGGCCAACAGGAAATCTTAAGCCTCATTTAGAGGAGGTAGTACACTTGTTTTCAAACGCAACATGTCTAAGGGTGTGACCAACCTGCTCACAAAAAACTGTTGACAGTGATGCATGCTTATACTGATATGACTTGAAATGATGTAGAGGAAGGTGCATTTTATATGTGCTTAGGGATCTTTCAGAGTTCATACATAAGATGCTTCCTATAAAACATTCATCTGTGGTATTGAAAGATTGAACGGGTCTATACATTGTCAGCTCTATAAAATACTCCTGTAAGGTTTTTACCAGTTGACAAATATACGGCGCAGGTCAGCGGCCTGGCCAGACAAGCAAAATTGCTCTTCAGCTCAGATTAATTAGAGAGAGTCTGTTGCTGATGGGAGTGCTGTAGTCCCGTGTGCTTTATTCCTCTGCTGTCTCTGCTGTGTAAATAATGTGTCCTCAGTTAAAAGAACCATAATCTGTGCCTTAACAAGAGCGTTTACTGGCTTAGTCATGTCTGCTCAGTTAGTTAATACATCTATTTTTTGGGGGCATTAACGTATATATGAACCTCCAATATTCAGACCTGGGCAACCACACATTTCGCTATGACGTGTATTGTTTTGTTTGTTTTTTAAAGATACTGGACATGACTGCTTTGTGATGTTATTATTCCAACATTTTCTATGATAAAGGATTGTACAATCTAAAAAAAAAAGTACAAAACCCCCTCCATTAATCAGTACTCCAACAATTTGTAGTAGCCCTATAGTTGTTTGTCAGCATTTATCAGAAAACTGAGGTAGCTAGCCTGTCTCTCTTTTTTTACTATTATCTTCACAAGAATTGCCTTTAACTAGGGCTGTAACAGATGATTTTTTTTTTCACATCAGTTTGCAGTTTGTTGTCATAGAACATCCTACTGGAGAGCAAGTATGACCCATTCAACTTGTAATCTTAACATTCACGTTTATTCTTTAAGCTGTACCATATTAAAAACATGTAATAAAAATTGTAAACATGGGTTAGACGGGTTATTTCAACAATCCAGTGGCCATTGAAACAGAATAACTTAGGTTCAGTTTATCATGCTATAACTGCACTTTTAAACATATCTGACCACATTTACCAAAAAGTAGGGAAGTCTGATAGTGGGTGGATGCTCAGTAAGTTACTCATCTCCACAATGATGTGAAAGTATATGATCATAGAGTAGGAACTGGCAGGAAGTGATGCAGACATGCTGGATGTGTGACTCACCTCTCTTCTCAGAACGATGAGGTCATTCATACCTCCCTGTGCTCGACCTCGTCTCTCTGTGTCACTCCATCAAGGGATTATTGTTGAGGTCTGACCAACCACAGCACTGATTTAACCCATGTGAGACCCTCCTACAAGATATCTTGCACCTCATAACATGAGTATGATTTTAAGTGAAGCAGAAGCATTGAAGCAGACTGAGTTTACCACTCTCCCTCTCTTCTCTCTGTCCTCTGTCCATGTATTCACCCTGCCCTCTTTCTCACTATCTACCCATCTCATCATCTAGCTTTGGGCTACTGGTAACCATGGAAACCAGCCGGGTTGCTCTTTCTCTGTCGGCATTGATACACATCTCCCTCTTTTCCACTGTCTTCCTCTCATTTCCTCACAGTATTTGAGGGCTCCACCACGTATTGAAAACTGCCTTACCCTCGCACATCCACTGTAAAGTGGGGTTCAGTAGGAGTGGTGGATCCTCTGTGTTGATATTGAGGACTACTCTTTTGAGTGCAAATTGTCCATTTTGACTTATTTAAAATTTTGGCCAGTTTGATTGACTTTGCTTTGTGGTTATTTTCCATTATTAACGAATCTACTACTATATTTTTTTTTTATTGTGTTGGAGTTAGGGTGAATCATTTAGTCCAGGGTCGGGGAATGTCCGTATGCAGCCTGCAAGATTGTTTGATACGGCCCGCGAGGCAATTCATAAAATAATTTTTGGGACAATATAACGTCCAACATAATGTTATCGTGACAGGCCTACATTAATATTTTTCAAAATGCACAAAGTTAGAGAATTCTTTGCACAGTTACTCATATCCAAGCAAAATTGGTATTGTGCGTATTTAAACATGTAGTATTATTTAGTAGTTTAAAAACCCACAAGATATTCAGCACAAAATGTATCTAAATTGTTGACTAAAAGTTTTTTTTTAATCAACTAATTGTTGCTTTAAATGGCTAAATAACTTGGTTGTAAACATTATGCAAGAACACTTAAAAATCCCTGAATCTGCATAAATAAAGTGCTACTGAAAATAAATTGCTCCAGCTGCCACTGCTGCAGGTGAACCCATTTGAGCTCTCATTACATTAGTTCCTAATTTAACAAAGTTTTTCATTTCACAATCAACACCAACTTATGTCAATTATGAGTTAGACAACTAAGTAGTAACATTTCAGACTGTGGGGCATGTAGGTGTTTTGGATCTCTGTTTGTCTTCCTGATACTCAGGTGCTCTGGTAAAGGTTGTTGGGTTTGGGTCATGCAGATCTACTGACACACCCACACCACATCAAACTTTCTGCCTCATTTGTTTCAGACAGGCTAGCCCACCTCAGCCCTCCCCACTAGTTTTGTAGATGTCCAGCAGGCACGCTGTCAGAGAAGCAGATAACCTCTTACTAACCTTGAGCTGTAATAAGGTCTGCTTGTGTTGTCACTGGGCTTCAGGTGGGCAGACGGAGACGGGGGTTTCAGTGCTCAACGCTGACCAAAAGGGCACAGGGGGCACAGGCTGGGCTGACAGATTGTACCCCCCACCCCCTTCATATTGGCACCTCAAAGCACTGCTGCCTGACAGCTTGTCTAGCGTCTCCTGGCATTAATGGTGGGGATCGCTGTGCACACACACAGGAGGGCTGGAATCAGGGAAATATTGTATTACTATTAAAGGAAAATTGCATTTATATCAGACATTCATGAATTCAGTGTTTGTGTTCCTTTAGTCATGTTTTTGTATTTTTAAGTCAGTTATTGCCAAGTCTGGTATTCAGTAGAGAAAACTGAAGGTGCGAAGATGAACAAAATTCGGTCCTGGAGAAAAGAGGTGTTCAGAAGAGTTGTTTTTAAAATAAATACTTTACTGCCAATTGCTTATTCAAATTAAGTTTAACTGTGAGATAATGTGTTTGTTAGGTGTTGATGTGTATTGTAAGTGTGTGAAATTTTCTAATAGAAAAATCAGGAGACAAAACAGGAAGAGTGAAGGTATTGTCCTCTGTTCTTGCCTTCAGCTCTGACTGTCTGGTCTATTGTCTGTCCTATCTAAACATCTCAGCAGAAATTGAAAGTATAAGGACAGTGACACAACGCTGCTGCCATCCCCACAATCTTTAGTGTTGGCTTTCTGCAAGGTCAAGTGTCTTTTGCATGTGTTTGTCTGCAAATGGATGCCTGAGAAGGAGACAAACTGGACCATCAGTAGCCAGTCGTTCCTTCAGTTAACAGACGATTATCCTGCTACCCAATGATTTGTCTCTGTGTGTATGTTGGTGACGGTAGCATGTACAATGAATCTCATTTTGCCCATATCTACACCATAGGGAGTCATCCCTTACTATAATTTGCCTGCAGCAGTGTGTGTGTGTGTGTGTGTGTGTGTGTGTGTGTGTGTGTGTGTGTGTGTGTGTGTGTGTGTGTGTGTGTGTGTGTGTGTGTGTGTGTGTGTGTGTGTGTGTGTGTGTGTGTGTGTGTGTGTGTGTGTGTGTGTGTGTGTGTGTGTGTCAGACTGATTTTATGCATGCAGAGCATTTTAATTATGTGGCTTAAAGCGTTAAAACATTCTGAATGTGTGAAAAACATGTTAAAATTACATCTGTCTGACACGTTTCCTGAACATGCTAATTTGTGTCTTTGTTTCACAGCGTTGAATACAACTTCAGTCTTCACCTCGTTTCTCTCGTGCCAGTTAAACAACTATCACGTCTGCTAATCAGGAGAACTAATTACGGGTTCCCTTTGTCTGTTTCAGAAATCGAGCGATAGCCGATTATCTACGTTCCAATGGATATGAAGAGGCATATTCCACTTTCAAGAAGGAGGCGGAATTAGATAATGTGAGTAGATTAATGGTGGACACGTACATCCTCACCGTCAATCAGACCAATTTATACCAACAATATGCCTTGATTTCCACTAAATTTCTCATTTGAGTCAATATGTTCACAAGTGTGACTGGGAGCACCTGCCCCCAATTATCGTGGTGTGTTCCATTACGCTTTAAGCTGTGCTACTGTTTCCCTGCTTATCTTTGCTTTCTGATAAAATTACACTTTGCTGTATTTGAATATCGTGAAGATACACTGTATTAGGTATAGATGTACCTAATAAATAGGTACAGATGTACCTAATAAAGTGGACAGTGAGTGTACCTCAGTGATATCATTTTACTGTGAAATGTTCTTCATATTCTACTCCCCACATGTAAGTAAAATATTGTCCTCAATAATAAAGATATAGTTGAATCTACTTGAGAAAAAAATTATTCTCTCACTGTTAATCCAATATAGATGTGAACAGCTACCATCATCCTTTAAAATGGAAGTCTGCACTTACACCTCCTAATCATTGTATTTTGAAACTTGATATACCCTATAACAAAGCCAAATTGTGAATGGAAATCTCATTTTCCACCCTCCCTCTCTGCAGCGCCTCTTCTTTCACCTTGCCTTCACGTGACACCCCACCCCCCTCAATGCTCTAGTTTTAAATTGCCCTGTGGAAGAATATATACATACCTGCTTGCACACACAGATTTATTTAACACTGCTGATAGGCTGGCAGGCTGCAGTGAAGCCTGGCACTTGCCATTTTGTGTGTCCTTGTCTCGTGTTTCTGTCCTTCTGTGTGTGTTGGTGTAATGGGCATAGTGTCTAGGCAGATGGTAGATTAGATGACGGCAGACTTGTTCAAACTGGGTTTCCCCATTCTCTTTCTACTCCATTTGCCTCAGTTCATGTCTTTGTCTTTTCATACACCTCATGTTATAGTCGAAGGAATCACCTCTTGTTGTTTATAGGCATCCAGGTCGAGCTAGTTGTGAAATTGGAGTGAAAACACTAATTTTCTACCTCACTGACACTCATGGCTTTCTGTCAATGGGGATTTTTGATGCTTTCATAGTTATTAATAGCCTCAAAGCATGGGCACACACACGGTACCATCATAACATTTATATCGGTTAGATATTTTTTGAATAAAGTGAAATTTCATTTAATTTGAGTGTTTTTACCTTTTTTAATTTAATCACATCTAGGGAAAAGGTCCTTTTTTATTTTTCATCTAAAAACTGTTCCAGGAAGAGAAACACTACAGACTCTTTTACGATGTATTTATGTCAGTTGAGCTCATTGTAATCACCATTTTATTCCTCTTTTTTTAATGCAAGTTATTTATGGTGTCATTGCATATACATCTAATGCAATTACAGAAGATGGTATGTGTGAGATGATGATAATAATAATAATAATAAACAACTCCAATAATAGAAATATCAATCTGTGTGCATAGGGGGCGTAACAATTCTGGAACAGTGATACATCCAATAAATTTTCCAATTTGGACAGCTGGAAACCATCAAATTTCTTTATTTTTTTCTATCGATTGATTTTCAAAATCCAGTACTTTTTTTCTGAACAACTAATTTATAAGTCATCTTAGCGTTGCAGCTCCGCGTGTAATATTAGATTGTTGTTTAACGAATGCAATTTGAGTCTGTCACTGCAGGCTCTTGGAAATGGTGATGGTTGTATTTGACTGTTTTCCTTTATAGCAAACTGTTAATAAATCAAGAAAATAATTGGTAGCTGAATTGAAAATCAAAATAATGGTTAGCCGAAGCCTCAGCATTAATTTGAGTTTGAATGTAGTGACAGAGTAGACATCCCTCCACATTGTTTTGTTTGTTTCTTGGCAGTAAGATTCAAACTGTGAGTGCCATGAGGTCCGTTACGTAAAAGTTAGCAGCCAGCTTGTGGTATTATCCTGCAGGCTTCTGTCTGCCAGGACTGCCACAAGTTAACTTCCACTGCTGCCTCTGGTACTGTGTGTGTGGCTGTAAACTGCCTAAGTCTTCCTTGTCTGCAGAAGATTAGCCTGTGTGAGAGGGATTAGGACTAGGGTGTGTATTTATGTGTGTGTGTTAGTGGCGTGTATGCATGTGTGTGTGTGTGTCCTACACTAGGTTGGCGGTGTCTGGTAGTCAGGGTTGGCTTGTGACTGGTGTGTAAATAATTCCCTGTTCGTTCTTACTAGAGCCAAAGACTTCAACATGCCACCCCAGCTGGCCCCCCTCCCACGGGTCTCACAGATTATGCTGAGCCCACAACTTTGATTGGCTTTCTTTGCATGTTTGCTGATATTTTAACAACCCCCCACTCTTTTCTCCACAGAATGAAGAGTTGGATAAGAAGTATGCTGGCCTTTTGGAAAAGAAATGGACCTCAGTCATCAGATTACAAAAGAAGGTTTGTGGGGCCTTTTCCTCCTCAAAGAATGGTTGTGGGAATTATAGTCTTGTGAATGGTTCACAACATTACTGCTGAATCCACTGTAGGAAATGTACCATGGAAAGCATTAACTCGACTGTTTTAACCAAAAGTATTACACATTAACAGACGCAAGCAAACTTAACCCCTTTATTTCCTCCACGGTACAATGTAAAATGTTCATCTTATTTTCTGCCCCTACACTGCTAACTCATACCTGTTGGCTCTGGACAGGTGATGGAGCTTGAATCCAAACTGAATGAAGCTAAAGAGGAGATCACCCTGGGAGGACCCGTCAGTCAGAAGCGTGACCCCAAAGAGTGGATCCCACGCCCACCAGAAAGGTATGCGCTGAGTGGGCACCGCAGTCCGGTCACCCGCGTCATCTTCCACCCAGTCTTCAGTGTCATGGTGTCGGCTTCTGAGGACGCCACAATAAAGGTCAGTGCTGGTTAGACAATGACAATTTATTCATTTATTTAGATTGTGTCTTAAATGATATTTGCTGCTGAGGGCTGCAGGTTTCCTAAACAAAGCTGCAGTTGGTGATTTGACTCAGGTTTTTCCTCTGGGATTGAATATGTGCAATCACTGGTGTATTCAGAAATAAAACCTGCTGGACTGTGCTCCTTTGCACATGATAAGATAACCCTGGTCTGTTCTGTGTGTCTGTTAATGTTTGTTTCCATTTCATAACCATGTACTGTGTGTACTTTGTGTACACTTCAAGGATTCCAAAGTCACAGTAGAAAATGGAAACTTGATGATAACCCTCAATGAAGAGCTTCAAACCTTTCAGTATTCCAGGGATAAAAAGCAGCTGCCATCCTTATGTTACTTCTTGGGTTTTAGGATATTATTCACTGTACACATGTATTTACTCATTGGAAGCATCATTATAAAGAAATTAAATTGTGTTTGGTAGTGATTAAAGAATTAGTATAATATTACACTTTGTGCTTTGCTGTGCTGTACCTTGCTTTAGACTAATTCATACTCGAGTCAATACTGACAGCAGATTTGTTATTAATGGTAATAACAATAATATTGGTATCAAGCTGAGATCACAGAGGCTGTCATGTGTTGCAGAGCTGGTTGTAGAATTAATGTATTCATTAAGTAAAGCATTTAACTGGTGAGAACATAAAATTGATGTTGATGAAACGTGTGGTAGGCAGGTTTGAGTACTGCACTTGGTCATATGACATTGTCACTAATGTATATTGCACAGTATATCTTGAGTGTTTTTGGATTAAAAAAATAATATATTTAAATCCAGTTAACCTAATTTGCTGAGAGACAATTTTTGAATAGTATTTGTAAAATTCAATTTTTCAGTCTATGATGCCTTCCACTCCCAGTTCACACAGAAAGTACAGGTGTGGCTCAGCACCAATTATATTTAGTATGCACATTTTTTAATTGGAGATGTTTTGACTAAAGCAGGTATTTATACTTGAGAAAAGTCAAACATAAGATTGCACTTGCATTATTATTTCAAATATAGATTTATCAGCTGTCTGATTTCAGAGCTTCCTGCAGGAGACGACTGCAGGCTGCACTGTCAGTGTTTGTGTTCACACCCCCTCCTCACGTTACAATACTAAGATTCAGTTAAATATTTTCTAATTTAGTGCTAGCTTGGTGGCAGCTTGTGCTCATTCTGTTGAATGCCGCCCCTCTCTCCTCCTCCTCCCGTCCATCTATGAAGCTTCACTCTTCCAGACACGCCCTGATCTACACAAACATGTCTCTGTTATCTCTGTTTCCTTAGATTTTAACTCCATGGTCTGTCTCAGGGCTATATTTTCGCCAGCGTCCCTCCCTTGCCCTGCTGTACAATGCCAATACTCTGCTGAGCTGTTTGTCCTCCATATATTATTCATCAGACAATAAGAGACACTTGTTCATCTCCTCCTCTGCTACACCCACACAGCAGGGATTCCTCTCTATGTTTTGGCATCATCTTCCTCTTCCAACCTCACACCTCCCCTCCTCCCTCTGCACCCCACCCACCCAGCACACCGCCTCATTAATCTTCCACTTAAAGCTTCAGCTGCCCCACCATGACTACCTACCATCAGAGACATCCATCCCTCAGCAGGAGGAGGCAGGCATGGGCCCAAATTTAAAATTCAGCCCTGCTTTCTTGCACCTCACTCCTAGCTGGCTCGTCTCTCTGTGGCCTGGCCTAACTCCCCCTGTGTCCCACTTTTTCTCCTCCTGAGCAGCTCTGTTAAATTTTTAACTGGGGAGTCGACCTTGTGCTCTTTATGCTGAAAAGCACAGACTTAGAAGCTCATCCGCTTTCCACCTCATGGCAGTGCCTGATATTCAGACTAAAAGCCATTTCATGTCGTTCAGTCAGTCTGACTTTGTGTTCATGCCACCTCTTTTGTTTTTTCCTTTTTTTTTATTGATAGGAAAGGTTGCTTTGTTTGCCTTAAACAATCAGTGGCAATTGGCACATTCACCCTGTTACAGAAGCTGCAGCAGCGAATAGTCAAAAGCTGATATGGTTAATTTATTTTACGACCAGTCAATCAGCATAAAATTAATCCATTTAACATTTGACAAAATATTAATTGTTTTAGACATTTTCTATGCAAAAACGTTTTCTGGTCCCAGCTTCTAAAATGTAAAGTCTTTTCTTCGTCATATGCCATTAAATTGAATGTCAATAAAACAACCTTAAGCCATCTGGCTCTGAGAAAGTATGAATGACATTACACTATTTTTAATAGAGTAAACAAGTCAGATTTATCAATACAGAAAATAACTGTTAGTTGTATCCGAAGTGACTGTTTGTTTTACTTTTGGCCATTGAATGAACACGATCCAAGGCATTTCCCCCTGAGATTGTCTGGAAAAGATACTTAAATAATATCCTGAGGAGAAGAAAATCATCAGTGTTGGGATACAGGTAGTTAATTGATGATGGTTGGGGTAGAGGCTGCTATTGTACACTGTTCACGTGTAGACTGTTAGACCAGGTGTAGCTCAGAACACATAAACTGCATTGATCTTCTCTTGGATAAATCCCTGTACACACACATCACCATCTGCACTGTCTGTAGCTTCCTTGGGGGGGCAGGCAGAAGGACCAGGGGGAGGGAGGAGAGGGTGGGGTTCTCATGTCACCGTCTGCTCAAAATCTCCCACTCCTCGAGATGGACCACGAAGGGTTTATCCCTCCATGACAAACCGTCTGCTTGAAAGCTAGAGAGATGCAGAAGCTTTCTCAGGCTATAAATCTGAATTATTACAGTTCACGTTTTCTGTCTTTACTGCAACTGGCTTCACTGTACTCAGCATAATGAACTGTCTCATGGCTTTTATCAGTTCTAACTATATATATCTTGGAACATGCATCCCTGCCATAAGTGCCATTAGCATCAGTAATGCATCATGGATTCCCTAATTCAATATGTAAAAAGAGTGTGTGAGGCCTGTGTGAGCTCTGAAGACAAAGGTAATGGCAGTGTTTTTAATGCCGACAGTGTTGGTCAATGTGAGCACTGAAATGTGACTTCTTCCTTGAGCAGCCTGCTTCTGTCTCCTCAGTTTGTTTTGGCTTCAGGGTTGCTCAGCTGACACATTACCTAACTTGGAGTCACAGATGATCTGACACTCTGGGCTTTGCTGGGTTCTGGAAAAGGATTAATTTAAAAATTAACAGCACACTCTAGTCAGTGACATACAGACTGTGGTTAGTGAAAAACTGGTCAGTTCCTCTTAAGATAATACGTGAATGTTTCTCTTCTCCAGGTTTGGGACTATGAAACAGGAGACTTTGAACGCACACTGAAAGGCCACACAGATTCGGTGCAGGACATCTCTTTTGACCTGACAGGAAAACTGCTAGCATCCTGCTCTGCTGACATGACTATCAAGCTTTGGGATTTTCAAGGCTTTGAATGCATCAGGACCATGCACGGTAAGAAGATAAAAATGTTAAATTTTTCAATAAATTCAAATGATGACTTTTATTTCTCGTCATCATGGACATTTTCTGGTATGTTTTCCACGTCATTGCTGTGTAAATGTAGCATGTGACTGTAGGCAGGGCTCAGGTGGTGTAAATACTGTTCATTATCACATTTGATTCTGCTTATAAGCCTCAATCTGCTCCAATTCACTGCACCCTATGCTCAGATATCATGGCCAGCTCTGACAAATGGACTGCTTTATCATGTGTCTCGCTCCACAGTATACTCCCTACAGGCGCTTTGACCCATCACTGCTTAAAATCTAATCATTTACAGTCATTTAAATGGTGAAGAATTGGCTCAGGTTTTTGATGAGCCTATTTATATTCTTTTTCTCCTCCACCATTGGTCATGCCATCAATGAAAGCGTCCTGGGGCAGACATTTCCCTCTTTTACATCCTAATTTTCAAATGTATGATGGCAACATATTCTACATCTGCCCTCAGGCCTTGCTGATGTTCGGCACCCCAGTATGAATAATTTGTATTTCCTTTTTGAAACTGAGAGATGTCACCCCCCCCCCCCCCCCCATACTAACAAGCCAACAGCAGCCTAAACAGTATGAGTCTTCTGCACATGTAGGTCCCCCCCCACAAAGTGCTGCTGTGTCTTAATCACTAATGTCTGACTGTGAAGCAGACGTGAATGAATAGCAATGAATTAAATGAGCCTACTTAAATAATAAAAATGGCCCTGTAATTTTTGTTTAATTCTAGCTGGAGTTGTAAATCCTGCTTTTTGTAGAGATTTACCTGGTTGTCTGTTGTAAATGAGGGAGTAGGCTGCTGGCACACATTCTCAAACAGATGAGCTGCATTCACACAGAAAAAAAACATGTAAATGCAGAGATCATTGTCTGAAACCTTTGATTTAACCGTGCCCGTTGTCTTCATTTGTTCCCCACCGTTTCCCCTCCATCCTTCTCTTTACCTCATCTCAATTCACTTCTAATTCATCTACTCAGCCTTTTCTTGTTTTTTATTTACTCCTCCTTTTTTATATCTGAAAAAAATTAACTGGGCCAACTTGTGAAGTAGATTAGTGCCGATTTGGACAGCAGTTTAATTATCCTCTTCAGCACCAGATAGCCGTTATTATAGCTTGATGGCATTTACACACACACACACACACACACACACACACACACACACAGAGAGTTAAGCTGGCCTTTTAGCGTATACTTACTGTTGTCTTCTTCTGTTTAGCAGCTTAAATATGGCCCAGCGCCTGGTAATTAACCATCTCTTATTCTCCGTGGAACAGCATAGACCTCAGTAACTTGGCTGCCTAAATTGTCATTTAATTGGCTAATTACAACCAAACCCATCGTTTTTGGAGCTGTTGGTGGCCAAATATGTTAAGAAAAAGTGTTGCTGAATTTTGAGTATGATTTCTAGATAAAGAAGAGGAGACTAAAGAGATGAAGTGTTTCCGTCTGAAATTATACAATTACATCTAATCTAGCTTGAAATGGGCTTGTGTTGCTCAGTGTTTATAATTGTCTAAGATCTTATTTTGTCTTTTCTGTTTTTCAGGACATGACCACAATGTTTCGTCTGTAGCCATCATGCCCAATGGAGATCACATTGTTTCTGCCTCGAGGGACAAAACCATAAAAATGTGGGAGGTGGCAACTGGGTACGCAGAATCCCAAAACACCCTTTAACCATCCTTGAAAACCACTGTTTTTTTTCTTAAGGTTGATGTTGTGACTCATGAATCACATCTACTCTGACAACTGGATGAACTTATTTTATTGTTATGTGCTTGTTAGATACTGTGTGAAGACCTTCACAGGCCACAGAGAGTGGGTCCGTATGGTGCGGCCAAACCAGGACGGCACACTGATCGCCAGCTGTTCAAATGACCAGACAGTGCGTGTTTGGGTTGTGGCTTCGAAAGACTGCAAGGCTGAACTGCGTGAGCACGAACACGTGGTGGAGTGCATCTCCTGGGCACCAGAGAGCGCCCACCCCACCATCCAAGAAGCCACAGGCTCTGAGGTAGAGAACCGCTCAGACCTTTACTAATTTCTCCTAATTTTTCTCAGGTCTGGAAGGTTTCAGGGGCGTTGCACTGTAGTGTTCAGCGCAAGGACTTTTTCCCCTATCTTTCCTGATTGACCCAGTAGCTAATATGTCAACTCACCTTATGTTTGGTATCTGAGCAGTATAAGCAGTGTTGTAACTGTCTGATGAGAAATTGGTGAAACTAGAAAGATATTTTCAAGACTGGCCCAAATGAGACAATAACTGACTAGTGAACAAGAGGAGCAATCAAGCAATCATTACTGTGCAACTATCTCACACACTGAGCATGGTGATGGAGCTTATGAATCCTGGAGTGAAACTAAATCTCACAAGTAAACAAATTGTCAATAAATCACTGATATCAACAATTCTAAAGCCGCAGATATGCTTGATGGATTGGTCATTGCGCGCGCCAACTGTGACATTGACATGATGGCTTTCCCTTCCATACTCACCCTTGAGGCACTTGATTCAGTCTAGTCTTCTCCTAAATGATAGATGTCATAAACAGAACAGTCATCGGCTTCTTTCCTCCAGGAGCACCCTGGGCTTGTGCACACTTTTGCTTTGACAAACCCGTCATGTTTTTTAATTCCAGTTTCCTGCAGAATGCCACCTCAATCTCCCTCCAGGAGCCATCTGGGAATATCTCTGCTCCCTCAGGTGTCATACAGATGTTTGTAAAGGTGGACGTGTTTGCAGACAACACCACGCATAAATTATGCCAGTTCTGATGCGCAAAGACAGGAACAACGAACATAAACCAAGCTTAAGCCACTCAGGTCATTTAAAGAATAATTCGGATCAACTCTGAATCTCCATTGGTTGAAGATTAAAAAATTAACACATACCCATACATATGAAGGGTACAATGATGGCGTGTGGATATAACCAGTAAAGTCAGTTTTGAGTCTGTTTGGATGTTTCATTTGTCGCTGATGCTGCTCTTCAGAGACCTTGCACCTTTTATGTGAAATAATCACACCTCTTCAAGGCAAACAAAGCTATTTGATGTGTTCGCTCATTCACTCTGGATTTCTCAGTGTCAGATGATGCAGAATGTGTCCCTCTACATGCGTAACCATGTCAGTTGGTCTTATACGTCACTGCTCCAACAGCCATGTGAATAAGCCGACTCAAATGAGGTGCGTGTGTGTGCACACACAAAAGCGAATATCTGCATGGCCTTAAGTCAACCCACGCTCCCTCGTCATGCCTTGTGACTTTGTGTGTCCAATTGTAGCTTTATCAGATTAAAACAATATTTCCCTTGTAGCAGTTACCCTGTTCTAACCTGTGTAAAGCTGCAACAAACTGTTTTCTTTGTTATTAATTAGTCTTATTTGCCTTTTCTTGGAACACAAAAAGACACACCTGATAATTAGGATTAATCAATGCATTTAATATTCTTTACGCAAAAACATTAATGCCTTAAATATCACTTCCAGTTTTATGGACTGAACAATGCAGACCTTAAGAGATTGCTGTTGTCTTACAGATGTTTGGATGTGCGTTTGTCCTATTTGTCAATAACATTATACACTCACAGTCACTCTAATGTGGTTTATTTGGGCTGTTCTGCTGGTCAGTGTGTTGTGCTACAAGCTCCTTGACCTTTCTGGTTATCGCCTTGAGGCACCTGCCAGCCTGTTTGAACACACTCTCCACTGGTGCAGTTAAATGAGTGATTCCAGTGTGGCAGACAGAGCTTGTAAACATATTTTATTGTGTTTACAGAATTTGTGGTTAACGTAGCAGTTTATGAGTTTACTCCCCAGTAGTGTCGAGAGGATTAAAACCTGATTGACCATTCATTTTTCATCATTATTGACTTTTATTTTTTTCCACTCTTTGTGCCCAACCAGACCAAGAAGAGTGGTAAGCCAGGCCCCTTCCTGCTGTCTGGCTCCAGAGACAAAACCATCAAGATGTGGGATGTCAGCATTGGCATGTGCCTTATGACACTGGTGAGGACCATCTTAAGCTAATAGACTTTTTTGTTTGTATTTATATAAATTCATGAGTGAGATGAATTGGCTTAGACCTGGTGTCTTGAGCAGCATCTGTCCGTGTCACAGGTCGGCCATGACAACTGGGTGCGAGGGATCATCTTCCACCCTGGAGGCAAGTTCATTGTGACCTGTGCAGACGACAAGACCTTAAGGATCTGGGACTACAAGAACAAGCGCTGCATGAAAACCCTGTGTGCCCACGAACACTTTGTTACCTCTCTGGGTAAGCAGCTCTTCACTTCACTCCCCCAAAACAAAGGTTTCATCCTTGTTATTGTTTGACCAGTCAGTCTCTTGAGGTGCAAGGAAATCTCTTTGTTTAGAGAGAGGTTCAGTATCTTCTCCAGCGTCGGTGTGTTGAGTGTCCTGAGGGTTCCTGGCAGCAGGGGGGTAAGAGGGAGACGAGCGCTCCAGGATTTTCCCTCTTCCCCCTTCATGTATCTGCAGCTTTTCCGCACATCAAGGCTGGAGAACTCTCTTGAAGAGGAGATCATTGTGAGCTATTGAAGTGATGAGCAGGTTCTGTTTTTCACTCGAGTACAGTGTTGGCTGGTCAAATATATTTTGACCCATTTTAACAGTTTATTTTTATTTTTGTATTAGTCCAGAATCAAAGTCATGATACTGAAAAGCTGGCTGTGTCGCGTAAAGGCCACAGTTGCCAAACTACTACCTGTCCATAGATTATTTATAAATCTATCTTTATTTTTGTCTATCCTAAATCCACTCTTGTGCCTCTCTGAGTTCCAGTCAGAGGCCTGTTAATTATTGCAGTGGAAATGGGTTGGCAGCAGTCGTGTTGCATAAATCTTTCAGTGATTCTCGGCACAAGCAGAGTTTATTTCCTCTCTCGTACTTCGTTTTGATTATCTTTTTTGTTTTCTTCTGCAGATTTCCACAAGGCTGCTCCCTATGTTGTCACTGGGAGCGTAGATCAAACATTAAAAGTGTGGGAGTGCCGCTGATCTGGACCTCGGAGGATTGGACCACCACCCTAATTACCCAGGCGCTCCTCTGGATCCCATCTTCCCTCCTGCCATCCCACCTACCCCTTTCATCCCAACACCCCCCTCCCCCCACCCCCTCATCTAAAATTAAGTCTCACCCGCACATCTTCATCTCCTCCGGCTGCACTTACCCCCATGGTTATTTACCCATCGCGCTCTCTGGTCCAATAACTTTTGTCCTTCTTTGTAAATTATTCCTGGATGTAGATCAAGCTATTAAATGTTACACAAAAAAGTATTCTTGCATGGTAATCCAAAATTGTATACTGTAAATTTACATAACGTTGTCTAGAAGTACCATAGGTTTAACACGGGGCTGGCCGTCTGTCACGCAGCCTTACCGACCAACCGAAGGCAGATGTTTTTGACTGGGTGTAAAATGTAGGGCACTAAAAACCAATAATTTAAGAAATGACAGTGTCTTTATGTGTAAGATTTATTTTTGTCTATTTTTTTATTTAGGATTTTTTTCTGTTATTTCTCTCCTTCACTGTCGTAGTCTGTTGGTGCCTAGCTTGGTGAAACTTTCGAGAGATAAGGCAGGAGAAGCATATATGACGCGATAAGATGCGATTGTTTGTGGGGCTTTGTTATTGAAATAATCTGTAGCTTTATAACGTCACTTCTCAAGTGTGCATACCATTTCTCTTCATGTGGAACTAGGTAATATTTTATTGGCTGTATATACGAATGTTTCAAACTGTTGTCGTTGGACCTTGGGGGTTTAAAAACAGCTTTGTACTCTTGTCATGTTGGCACATGAACCACTGCTAGGCTTTAGATAAATGATCCCGTTCAATGAATCTGCAGTAAAGAATAAAAAGTTGAAACGTTGCAGAGCGGCTTTGTGAAAAACCCAAAGTTTTTTCCAAGCAGCCCGATGTAGCAAGCATGTTTGTTTGGCTTTCGCTGTTAGTGAGCACCTTGGGTCACAGCAGCAGTTAGGGGATTACACCTATTTAATCTCTAGCACTTGATAAAGACCTTGGGTGTGTCTCCCTCCACCAGACGATTTCCTGTGACCTTGCATGTCAGACTTTTGACAGACAGACTAAACACTCTGTCCACTACTAGTCTCCTGACCAGTCAGTCTTGGTTGAGATTGATGTACCATAGGAATTAGGTAAAGTCAGAAGATGCTCAGTCGACCCATGATGCATCTGAAAGCCACTAACAGAAGCCTCATGTGAAACAGCCCTGCTAAAGATTTAACTAAAGGCATGATGAGGAGTCAAAGTAAGGCCCCCTGGGTTTGATATCTGGGATGTGCAAAGATCTCTTAATTTTAGGGGTGAAATTTAAGTTCTGCATAATAAAAATGGTTTTGAGTGGAAAAAACAGTTTTCTGTGAAAATATGAATTGTAAATTTAGCTTGTTATAGAGAGATTTGGCAATTTTGTATTATCGCACTAAAGGATGAAGTGGATGGGAATGAAGGATTGGTGAGGAAGAGCTAGCAGCGGATGAGCTCTGTTGAGGCTATTTTGTTCATCAGAGGGGTCTGATGTAGAGGTTGCGGTTTTATCGGACTGACTCCTTGCTGAAAAAAGGTGGAGAAACTCCTGCATTAGATAAAAGAGGAGAATGATGAAGCCTGAGCGACGAAGATCTCTGCAGACAAACCCCACAGACAACCTCAACAATCTTTTGAGTGGCATTCCTCAAAGGTTTGACTTTTGGAGCCGTGACTGTAAAATGAAAGACTGTAAAATGAGCGTAAACCAGGCCGTGCTGTAGAAACGACCATTCCACTCCCCGCTGGAAGACAAAAACAATGAACCATCATGCTTGTGACTGTTGCTGGCGCGGTGATTCATTAATCTTGCACATCCCTGTTTTCACTAAGTCTTTGGTCCTTTTTAATAATGATCAAAGACGACATTAAAATTGAATGATGTTGATAAATGCATAAACCTATAATTTCTGATTAGCCTTTTCATTCCAATTCAGTTCTTGGCTAATAAAGAATTCCACTGCTTAACTGATCTTAGCTTATTTGCCAAGTGTTCTTCTTCCTGTGTGTGCTGGACGCGGTGATCTGCTGCTCAAGCTCCTACTAGTGGCTACTGTGAGCCTACTGTGACCTGTTGATGTAGCACTGCTGCATGTAAACCTGCACCAGCAGCAGAGCCGTCAGAACACTGAGCGTTCACAAAGACTCAATTCTGCTATTCACAGACCAATTTGATTGAATATTGATGTGAGAAAAGGTCTGTATTTAAAGTAGTTTGACATTTTGGGAAATAACTTGTTTGCTTTTTATGCAGAGATTTGGATGAGAATATTACATTTCAAAGTCGAGAAGAGAATTAAATATTGTACATTTTTTGAAAATCTAAATTTGTGGACTGACAGAGTTAACAAAACAGAGGTGTAATGCTGCATTCAGGCACTGTCAGCAAAATGGGAGGAATAAAAACGTTTTTTTATGACTCATCACTCCCAACTGTTTAACCCTAGTGCTGGTATTACCCTTGTATTTAGAGCATGTGTTGATAACACATGTATTTAGTAGTTTGTTGTAAAATTAGATGAATGGATTGTATCAACCAGCAGCAGCATCATTTGCAGCCACTCTGCCAACAGTTTGTTGACGTGTTAGTTATTTTTTTATCAAGTTGGAAATAATCGTTGTCAGAAATCACCTATATCTTTGACCAATGATTACAAGGCTGATGGGAATGTTTCCATTCTTCCACTCAAGCTAAAAATGAATTCCTAAATGATGAAATGTGAATGCAGCATGTGTTGACTAACTTTCTGGAGTCCCCCTGGTTGCCTGGCAACTGCTATCTTCCATTGGCTAGAGTCAGGCTATTCGTCTGATTCCAGTTATGCTAAGCTAAGCTAACCATCTACAAACATCTATCTTCTCATCTAAAACTATGTAATATAGTGAATTCAACCTTTTTTCCCAAACTGTCAGACTCCTCCGGTAACATCACTGAGTGTGTATGAGTTCAGACAGCTCTGTTCCCTGGTCGTAGAAAGGCTGGTCGTGTTGTGTGTGATGCAAACTGATGAAGGTTCACCACCTCCATCTTCTGTAAATGCAATGGGATTGTGGCAGACTAGGATGTTCCTAAGGAGAAACCCTCTCCTTCAGGGAATATTACTGATGTCTCCCTTTGATATGTGCCCCCTCCTCCGCCCCTGACCCTTACAAAGGTTTTTATTTAGTTTTATTTTATTTTCTACAAGCTGTTTTCTGAGTGGAGAATCAGCTGTTTTTTGTAGTCCTATTTGACATGGCTAATGAAGATGCCAGTGTGTTCAATGTTCTAGCTGAAGCCAAAAAAATGGAGATGTGTCAGAACAATCTGGTTTAAAAAATGACGCTCGTCTCCTCAGGATCACGCTATGACATGCCAGACCGTAAAATGTAAATTTAAAGGAATAAAATCTTCCCTTCTTTGGTTTTATTGAAGGAAGGTGTTTAATCGAAGGTCAGGATGATGTGTGTCCTGATTCTTTTGTAAGAAAAAGTAGATAAAAAGCAGCGGCTGGTGTTTGTACACCAGTGTGTGCCCTGTTGAAGAAAATCCCCTTTGCCATTTGCAGGTCCCAAGCAATCCCTGTGCTGCTCTGGTTTTGGTGTATGAAGGGACTGACAGACAGGCCGTGACTGTCTGGAGGTCATTTCCTGCTGCCTCAGGTCCACCTGTCCTCTGTAACCTGCCTGTGAACCACATGTGAGGGCTTCAGACTGCACAACAAGCTCCGACAGCAGAGCTTGTGATGTTTTCGCCACTATGGTCTCACTCTTCACTCAGCAAACTGTCAACAATATACCTGGATGTCATTATTGTTTGCAATATAATAAAAGAAGTAAAATCTGCATCTGTGTGTCCTGCTCATTTGTAGTGAGCTGTCGGGGGTTTAACTGAAGAGAGGTGCATTTATAACATTACATTTGGAGAAATTTAAATTAAATTTAAATTTTCCATCTGAGATACAGATCATTGTAGGTTGTGCCGATAAATAAAAATAATGTAAAAAGTAAGATAACTTATACAATGAATAATCAAATGTATGATGAACAGAATAAACCAGCTGTTTTGATAAGTTTGTTCTGAAAATGTTTGTAAAATAGACATTTTTATCTATCATTTAAAATGTGAAATTGGAATATTTGTTGTTCTGTAAACTTGGTAAATTTATCAAAAATATAAAGCCTGAAAAGTAAATAGCAAATATGGTTATTTTCAAATGAAATTGAATTTGTGAATAAACAATTTAACAATAAAAATCACTTTACATTCAAAATATACAATGAACTTATAAAAAATAAAATCTAATAAGTGTATATGATGTTGTACATTAAGAAATTAAATGTGATTGGGAATACTGAGTAATTTTGTTATATTTTATCAAAGATTCTGTTGAAAAACTGAAATGTTTCTGAAAGTGTTTTTTCCTGACGTCACTGCGCATCGACGTCGAGCGCTGACGTCGATGCGCTGACGTCGAGGTCATCCCGGAAGAGAGGAGCAGCGAGTGGGGAACGTTTGGACAACGTGAGTTGTGTGATTGTTCCACACAGTTTTAAAGTGTTGAGAAGTTCACACCGCTCGTGGAATAATAACAAAGCATCGTCACGACAAGACCCAGGCTTTGTGTAGGTAAGCAGGAAGTAGTGTTAGCTACGTGTTAGCTTCCAGAGTTAGCTTACTGCACCGAACCAGTCCGTTAGTCCGTTAGTTTGACTGCAAGTTGGAGAAATTACATATTTGTTTCCTTCTTCAACGTAACGTAACTTAACCTGACACCAGCAGCCGCTATTTGGTGGATATGTAATGCCAGTATTCTTCAGATCAAGTTGTTTTGTAATGTCTCTGTGTAGTTTTCGATCCAAACCCTCACATCATGTCTGGTGTTTCCTGTCTTGTCCTCAGCTCCGTGAACATGGCTCTGAATAAGTCCATGCATCCTCGGAACCGCTACAAAGACCGACCCCCGGACTTCTCCTACCTGGCCTCCAAGTACCCGGACTTCCAGCAGCACGTGCACACCAGCCTCACAGGCCGCCCCGTGTGAGTACCTGGCACTGATCACACTGTTTACTCTGATGAGACCATCTGTGCGTGACTGAGTCTGTCCTGGATCTCAACTCTGTCCTGGATCTCAGCTCTGTCCTCATCATCATCAGTCACACAGCAGCTTTAATGTCCGTCTGCGTCTATTTAATGTGTCAATAGTCACATGAAGGCTAAAAGCCACTGTCCAGTCGTCATGTGATACTGAGTGATACACTGCTGCTGCTGTTTCAGTGGATTCTGCTGTTTCAGACTGTCACTTTTAAATGATTTTATCTAGATGTAATAAGATTTAAAAAAAACAATTAGGTTATCATAAAAATGCTGAATATTGGATCAGATAATCAGCCAGGCTTATAATCATCCAATCCCTATGGTGTACATTTGACCAGACTCTAATCCAATCAATAGTGTTCAACTGATATTCCTCTCTTGTTACTTTGCTATGTTGAGCTTTGTCTGATGAATATGTGTGAGGCCATGATTACTTGTATACGTTCTGCAAGTCTCAATGCGCTCTACTAGACTTAGATCCCTCCCTCTTCCCGTTCGCCATCGGTCCTCATAAGTGCAGATTTCATGACAAAGAAATCGATGGCTGAACAAAACCCTGCTGCCGGGTTTTTAAAAATCAGGTGGAAAAACCTAAAATCAGAAGAATGAAAGCTGTTTAAGCTGCATATTAATGTCTGAAGTTACAGAGTGAGGTGTACGGGTGTCCACATTCTTCTGTCAACTCAATCTGGTCTTTGCTTCTCCTTCATCTTCTGGCATCAGCGGGAAGAATCGGAATCAGAGAGAAAGATCAACATTGAGAAAACAAACCCAACATCACTAGAGATTTGTTCTAATTCACTTCCTCCTCTGTGAAGTCGCTCTAATGAAGAAAAGGAGCAAACAAAGTTAATATGAGCAATTTAAAAAATAGCTTAGTGTGTCAATCAAATACTGAACAGTAAGCTCCCAGTTTCACCTCACACTCTGTGTGTGTGCGTGTGTGGGTACATACACACTTGTAGATCTATCCTTGTGAGGACTAATTGTAGTTAAAGGACATTTTAGTGTCATGATTAGAATTAGGATCAGGTTAGAGTTAGGTCTAAGGAGCGAGGGAAAGCACAGTATCCTCACAAGAGGTACAGGTCAGTGTGTGAGAGAGGGATGGAGAGGCAGAGAGATGCTGCTCTGAGAAGTCATGATGTGAGAGAGTCCAGGCAGCAGAACAAAGGGAATATGTCTGGATTAGTGGCCATTGACGTCAGACTGTGTGAGATCATGATGGCTGCTGCTGTGGGAAAGAAACATGAACCACATCAGCGTTTTTCCTCTGTGATGTAGCACTGGGAGCTCTGGTTCGCAGCCACTATTTGCTCTTACTCTGGCTGTCAAGCACTCAAATCAGGCTGTTTGTGTTTCTATTACGTTTTAATTAATAAAACCCTCATAAAGGAAAAATGAAGGCGTCTGGCAGGAGGTGTATATTTAAAAAGACTATCAATAGACTGTTATCTTCAACCTCTCAAATGTGATAATTTACCACTTTTCTTGGTCTTTGGACATTCAATTATAACTAGTGTTTGGGTTTTGGATCTAACCAGACATTTAAAGAAATCCTCTTTAATTTTAAATATTTTGTTGTAACTCTCAGTAGATACAAACATTTGTCCCAAACAAAGAACCTTCCAGAATCATTTATACTGACAGTTAGTGTTGGACGTGTGTCTGAGCTCTGCTGTTCGTCTGTCAGCTCTGACACCGCCCTCCTTCCTCTTTGTGTTTTTATGAAGCAACTACCTCGTCTGCTCTGTGAGGAAATCACTTGTTATGTTCAGTGTTATGCAGATGAATGCAGATCTGGTGTCAGTGCAGCGAGTGTGAACATCTGTGTGCGACTGTGAACATATTGGTGTGGGCCGATCCTTTGTGGTTGTGAGGTGTCCAGTCAGTCGTATTTCCGCGGGGCGAACGTGCATGTGTGGGCTGGCCGTGTGTGACAGGTGTTAATTATCAATCTGTGGTGTCCGTGTCTGTCTGTGGCTCCCAGACAGACAAACGGACAACGCACAATGTGGTAGTTGTGTTGTGACACCTAGGTAATAGTCGTCTGTGACATTTTTAGTACAAAAGAATGATCACAAAGCACGATCTACAAGCATCAATCACTTTATTAGGAAAACCATACTAATACTAGGTTATAAAACTGCCTCAGTTCTTTGTGGCGTGGATTCCAAATATTCATTTATTTTTATTTTTATGAATTCTCGAGGAGCAGACCATTATATTTGCTAAATAAAATGACAAATCGGCCAAAAAAATTCAACCTGATGAATAGATAATATATTTGTCCAATCACCCAAGTTGAGAAATTGTTTAAACCATCGTTAAAGTAACGTTAGTCAGTTCCCGATTTATTGCTTTTGTCTGCAACATGAACGCATGTCTAACTTTCTGGTTAACCGTCGGCAGAAATCTGGCTCCTCTTCCTCGTCACTCTGTCATTCCATCAGTGGAGGGATTAGCGTGGTTTTGTATTTCCCAATGAATTCATCTCCTGGGTTTTTAAGTATTTAAGCAGCGAGTCGGGGGATGAGGGTAATCTTGGGGAGACACTCACTCAAGACGTGTCTCCCCTCATTTAGGAGTCGTTAGTGGAGTGGGCTGATAGCAGCGGGCAGAGAGTCGAGCTCAGACCAGGCAGCTGGAGAAGATGTGGTGTATGTGATTGGAAATGAAATGAGAAACGGATAAACCCCCAAATAGAGAGTGGGTTTGTTTTTTGGGGAAGGAGGACAGTGGCTCAGATTGGGGAGATAGAGGGGCGGGATTAGGAGAAATGAATGGGTATTAAAAATTAAAAACATCCTTGGTGACATTTAATTTGGCAGTCTTATTTTTTACGGGCAGGGAGACGATCATCTGTAGAACGACTTCCACTTCCGCAACTAATGAAATGTTACATTTTCTCACCCATTTTTTTTTTAGACTTGGGTTAGGGTTAGGGTTAGGGTTAATTTAAAGCATAAATGAATAATTATGACCACACTTTAAATTTATATATGTAACCCTACGATGATCTGCATGACCTCTCTTACTGTAAAGTCCACCATTAACATACTAACTTATTTTTACTATCTAGTGGGAGATAATAGAAAGTCACTGCCTCATTTAGGACATTATTGTTTTTACACAGTTTACCCTCTTTATCTGCTGTGAAGAAGTCATGCTCTTAATATCCAGGTGGAACCACCACTGTATCTTAATTGCTGTTTTTACATCATCAGCAGCTCTGCAGAGTTGCAAAATATCACAAAATAATCTCAGCGATATTTAGAGTCCATGTATCCTGTTTGTCATTTCTGCTCTTGTGAGGAATTAAAACGTTTCACTCAGTGTTTTATAAGAAAAAAAAAACCTGACAAGAGAGAAGTTGCTGCTAATCAGCAAAAAAAGGGAGGTAAATCTACCTTGAAGGTCACCTCTCTGTGGACAGATTGAAAGGGTGTGTGTGTGTGTGTTTTCATGCTGATCATGTAACATGGAGGTGAGAGCGAGCTGTTTGTCTCAGCAGTAAACTTCCCTCTGGTTTAATGATGTCATCCTCTTCATCCATCTGAACCTGAGCCAAGGGCGTTTCTGCTTCTCAGCACTTTCTTCTTCTCTTTCATTCATTTTCTTCCTTCCTTCCTTCACATACAGTCTCACTCTACACTTCTATTCCTCCTTTTCACCTGCTCCACGCGAGCTGGAATCAGCTTTAACTCCTGAATCCTACCTCCTTTTTTTCCCCCTTCCTCTTTTCATTATCTCATCACAACTTCTGGGCTCATGTTTGTCCCACTCGGTTTCCCGTCGGCCACGTTGATGTCGTATGCACGCAGCGCTGCACCTACGTGGCAGCACGTGACGTAAATCGCGGGCACTCTCACGCTCCGTCTGGTATCAGCCATTGCTCCAGCGTGGCCGGATTTGCGTGCTCTCTTCATCTGTTCGGTAGGTGGGGTTGCCATGGAGACGTTGCAGTGCTGCTGATGGGAGTGATCGGTCCATATTACACACACACACACACACACACACACACACACACACACACACACACACACACACACACCATTGTATGCACACACAGTCATCGGGGACTAAAAATAGAGGGCTGGCCTGAGCAGCCTGCCTCTCTGAATATTGATCGTTATCTAATGATGCCTCTGAGGAGAAATGAAAGAGGGCAGAATGTGTGAGAGCTGGACAGATGAGAGAAGCCGGCGTTCATTTTGGGAAACAGTGAGTGTTGTGCTGATGTATCACTTCTGCCTCAATAGCCGGATTCCACGCAAAGGCTGCGTCTTCTTTGTAAACCTGTCGTACAACCTCAGAGGAGCCCGCTGTTAGTTTTTCACCTAGAGGTCACACATGTTCAGCAGCTGATTACACTGGATCATTAACCTAATATGTTCATTAGGTGATAAGACACTGGCTGAGATTAATGTGGGACTCTGCAGGTAAATCCCTTCTCATTTGTATCTGTCTCACACCTGGCTGCAGGAGGGTCTTTGCCATCTCTCCTGACTGAACATTGTGTGTGTAGAAACACTCTACTCCCCTTCAGCCAGATACACAAACCGGTATTCCCCCATTGGAATATTATTACACTTCCTTGTACCAATGTGCATCATGTAATCATGATATCAACTGAAATATCTACGGTATTAGAGTTAGATTTTAACGCATGATAAAAAAGGGCTTCAAGATATATTAATAATGAAGATGCTGCTTTCAGGGTTTCTGCATTTTTGCTTCTCATGTTGTGCTGTAGTCGTGTAGGTGGCAAAACAAATCAAGTCACCACAATGCAGTCGTAACACAAACTATCTTGAGCCTTCTGACTGAGGCCTGACACCGTCTGATAATGAGCAGTTCCCAAGACTTAATTCAGATTGACTTCAGCCCATTGATGTATTGAGAGAGCTGAAAACGGCGCCATCACATCTGCACCAATATGATATCGTTTTTGAATACATCACTTTTGATACGTCCACACTACTCCGGAGCTGCGTTTTAGTCGGGACGTGCAAAAACAAAGACATTTAGAAAGGATCATGCAGTCAGTGGTATTTGCTTCTTTATCGGCTCTTATCAGTCAGGACTCGTCGACCAGCAGTGATTACAAAGTGTTTCTAACACTTATTGTCAGTAAAACTCCACGTTGTTGTCCCTGCTTTTCACCATTACTCTCTCATTCATAATATTTTCTACGACTATGCAACCAAGTGTTAACAGACAATCTGCCTCAGTAACAGCACAAACTTAATTTCATATCTCACTGGTACCTGAAGCGATGCAGCCCTTGGTATTGTTTTAACACAGGACGGTTTTCAGTCTGAACTCTCACCTAAAGAGTCTTTCTAGTAATTACACAGAGCTGGAAAGAAGGGAGAAAATGAATCGGGCTGCACTTTCGTCTGATGTGTAGTATCACAGAGGATGAGCTGAGCAATGAGAAAAATATTCCATCTGTTTGTAAATAATTGATTTGTGAAAAGAAACAGTCTCACTGTGAAAATAATGAAAACATCCGACGTTGACTGTTTTAGTCTCTCTCTCAGTTGTGGCTCTGTCTAACCAGCAGTAAATAGGATGTTTTTTTTTTTCAACTGGAATATACTCACACCAAACTCGTGTGGTGCCAGACCCTCCCATCACCAGGACGCGTCTAATTACATCTGCCAAGGTGTGAAAGTGCTCAGCCAAGCTTTAATTATACCGATCACACCCACTCGTTTTGTCTGCCGCACTCGTGCCTGCCCGTTTGACAGCTGAAATCATTAAACATGTCGAGAGGAGAAGACGGGGGTGGCGAGTGAGTGGGACTAAGAACTGGGAATAAAAAGTGGCACGTCTTAGTGTGGAAAATATGAATTCTATTGTCATTAGCAGGGGATTGTGAACTGATGGGCTGCTTATCTCCACATTGTCCTTCGTGTGTGTGTTTTTTATGTGAAGTAATGGGCTTCAGTGCAGGGAGCCGGCGTACAGTAGTAAGAGCTGTTGGGTTAATTGCGGTCAGGTCTCCTCACTGGTAAAATGAGGATCAGCCAGTGACGATATTAAATTTAAAATCATCCTTTAAGGAGAAACTTTAACTTCTTACAAACCTCAGTCTTTTGTAGCTTTGGCCAGAACCACCACCATCGTAATAATAACAAATCAAATTCAGTAAGTAAACTGCTGGGGTCTGGGAACATGGCGGCATCTTTAATGGAAGGAAAAAAAATTAGATTAAAAGCAGCAGGATAATTTGGATTTAATTTATTTGGCAGAGAAAACAAGGGGGAACAGTAGAGTTATTACTCATATCTTATTACTTATCTTATTATCATATTACTCGTGTCTGTTGTACATTAAAATTCTGTTTTATATAATCCCATATTACTTTGTGATATTCAAACACAGTTTATTTTACCAGCTGTTTTGGAATCAAAAAAAGTCTTAAAAGTTACAAACTAATAAAAATATGTGGATGAATATATATGAAGGAAATGGTAAAAGAAATGGTGCTGAATCAGACGTTCCCAAGTTTTGAAGGTGTCCTTATTATTGTTACTACTGACACGTCAGCTGATTCTAAATGAAGTGGTTTAGATAATCTGGCTAAATCGTTGTCTTGTGTGAAACCTGTCCGATTGTCTGACCGCTTGTGTTTCTGGATCTGTTGGTTTTAGTGATGCGCTGTTTTTTGGCAGTTTTAGTGTCATCATAACAAACAAAATGGCTAAAATTACAACAATAATTTCCTTTTACCCAACAGATATGTTTTAGATGAGAGAGATTAATCCGATCCAAACTACACTGTGTTCCTGTGGCGTTTAAAATAATTCCCTGAACTCATTCAGCCATGTTTGTTTCTCCTCCAGTGTGAATTTCAAAGAGCCGGAGGCGGTGCGAGCGCTGACCTGCACTCTGCTGAAGGAGGACTTTGGTTTGACCATCGAGATCCCACTGGAGCGCCTCATACCCACTGTCCCCCTACGCCTCAACTACATCCACTGGGTGGAGGACCTCATCGACGGCCAGAAGCAGCCGCGCAGGGGCATCGACATCGGTACCACCGCCACTGTCCTCGTCATTGTTGTAAATGTGTGTTTTTGATAGGTGTCACTTATATTATCATGTGGTGAGGACGCTTCAAGTGAGTAGAGCTGTCAGAACTTTTAATAATCACAATGTTCAGTTTAGAAGAAGGATGAAATTCAGTGCAGCAGAACCAAAGAACTGATCTTTTTTACTTCATGGTTTCTTACTCCTCTTTAAACACTGTGTGTCTGATCGCTGCACGTTTCATCTTCATCTTCAACAGAAAGTTATCGTTGTCCAGGATTGAGATCTCACGCAGGAACTAAACACAAATAAACATTCAGATAAATAACAGTTATCACGATATTTAAATAGCACATTTCAAAACAGCTGTTATGTGCAAAGAGGGCAAATAAAAACAAGAATACAAAACATCAACGACAACAAACTAAATAATATTTTAAATCAAAAGTAAATGATATAGTACAACTCAATACAAAAGAAAAGGAAAAAAGACATAGCTAAAGACAATCAGGAAAAAGCCATTTGGCAACATTACGTTTGGGGAGATTATTTAAAAACGTTTCAGGTCTGAGTTCCTCAGGTAAACTATGCCAGAATGAAAATACATGAGTTCCTCAGGTAAACTATGCCAGAATGAAAATACATGTTGGTCATGGTCGTTGCAAATTAAATTGAGATTAAGTGTAGAGAAAATTAAATCCAAGAAATAAACCCATTGAGAGTGTAGGTAATTGTCCCAGATTTGATTTGAGTTGCGGACTCCTGCTCTACTTTGTTCTTCATGTGTGCAGCAGCAGCTCTGAACCACACACCAAATGTCAGCTGTAGCTTCCAGCTGGTTCATGTGGCCAGTCGCTCCCAGTGTTCCCAGCACATACTAGTCCAACCCCCTCCACATGTCCAGAGTGTGTTTGCTGTTGTGTCTTTCATCTTTGTGTGTCCTCTCATTAGAGCCTCTGGTGACCCTGAGTCTTTCAGTACACAGACTGAAGCTGTCTTCTCTCTGATGGATCACCTTCACTAACTGCTGTCACCTCTGGACTGAATTAAGCCTTAGTTCTTTTATAGATGTGAATGATTGAATAAAAGCTCCGGTCACAGACATTTATTGATCCATGAGGCCACTGATTTAAAGATAATGATTTAAAGACACAGATCACACACACTCTGACACAGCCTTTCCTTCGGTCCTTTACTTTAAATAGCATCCAAGAATATGTCTGTACTGATCACTGAGACATAACCATTCATCATCCTCATGATGAAATACATCACTGTCACGCTGCCATAATTGTGTGTGTTATGTGTATTTCCATAGGCACTGGGGCGTCTTGTATTTACCCCTTACTGGGAGCCACAATGAACGGCTGGTATTTCCTCGCCACAGAGGTGGACGACATCTGTTTCGACTACGCTACGAAAAACGTGGAGCAGAACAAGATGTCTGACCTCATTAAAGGTGAGTGTGGTCCTGGTCAAACCAGATCAGAAAAGACGGAGGCACAAAACCTCTCGAGTACTGAGTGTGGTTTATTACCTCCGGCAAGGACGTTGTGTTTTCATTTCCGTCTGTGTGAAATTTAGCAGGATTACACAAAAAGTATTATATAATACAATTTTGTGAAGGGGTGGGGCATGACCAAGAGAAGAACCCATTAAATTTAAGATTGGATCCAGATAAACGGGTGCATCCTGAATTTTATTTTCCTTTCTTCAATATGCGAGATGCGGGTGTTAGCCTTGTCGGAGGTATGCACTCTTAGCATCCTTAATCTGTGCCTTAAAATAAAATCTGTGTCTCAATCATTGTTAAGATTACAAATATTTTGATAATTGACATTAAGTGTCAAACATGTTATGGTTTCTTTGTCTAAATCTCAAAGATTTGCTGCGTCTTTGTTTTCTGTGATAATAAACTACAACCTAAAGTCTGTTTGTCAAAAATTGTCATAATACCTAAAATCATACAGCAAATGCTTGTCTCACTCAAGTTTTTTTTTTTTTTTTTTTACTTCCCTCAGTCGTCAAAGTTCCTCAGAAGACTTTACTGATGGATGCCTTGAAAGAAGAGACAGAGATCATATACGACTTCTGCATGTGCAACCCCCCTTTCTTTGCAAACCAGCTTGAAGCGCAGGTTAGTTTTCCTCCAGCACAAATTGTTTACTGCTGCTCGGTCACATTCTTCAACAGTAAAAGTAAAAATCTACATTTCTCTCGTGGAGCGTCAACACAACACGGAGTAAACACCAAGACGATACATGGTAGTAACTACCTCTAATAGGATTTAGTCCTAATCTCTCTCTGTCTTGTTGCTCTCTCCAGGGGGTAAACTCCAGGAACTCACGCCGACCTCCTCCCAGTTCAGTGAACACAGGCGGGGTGACGGAGATCATGGCGGAGGGCGGGGAGCTGGAGTTTGTCAAGAGGATCATTCACGACAGTCTGCAGCTCAAGAAACGCCTGCGGTGAGGAGACCAGGACTTTCACCTTCAACATTAAAACCTGAATCCCACACGATGTTTGTCTTTAGATGCAACCAAATCCAAACCAGATTCACCAAATCTAGTCCTACAGAGCAATGAGCCGTTACTCTGTGCTGAGTGGCTGTGAGAGGTTTAAATGGCCACTGAGAGAACCAGTGAAGAGGTTGCTGGGCATTGATGGAGCTGTTACCCACACTTGCTGTAGTGATTTTGGCGCACGCTGTACCCTGCACTGTCTGAGAGCCCACAGGGAACAGCTGTGTTTGGGTGGGGGGGGGGGGGGGGGTCTCCAGCGGCCGTCACTTTACCCTCCCCCTTAACCAGGGCTGTCACTGGGGCAGCGGAGTGAGACTCGGGTAGCAGGAGCTGCAGAGTGGTGCTATTAAAACTAATTAGACATGCCACACCTGCTTGGCCTCCAACAGTTAGAGTGTGTGCGTGTGTGTGTGGGCTCTTGTACAGCTGTCTTTGTGAGGACCAGTTTGAGTCTACAACCTACAGAGTGAGGACATTTAGGCCGGTCCTCCTTTAATGGACTGTTTGGGGGTTAAGACTTGGTTTTAGGGTTAGAATTAGGTTAAGGTTAGGTTAAGGGTTGGGGTTAGGGTTAGGGTTAGGCATTTAGTTTGGATGGTTAGGGTAAGGGGCTAGGGAATGCATTATGCCAATGAGTGTCCTCACTGAGATAGCTGTACAAACATTTGTGTGTGTGCACATGCGTGTGTTCCCATAATGCTTCAGTGAAAAGACGAGCAGCCCTGAGAGGGGCTGATGTTAACACCTGCTTGCTCTTGTGTGGCTCTGTGTTACACTTGTGTAGTGAGGACACATAAAGTGAGAATGAACGCAGCCTCATTTAACAAGTTTTGAGGCTCGGGCCAAACCAACCATGGCTGGCTGTCACTCCCAGAAGCATGCTGGGACACCAGAGCCACCAGGTGTCCATGGAAACACTGCCAGCTTGTTGGATTGGTCCTTTGTGACGCTCCACCGCCGCGCCCTCCTCCTCCTCTTTCACTCTTCTTCCTCGCCACCTCAGTATAACACACATCCAGATATCCTCAAGCAAAATCAGAAATGGGGAAACACTCCATGTTTATCAAGGCATTGATATGAAAATTAGTCTTCTCTGGTAATAGGATCGTAATCACATGTCTGTGCTTCAGAAACATGTGGAGAGAGAGAGAGAGAAGATTGCATATGGACGCTGATGCAGCTGCACACTCTGGGCTGTTTGAAAAAGCCGTCTGGAGGAGGAGGGTTTTCTGGGGACTCTTCTGGGTGTTTCCTCCCCACTGTGTGGAGAAGTGAGGAACATCTGTGAATATTAGAGCTGTTCAATATTTCATTCAGTGGCCTCAGTGGCTGACGTGTTGCTCTCCCCACCCCTCCACCCCTCTGGGCATCTTCATTCCTTCCAAACCTCATTACATTTCAGAGCTATTTCAACCCGTCAGCCAGCAGTTTAAACAGTTTTTAACATGTTGCGTGGTTGAGTTGGGTGTGACTGCAGGTGTGTTCAGATCAATGTGGTTGTGAATACGTCCTAACCTTCAAATACATAATTATACAGAGATGATACTTGGAGATTATGTTCTTGAAGATATGTTTATAAAGCTTTGTCTGCTTTTCTTGATTAATCTATTCACCGGTTAGTCACAAAGTGTCGGGAAAAAGGTGAAACAATCTTCTGATTTTTAATTTAGTTTAAACAACAATTTGAAATCCTCAAAATTGATTTATCACACAACAGAGAAAAGCAGCAAATCATCAGAGAAGTTGACGAAGAGAATTCTCACTTTAAAAATTGTTTAAATAATTAAACATCCATTCAATTAGTTTCTAAATAGTCTATTACTTTTTGATTAACAGTATAATAGTTTCAAAATTGTAAGAATAATTGTAAGATAGACTTTTATAAATCCAAAAAACTTGTTACAGACCTGAGTCGTGTCTGTGGTTCCTTCACAGCCTCCTGCTGGTACAGTAGACATAGCCTGAGAGGCAAAACCCAGGGAAAAACCCACTAATAATTTAAAAACTTTATGCTGTGATATTTGAGGGCAACACATCAATCTTTTCATCAACTCTGACCTTCTTTCATCTTAATTTTGGCAGCTGAACAGCCAGAGGCACCTGTTTGAAGAGGTTTAATAAATCAAACACACCCCTAAAAGTTCTGAACACTAAACTAAACAAAGATTTCACGAGTGGAACGTAGCGTCCTAATCTTTGAGTAGATATCCAAATGCTTTTTATTTTTATATTTCACTTTTCAGCCATTGAATAGAGACCATATGATTGTATTGAATTATTATCTCTTGTAATCGGAGCGCTCTTTGTTTCAGACTGACTCTGATGTGTTTATTGTTCCTCCGTCTTCCTCTGCTGCTCACTGATCAAGACTAACCTCATCCCTTTACTGCTCAGCAGAGGTTATTGATCAGCCCTCCACCACAGGACGACTTCAAACCATCTTTTCCTCCACTTTGGGCTGAACATACTCAGCTCTTTGTCTTTGTGTTGCTCCCTAAAGCCCAGCTCAGCTTGTTTGATCTCTGCTCGGTGGTTCACGCCCCGGCCCGTCACTGTCACACCGCTGGTTAATGTGGATCCTTCTTTCTGCAGGTGGTACAGCTGCATGTTGGGGAAGAAGTGCAGCCTGGCACCTTTGAAAGAGGAGCTGAGGAAACAAGGGGTGAGACCCAGAACAAAGACAAACAAACACATCTGCAACCACTGTTTCACACAGCAGCCTCAGCTATTTGTTCTGTCTGTTCCTGCAGCAACACGCTGCTCTGTGCACAGCTTCATGACGGCTTGTTAAAATAATCTTCGCCTCGCATCTCAAACCAACGCTCATCTGGGTGTGAGCATCGATGTTAGCAGCCAGTTGTCGCTGTGCAGAGATCTAGAAAAACGACAACAGATCAGCTCTTTCTGATATGCCACCTAAGCAGTGTCACAAATGAGCCATGAACGAGCTGATTTCTGTTCGCAGTGCATGAGCGAATCACGCGGCGCTCTGCAGCTAACATGCATTACTGTCATTAGCCTAACTAATAGCCCAGCACAGGATTTTCTTACCGCTGCAGACCTCTGGTTTTGTGCCAGTCACTTCCCTCACATGTTCAAAATGCAGAAATGGAGAGTGAGACGCCTCCTCACACCTGCCATCCCTCTGTCCTCCTCCAGAGGTTTCAGAGTTGCTGTCGCTGCTCATCAGAGTGAGTGCAGCCTTGGCTGATGTCCAGGGAGGAGAGTGTAGCCTCCTTTTTAAAGTGTGTGTAAAAGGAAACCCGGCCCAGTTAATATGCTAATGCCTTCATCAGCCATTACTTAATTTTCTCGAATTTCTCCTCGTGTCTTTAAAAGATAAAAACCTACATCAGATACTGAGGAGTTTGACCTGTGACTTTTATCAAAACGACTCTCCTGTACCTTTTGTACTGCAGCAGTTCACTGACTGTTAAAGTTAACAGGGTTTTCACAGCACATGCATGTTTTGTCACATCATGGATATATGCACATTATATTCACACCCATGGTTCAAGATGTGGAGCCAAAGCTCACAGTGAGAAAATGTCTCTTTCACACCATCAGAGGTCGTCGCAGGTCACTGGGTGCTATAGGATTTAGTTCAAGAGTGAAGTGATGAAAATGATTAGAGAGATTTTAAGGCTGTTTTAGATTGTATCACCTGTACTGTACATATTACTCAACCTCCACCCAAGGCAACATACTGCAGGGTTTTCAATATGTTAAAATACTATGTACTAAATATTTTTGATAATGTTATTGCTCATTGAACCCTGCTCCCGTCGCAATTTAAAAATAATCCAAATTTTGCTTTTTTAGAGGAATATTTTGTCTGTATAAACAGTTTGGAATAGTGTGTTGTAGTTCCTTTTCAAAGATTTAAATATTAACACGCTATAATAAAACTATAAACAAGACCAACATGGAACCTTGGTCAGAATTTATCTCAGTACTCTGGGTTTGGCTGTGGGAAAGACTACGGAAACCTACTTTAGTTTGCAAGATAATTTCAAATGTTTCACTCATGACATCACAGGCCCACATAAATCCCTAATTAAACTCTTTCTGAAATGATCTGCGGCATGAATCTATCATCCACATGCTGCTACTTTCTCATTCCGTCTGTGTTTCCTTGTCTCTCAGGTGCCGAAAGTGACGCACACAGAGTTTTGTCAGGGACGGACCATGCGGTGGGCGCTGGCCTGGAGCTTCTACGATGATGTGATTGTTCCGGTGAGTCTGTGCAGATTTTCATTTCTGTTCCCTCGAAGAACTTCGCTCTGACTGCCCACTTAAGACTCATAGGATTGGTTTGTTTTGAATAATGAAACTCAGTGGCTTTATGAAGGGTTATGCTTCGAGAACAGTACCACATATTAATACCCCAAAAAATGAATCTAATCAGCATTGGTCCTTTTTCTCTTGGAGCCGCTGCCCTCATGCTCGTGACTGTTTCTAAACCTGCTTAATAATGCACCGCCTCTGTCCCGCTCCGTCCTCTCGCCTCTCTCCAGACTGTATCCCCTTTCCCCGCAGCCTCCTTTCCATTAGAAGCACTTATTCCTGCCTCTGGGGAGATGTTTATGTGATTTTAACGCGCTGTAGCCAGGCAACAGTTGCCAGGTCACGACTGCGAGCGCACACACACACCTTACATTGTCTTATGTGCACAGTGAGAGTTGGCGATAAATAGAAAATGGGCACACAGAGGACTGAGAATGATTCTTCAGTGGTGTGTGTGGGTGTGGGTGTGGGTGTGTGAGAGAGGACTGTTGGTGTTCTGGACTCTTCAGCATAAAAGCAGTTGAGCAGAAGGATTGGCCTACATTTCCTCCTCCTCCTCCACTTTCACCCAGATCCACTGCCATTCACTGTGTGTTGTGTGGTTACATGACAGAAGTTCTTGCATGTGTGAATCTTTGCATGGTTGACTTCCTGATTCTGCCTGCCTGCATGTGCATCTATGGCCGTCTGGTATAATGTATGTACATAGGAGGTTCATTAAAGTTACATATAGATGATAACATGTGTGACATGCATCCAGATGTGACCTACTTATCACCCTCCTTACCAGGTCATCCTGGAACATGCTATTACTGCATTTACTGCTTTGTTTCCTCTGGTTTAAAATTAATATATCCAGACAGGGGAGACATTTTCCTCTACAAGTGACTAATTGAAACAATCATTAATAAACCAAGTTGAATTTTTACACCTCTGTCAAGTTATTCTGCATGGGGGGAAAAAAATAGTTTTTCATATAAACGACCCACTTTTCTCTGTCTCCAAATGTATCAAGCTCGTGAGAGATTTGATCAGTTATTGTGTTGATTTAAAGAAACAGAATGTTGTGGTTTTCCTTCTGAAGTCTTTTATAGATTAAATAAACAACATATAATGTGTTAATTGGTGAGGTTTTCATGAGCTGGTGGGCAGATTGTGTGAGACTGTACAGACAAGACAGAAAATAATAATGGAATCATTAATCATGTCACTATATTTATCATAGATGCAGAGGATGGATATTAGTGAAGGAAAAGCAGATAAAGAAACCGAGTAAACACAGACAAAAGAGGAGGACAGAGAAACGAGCACATGCAGACAGAATAAAAGAACAGATCAGACTGCGTCAGACAGCCAGGCTTCATCTGAGCCCTGAGGCAGTGGTGGTTGTTGCTCATACAGGCCTCTGGCAGGAGGAGGTTCAGGAGGAGTCCATACAGGGGGGAGTTGACAAAAAGGAAAATGGCTGTGGGGAGGAGAGGGGGTGATCAGAGAATGATTTACTATGTTTGCCTTAAGGTGAAATTGGCTGTGTGTGTGTGTGTGTGTGTGTGTGTGTGTGTGTGTGTGTGTGTGTGTGTGTGTGTGTGTGTGTGTGTGTGTGTGTGTGTGTGTGTGTGTGTGTGTGTGTGTGTGTGTGTGTGTGTGTGTGTGTGTGTGTGTGTGTGTGCACTCAGGAGGTCAAGAGAGATGACTGAATTACCTTCTATCTGGAGAGAAGAGCTCTTGTTGGATCTGTACGCTTTTAGTGTGGAGAGTTTTCAAAATGTGGCGAAACCTTTGTTGTGTCTACCCAGAGGGAGAGAGAGAGTGTGTGTGTCAGAACGTGTGTGTGTGTGAGAGAGAGTATGCAGTGAGGTGTAAGTGGGATTAATAATAGTGTAAAAGAGCAGCAGCGTCTACTCGTGGGTCTCATGTTCTTTGTCTGTGAATCTGTGTTCGTTTCTGTGTGTGTGTGTGTGTGTGTCTGTCTGTGTGTTTTATATACCAGTGTATTAGTGCAAGAATCTGTGTCAAGGATGCTCTGTACAAACACACAGATTTGCCCTGATGGATTTTATTGATTACCTCTCCCTCTACATTGAGCTTCAGGGCCTGCAGAGCGGAAACGGGGGAGAGACGTCTGTGAGAAACGATAAGAAATGAAAGAATCTCTAACAAGCAGCCAGACGAGGCAGCGTCCATTGTTCAGTCCTTGGTTTCAAATATGTCAAACTCCCCTAAACGTGTATTTTAATGGACCATAATTTAAACAAGAAATCAATCGATGATCAAGACTGAAAAACCTTTTGCTTTCAAATTCATCTATTCCTCTTAGAGCCATTACAGAAAGAGAAAACACATTTACATCATTAATTGTAAATAACGACCACAGCTTCACAAGCGATGCACTACAATGAACAAGTAATCAAAACTTGTCTCCAGATCGCTGCAGCAGTGTGAAGGTCAACGTCTGCTCCATCCCTCAGCCGTTTGTAGGTCAGTCGGCCATACTGTCTGCTCCGTCACCGCACGCTGCTGCTGCTGCTGCTGCTGCTGCTGCAGACCCCCGCCGTCTCCCCACTCTCACTCAGCCTGCAGTGACACACAAGTGCAGCTCTGAAATATTGGCTGCAGTGGACGTGTAGCGGGCGATGGCTGCAGAGCGTCAGCTGGATTCAGACACTTTGGAGTAACGACCAGCTCGGCCATGATAGCATGACATCAGAGAGGATGAGAGATGAGGAACGGAGTTTACTTCATTGCAGGTTCAAGTGGAGTTCATGTGGTGTGTGCGCCCTCTTGTGGTGGGTAATGAACATCCATCCAGTGTCCACCCAGCTTGAAGTATCAGATCATCACAGGAGTAATGATCTGATCTGGTTTAATCAGTTGTTACATTTTAAGACAGAAAATGTTAGAAAAAGAGAAGAAAGCTTTTCATAGATATTGCTCTGATGATGACTGCAGTTCCTCTGTGGACTCCGTCTGTCTCAGTGTCTTCTGTCTCTTCATGTGATCTCACACTGACTCTATGATGTAGAGATCAGGGCTGTGGCTGTCGCACCATCTGTTGCAGGACTCTGTGAAGATGCTTCTTTATGGTTGTATGTTTTGGGTCCTTCTGCAGAATAATTGTGGGTGCGGTCACACAACTCTGTGTACCTGATGGTACTGATTGAAGGATAGGAATGTAAACCCTTCATCTCATGTTGTTTAACAGTTGTTCAGAGCAGCTGTCTGTCCATGAACTCTGACTTGTAATTCAGAGTTGGAGATATCAGGAGTTTCTGACAGCAACGATATTCACCCCCCTTAGTGAAAAGTTCGACATATTTGGCAGAAAAGCTGAAAATGCCCCACTGTGAGTCGACAGAATGTTTGAGACAAATACCACATATGTGCATTTGCCTTGATCAGGAGGTCACCAGCTGGACAATTCACTGTTTGTCTCTCCTCTGTCTCCTGTCTCATCATCACTGTTAACATCAAAAATAACAGCAATAAATATACTTTCAAAAAAGAAAGGAAAATGCACCATTGCCTGTAGTTACAAAATAAAAATCAACAGTCGATTTAGTTCATTTTAGAAGAGCTGTACTTGGTTTGTATCTGCTTGTAACGAACATGCTACAAGAAAAGAATATCATTTATGCAGATCAGCTGGCGTGACTAGCCACGCTGGAACGTTGAACACTCCTGCGTCAGAATAAGAAGAGTTTTTCCTGTTCTTCACATTCTTCCTGTAGTGAGTAAATGCAGCATAATGCAGAAACGGTGCCGAAAACATTTGCAGTTCTGTGTAATGAATATTAACATTAGCCATCGATATTCACCACATGTGTGATACAGGTTTTACTTTGTGTAAACTAGTTCTCTTTAATGCCCTTTGATGGTGGCTTTGCTCTGGATATAGAAGCATTGAACTACCATCACTCAAGTAATTTCCATTTCCTGGTGTTTAGGTCTGAAAATGAGGTCAGATAAAGAAATAAAAGTAGTTAGATTAACAATTTGCCGCACGATTGTGTAAAAAGTGAAATAAGTAAAGTGGGAAAAATAGAAAGGGAATTAGCAGAAACAAAAATTCTGTACTGTTGTGCTAAGGTTCAATCAGTTGTTTTAATATTTTAGAATTTGTGTCCATTATTAAATCATCTTATTGATTATGGTATCCATGGTATTGTCAACATCACCTTTCAACTTGTCTGTTTCTCCATGAAACCATGCACGTAATAAGGAAACCGATTTCATTTGTATCCTGTTGCATTTTGTTTCACACATCCAGAATAATCTTCAGTGCGTATTATTGTTTGACTGTCTCTGGTTCTCTCTCAGTCTCCTCCCAGTAAAAAGCGTAAACTGGAGAAGTCACGGAAACCGCTGTCCTTCACACTCCCAGAGGCTGGACTGAAGGAGCTGCGGGTCAAAGCTTTGGCAATGGGCTGCTCAGCCGGCAGCCCAGTGGACAACGTCACCGCTCTGCTGGAGAGGACACTCACTGACCTGAGGGTGAGACTTCCAGAGATGTGACGTCTGTCTCAGACTTGTTTCTGTGACTTGTTGTGGCATCTGACTTCAACCTCAACAGTGTTATTCAAACTACTAGATTTAATTTCTTAGTTTCACCAGCACCTAGAGCAAGCAGGGTTCTCTAATATATGGTGTTTGCTCCCAGTAGATCACAATATAATACAGTACTCAGTGGCTACATCCACACCACTACATTTTAGTTTGAAAACTCTTCACTGTTGCTCTGTTTGCGCCTGCAGTCCTCACTCCTCTGGGTTTTCAATTGTCTAAAAGGTTTAAAACGCTGCCGCCCCAGTTTTAGTTTGAAAGCTCTGGGGAACATTCTGAAACTGAAACATTCCTGATTTCTTATCAGACACAACTCGACTAGCAGCAGTGGACACAAAGCATCTCCAACACTTACTGTCACTAACAGCTACACATCGTTGTCAGCTCAAGAAAACAATTCCCATTTCACTTGTCTCTGGGCTGTAGTATTTTCTGTAACTAAGGAACCAACTAAAAATAGACAATCTGCTTCCTGTGTACACCGGCACGCACATGTCCAGAGTATGAGGCTTTTCCCTTCATATGCATTTTCAGGTGTTTACGTATGGACGGGGATTATTACTGATTCAGAGCTGAAATGTTCATGTGGACGTAGATCGTTAAAATTAAAATGTAAATGTATTACCATGAATGTAGCCAATGACCACACAACAGCTTCAGACGTTACTATAGAGATGAGTCAACACGTCTGACACTTAACTCATCAGAAACAAAACATCAGAAGCTTTAGGGTCATAAAGGTGATGATTATTTGCAGATCTGTTGCATGAATTGTGCACATTTTGATTTGACTTTACTGATCATACCTGTATGTAGCAGAATTATGTCATCGATATGTCTTCTCTCGTGACAGGTGCTGCACAAGCGTATCCCCTGCAGGGAGCAGGAGCAGAGTCTCGTCCTGACGGCTGTGGAGAACAATTGGATTCACGGTCGACAGAAGCGACGTGAACAGAAGCGTCAGTTGCGAGAGCTTCCCAGGGCGCCTCACTGGGCCGCCGCCAGCTCTCAAACCACCGCGGCTTCAGCTGCTCATCCAAAGAACCCACCCTCCAAAAACCAGCCTGCTTCCAAACAAAACAGCAGCGACACTCAGGGTGATGTCTCTCACAAGGAAACCACATCTGTACAAGAGGAGACTGGCAACGGCTGCTCTTCCAGTAAAGATGAAACACGGAACGCGGCTGGAGAACAGAGCGAAGTCTCAAACGATGTGAGCAGTAAAGATGTGGACATGGAGTCTGCAGGCCCGAAGGAAATGGCTCCCGCAGCCAATGAGCCCCCGACACAGCGACCCCCGAGCCCCGGTGCAGTCAAACACTTCCTGTTTAAGTGTCTGCTGAACGTGATGCTGGAGGGGAGCGACGTGCTGATTGAGATGCACTACGTCGAAGGTCAGAACAAAGACCTGTTGAACCAGCTGTGCACGTACCTGAAGAACTCACTTTTAAAGTCTATCGCAAGGCCCTGAACCATCAGGAGGTTAGATCTGAGTGCCTGTCTGTTGAGAAGTGTCTTTCAGGAGAGTTGGAATGAATTGTCTGTGTGTATCCATCAGCAGGCGGCTTTTGACAAGTTCAGAAAATGCTGAGTTTGTTCCAGGAAAGAATCAACTGTGTGTTCAGATGTTTTGTCTTCAAAATTGTGTAAACATTTTGAATAAATTTAGTTTTTTATTTGAATTTTATACAAAGTCAAGTCGTTTTTTTTATGATGATGCATTGTCTCCAAGCGGCCACAAGGGGGCATTATTTGTGTTTCTTCTATAAGGGACCATTCCTGTCATGATTTGTTGTATGAAGATTAAAACCCTTTTAATCTGTGTGTTTTAGACACTGTATTTGTGAGCAGCTTCGGTTTGGTAGTCGTCACATTTTACATTTACACACAGTCTGTGATTCAGGATGTTTGTGGAGCTGTTCCTGTTCCTGGACAACCTTCAGTGTTGTAGGCACCCTTATTGCTCTGTAGTGGCTGACTAGTTTCCTGAGCTGAGTAGATAAGAAGAAGAGAGAGACTTAAATATTCAGGTACATGTGTGTACGTGTAGAGTCACAGGAAAAAACACTGCTCCTGGGTGTACGACATGTCCCTAGGTTATACCAGGGCGTCGAGTCCATTAGTGTGTGTGAGCGTGTGTGTGTGTGTCAGTCATGTGACAGTTGAGCAACAGCAGAGTTAAAAACAAGCACTGACTGTCCTATTGTCACAGAATCCAACTACTTAAACTGTGTATTCAACATCCTGGTCAAGAAGTTAAAAAAACACCAGGCTATATATACATATTTATATATATAGTTAAATATGTATAGTTATACACATGAACCTATTTTTTCACATTTACAAAGAGTGAGTTAAATTCATGTACATAACTGAATGTGTAAATCAGTCTGGATATTCCTGGGCTGTGGATGGAATATAATAACCATATATTTTCCACTTATCTGTGTAATATCCTGTATTACTGGATCATAGTGGATCTGTCTGGAGCTCAGTAGTCTTAACATATACATTATGAGTTATGTTATCTCTGCCAAGGTGTGTTCATCCCAAGATGACGCACAAACCATTCGACAGATTTCCAGGAGACGTAGTGGAAGGATGCATTGTGTGTCAGGAAAGAACTAATTAAACTTTGGATTTATGAATTGTTTTATGTATGTCTCGGTATATGAGCGTGTACAATTTGGTGCCAGCCGATTGACTTCAAGGGGACTGTTGAGCCCCGGTGGAGGAATGTGCTCTGCGGAGCGCCACTCTGGATGTGTAGAGTAAAGTCAGATTCAGTTGAGTAAACAGTACTATATTTTACAATGTAGGGGAATGGAAGTACTTAAGTACAGTGCAAGTATCTCAAACTGTAATGAAGTACCACACTTGACTAAAGTACTTTATTACTTTCCACCACTGTCTATCTTTGTACTTTTTTGCGGTTTAC